>NW_026067933.1:787301-809337 GCF_014885135.2 Alexandromys fortis
CCCCCCCCTTTTTTTAAGAGTATTAACTTTATTTTTTTTCTCTATATATATTTTTTTCTCTCTCAAGCCTATGTATATTTATCCAACATTGTGATCCATTTAGTGGTCTGTTTGAATCTGTTTTATTGTGAATCTGTAATTTTTTCACTATCCAGGAGCATTTTTTAAAATGTTAAGCATGTTTTAAAAACTTAAGTTGCAACATGTATAGGTAATATGGTATTGCCTGTGTCCTGCCCAGTCTAAACCTTAATTGCCCTGTTATTATGGCAATTACGGTAGTTCCTGACTGAGGTCAGCACAGTTTAGCATGGAGCAGCCCTCCTACCTCAGAGCCATTTGGTGCCCCTGAACCATATATAGTTTCCAGGCACACAGCAGTCTATATTGCCATCAAGCAAGCCATAGTGCTTTATTCCTAATACTCCATTTAAAAGCTCTGTCTCCCGCAGGAGCCAGACATAGATCGCAATGGCGGCCACAGCCCAGAAAGCCACATTTTAAAATGACGCAGCTTTTTTTTGCTGCTGTTGCTGAATCAGGAAATCTCTCTATAGCATGCCATCAACAAACAGCAAAAATTTGTGTTAAACTCTCTCTCCCTTATTTTTAAGCCTTTTCAGGTTTTTAAGTGGATTTAGCCCATCACGTCTGGGCGCCAGTGAAGAGGTTGCTTTCATTTAGAACTTTAAAGTTGAATCTGTTTAGTCGGGTCTCTGAGCTGTGAATCCTGTTGTGAGAACTCTAGACTGCAGAGAAAACAGAGACTTTGTAATTCTGACATATTTATCGTCTTGAGTTTCAGTGGTGATGCCTCTTTTGTGGACTATGTCATGTGCATCAGTACCATCTTCCTAACACATGGAAAACTCCTTCAGGGAAGATCAGTAACCTATCAAGAGATAAAGAAAACTGTGCAGTACAGCCATGTGGCTTATGTGAAAACTATGGAGAAAAAAAAATGAGAACAAGATGCCTTGATTCTAAATGTCCCCTCTGCTGCCCCATGCACTAAACCATTTCCTCTGGGGTTGTAAGGGCTTGACCAATTCTTACTCACAACACTGAAAACAATCGAGAAAACACTGATTCTATTTCAAGCCTGGATGGGCGGGGACTGATGGGTGGTTTGATGAAAGCAGTCATATGATAACTCTTTATAAAAAGAACATTTGACAAGCTGTCAAAACTCTTTTGGAAAAAGAAATGGTGGATAGAATTGCTCCGAGGAATATGTGTCAATTCAGTTATCTTATTCCTACATCATATTTTGATGCCAGTTGAGTGATCTCTGTGGATTTTGTGCTAGAAATTAGGTTAAAGGGAGACAGATTGATTCTGAAGAATTCAGTTAATGAAACAGTGGTGACATTCATGCCAGGAGCTTTAACATGTTTTAGTAATTCTTTGAGAATTTAATACAGTGCATTCTCGTGTCATCCCCCAACTCCGCCCTTGAACTTCTTCCAGAATGTTGAAAAAAAGGTAAGCCTTTTTGTTTTTACAATCAAGAGTTGCACAAAGTATTGAATATGCACAAGAATAAATGACTTGGTCAAATAATTCAATGCAAACATTGTACTTTAAAGATTTGTATTACAAGTGTAAAAAGAATCGGAAGGAAAAAGCTGTCAAGAAATAGCAAAAGAAGGATAATTTTTGGAAGGCAAACAAAGCCATATCCATAAGCTATCATCTGGGTAGTGAGACTGAAACACCCTCCTGTCCAGGATGCACTGATTCTAACCTGGTTTTTGAAAAGACCAATTTTTGCACATTATATTTTTATTGATACTTTTAATAATTTTAATAATAACTACTCCATGAAGAATACTGTTCAAATAATTTAGTGGTGGCATCTAGGCCCTCCGCAATCTTGACCTCGTGGGCCTCTCTGCTCTTACTATTTTGAAAGTCCTCAACTTCACTGGAATTCCAGCAGCAGATCAGCTAGCCATCCTGGTCTAGCAGAAATCAAGGGAGCTGAATGAGAGCCTTCATAGTGTGTCTGAATGGAACACTGATTTGCCTGGAAGACAGCCACTGTCTATTTACCTGACCCCCAAGCAGGGTGTAATTCATACAACAAATTATACTTTCAGGTACCCTGTGGACTTTTTTCTGGCTATTGCCAATCTGCGCCTTCCTGACCATTACTCTAACACATGTGTCCGCCAAGCATCCCAGAAGTGATATGATATGAGCAAGTTAAACTGTGTCCAACATATGCCAATGCAAGGTGAGAACAATATAATTTATTACTATTACACTCCAGTCACATGGGACCACATCCTGACCTCTGAATAGTCTACCCCAGGAGCCTTCCTGGCAATATTCTACATGACTTCCTCTATTCCTTTCACAGCTGCCAAAACTCTACTGAATTTGTAATACTCAGCTCACACACTCTGTCTCATTTCTTGCAAGAAAGCTCCCTTAGTTACTTCCCAATTGTGCTTTCTTAAATCTATAATTGACTCATCTCATCCTACCATGAATACACATAATCATATGTACTTGTGTTAATTATCTATGTCTTAGAATACTGAGAATATGTTAGTTTTTTTAGTCCAATTATTTATAAAAAGTTCCTGCAGTTTAGGTAAATGAATTACTAACAAATTGAGAAATCATGACTACCATGCCATTTCATATACATTATTAAAAAGACTCTAGAAGATCATTGTATTTTACAGTAGTTGGGGAAATAGCCTTTAAAATCTTCAGCACTGTGTCTGCTTTGCTATTTCAGCAAGTAATGACTGTTTTCCTATTGCAGAAATACATCTCTGAAAATTTTCTTCTCATGCTGCTATTTATCTACTCATGGTTAGCTACAATATTATGCATTTACTCCTTATAGCATTATACATTTTTTCTCATATGGGATTCCAACAGAATCTGATTGAACTCTGAATGCTGAAAATTAAAGTTGGAAACATGAGGTGTTGAAAATAATCAGCATATTTTTTTCGTATGTTAAACCAAAATGAAAAATATTTCTTTACTGTTCAATAATTACAGGGTATTTCACAATAACCTTGCAAATTTCCCCCAAGTAGTTTTAAGGAAAAATATCCTTGTGTTTGCCAATTTAAAAGAAAGGTGTTATGTTGGAGTTATAGCCCAACATGAGCTCAGGTCTCACCAGAGGCTCTCAGTAGTTAACATCTTCTAACCAAGTCTTGTAATGTTAATATTTAATGGAGACGCAGGCTTAAATGATCAATATAAGAAATTTCTTTGCCATAAAATTGTCTCTGCACCCTGCTTGGGAAATCCCACAACTGTGAGCTGTTTGTTTTTAGGTTTTTATGCCTATAGGCATCCAGGCAAGACTTACTGAGTACTGAAAACTACGGTACAGGGGAGCCAGCAGCTCCAGCTTCGCTGTTTTCCTTTCCCTAGGTCCATTATTCATTATTTCTCTGTTTTAATGCTACCTGGTCTTTGATCCTTCCAGCCCAAATATTTGATTCATTACTGCTTTAAGCAACCCACCTCCCCCTGCTGTTTTGATGTCTTCATCTTACCTAGTGGGTGATTATTTACATAAAAACTGTAGCCCTCCTGCTCTGCTCTGCCTCTGATCTGTCTACATGTGGTTTTCAAATCCTTCCTCCCTCATTACAGATCTTCAGGAGGCTCCTCTACCCACAGTCACAAATGGTATTCTTAATCTTTGCCACTATTCTCAAAACCAACTTCTATCCAACTTCTTAAAAACAGTCTATTTAATTTCTCTCTTTCTTCCTTCTTCCTTCCTTCCTTTCTTTTTATTTTATCTTTTTTTTTCACTGTAGGAAATGAATAATGAAGAAAAATGGCATGTTGGTATTCCAAGGCAGAGTAAATCACCCCAAACTGGAGGATGCCCAAGACTAACTTTAATCTCTCATGACGCTGGATGGTAGATGTTTCAAGTCCAATACTGACATAATTGGCTCAGACTGGAGACTTTGAAGATGATAGGTCCTGGCTTCTGCCCTAGCTCCTTCACTATGGACACTGCAGGCTGCCACTGTCATTACAGGGTGTTTCCCTGTTTATCTCTGCTTTTATAGTTTTCTCTTTTCTCTTGGTAACCATCTATTATCTAGTAGTCTCTGTTTGCTGGCATAACTTCTTTAAGATAGGCTTCCTGACTCAGCATTAGTGGCAAAAAAAAAAAAAAAAAAAAAACTGGCTCTTTTTAAGAGGCCTTGTCATTAAACACTTAAATGATGCTTATGAGCAGCCAGTAGCAGGCTTCTTGGTGGTGGCATGGACCTTGAAACTCCACAGAGTTGTGGCAATAAACATGGCTACCGCCAGTACCTCTGCCATGAAGCTAGGCTCTCAGAAAGCTAAGGAATGGAGTAAAGACAGTCACGGAAGCCATAGCTAATCCTAGCCATGCAGTTTAGCATACTTAAGACTCAGGTGCTCAAAAGAAGATAGAAATAAACAGTAAAGACAGATTCAGATAAAAAAACACAAATAAAAAAATCAAAATCTCTAAATAGTTTACAGTGTGTTTAAAAATATAAGTAGGCTTAGGAGAGAAAATAAAAAGGATAGAAAAAACCTTTAAAAAAAAAAAGAAAGAAATACAGTAACTGGGTGTGGTGGTGGCATACACCTTTAATCCCGGAACTCAGGAGGCAGAGGCAGTAGGATCTCTGTGAGTTCAAGGGCAGCCTGGTCTACAGAGTGAGTTCCAGGACAGCCAAAGATACACAGAAAAACTCTGTCTCAAAAAAAAACAAAATTTAAAAATTAAAATAAAAGAAATAAATTTTAAAAAGTCATGTAAAGATGAAAAACACACAGAGAATATGGATACTGGACATTATTGTGTTGTCTTTGAATTGTTTGACTCCTAAGGAAGGAGTGACATTTGATTGTAAATGCAGCTAGATTAATCCAACCTAAATATCTGAAAATGTCCTGATTTCAAAATTTAAGTCAAAAGATACGTTACTTTGGAAAAGAGGCTTTGCTTTTGCTTCCACAGGAAATGGTAGGCTGTGAATTCATTCTTGGTTAAGACAAATAAGGTTTGATCAAGGAAAACTCCCGATCTCCAGTGGGAACAGATGGTCCCGATGACTTCTGCTGCAGTTTCTTCTGAGTTCTGCATCCAGAACAATTTCAAGGCTGCTGACTGAGATGATCCAGCCTCACAGAATACTCCAGTCAGGACTGGACCATAATCCTAAATTTCATTTGGGTCCTCTAAGGTTACCAAAGCCCCCAGTCAGTAGGAAATATCCTAGAAAACTATATCCATGTTCCCAGAAAATTAATTATGGTTGTTTGTCTTTGTTTAGCATGTTGACCACAAGTTGTTATGGATAATGGTTAGGAAAAAGCTTTTAAAATGTAGATTAGATTCAGGGTTTTTGTTTTAAAAACAAAGGGGAAATGCTGTGGAATAATGCTCTTGTACACTGTAAAGATTTGTCACTCATATTGGTCTAATAAAATGCTAATTTCCAGTAGCCAGGCAGGAAATACAGGTGGGATGACCAGACTAGAAGAATTCTGGGAAGTATAAAGACAGAGACACAGTCACCAGCCAGACTCAAAGGAAGCAAGATGAGAATGCCTCACCGAGAAAGGGTACCAAACCACATAGCTAAAGATATATAAGAATTATGGGCTACTTTAAGTTTTAAGAGCTAGTTAATAATTAGACTGAGCTAAGAGGCCAAACAGTTTATAATTAATATAAGCCTCTGTGTGTTTCTTTGGGACTGAATGGCTGCAGGATCAGGCAGGACAGAAACTTCCATCTATATCTTCTCTCTTGTAGTCCTTTGCAAATCACTCCTGCCTTCCTGAGCCCAGTCAAATGATGTCCAATTTCAGTAGGAAGTAGTTTTAAAAGAGGTAGCTTACACTCTTATCAACGTAAGGCTGAGATGTTAGTTCTCAAGCCCAGGGCAAGTTTCACTCAGAACCTGTAGTTTCTCCCAGCACTTCTAACTCTGACCCCTACACTAAACCTCTTCCTCCTAGGGGCTGAAATTTTGCTCCCCTTCCCTCAGCTTGATTCCTATATGATTCAGTCATTTTCACCTGGGCTGCCTCTCTTGGTTGACAACTCCTGTCTTGCTCTACCTCTCTCTTCTCATGGCTCAATTTAGGCCTGTGGTCCTGATAGTTTGGGAGAGTCCCAAAAACAGATGGCGAGAAAGAGAGAGAGACAGAGACAGAGAGACAAAGACAGAGAGACAGAGACAGAGACAGAGAGACAGAGACAGAGAGAGAGGGACAGAGATCTGAGCCCAGGAACAAGCAGGTAGAGAAATTTAAGATTATTGAGTCTCTAAAGCTTACTTAAATTCTTTTAAGTTTACAAAAGGAAATAAAAAGTTTGAGATATATTAGCATTACCACTGGTTGTAATCTGAACTGAAAACCACATTGTAGAAAAAGCAATAGTCTTTTTTAAAAGATTTATTTATTATGTATATAGTATTCTGACTCATTGTTTGTCTGCAGGCCACAAGAGAGCACCAGATCTCATCATGAATGGTTGTGAGCCACCATATGGTTGCTGGGAATTGAATTCATGACCTCTGGAACAGGACTCGTAACCACTGAGCCATCTCTTCAATCTCAAGACTTTGAGTCATAGTAAAAACTATAATAAAATCTTGGGCACTCCAAAAAGGACTTTGAGTAAAAAGCATTTACATTTTTCCTCTGTCTAGAGGGTTGAATACATAGTTCGGACAGAGATGCTCTCAGTTCAGCAAGAAACACATTTTTGTCCATACTTAGTAGACATCAAAAAGAAATTTGAAAATTTTGAGCTTGTGACTATGGTAACAGTAGCAGTGCTTTACCAGAGCTAGATTAATAGCTTATCAGAACGCCATTGATGAATGTTAAAACTCTGGACTTTTAATGTCTTAGCATAATAATAGCATAGAAAGGGATAGAAGCCTGAAACATTTCTAATTTATCACATATTCTAAATCACTTTCTTATACCTTTATGACTTGAATTTACACACCTTAAATCACTTTCTTAGACCCTCACAACTTACATAAACTTCAAATCTTTTCTTTCTTTCTAATCATTTACCACGAGACACAGATGGTTGATTACCGAGAGCTGCCATTGCAGAACAAGTTCCTTTAAATATAGGAGTGGTCAAGAGTTACTTTGAAACCTCTTTTGTGAGTTTCTGTTTAGTAGCCTGAAGTCTGAGAGCCAGGTGAGCTGTCTTCTGTGTCTCCCTTTCTCAGCAAGAGTCCTGCTGCTCTGAAAACAATTCACTGAGAAGGCTGTTGCAGCCTTAGGGAGCCAGATAGCATGTTTACAAAGCTACAGTTAACCTGGCCATCAAAGCCTTCAGAGGTCTGAGAAGGATAGATTATAGTAGGAAATATAATCCAAATGCCTATGTGTCCATTAGAGTGACAGAGATGTTCTGCTACCTGGGCAGCTAACCTAGGCTCTCATGGTTTTGGTGGCTTTGTTGGGGACAGAAGTAGTTGGTGTTTGACTGCCACCTGGGAGAACATTGGCCTTCAGCTGCCATATCCAGAAGGACTTAGATATTTTACTGGGGAGGAGGAATTTCCTTGGGGAAATTGGCCTACGTTGGACAGGCAGAGTAGGGCAAACAACCCCAAAGTGTCCACACTTGGGGTAAGACCTTTCTATCAAGTAGGGTATGATGCAGTTTTTCCCAGTGCTTAGTTTTCCACAATCCACGTGGAGTTGTCTGTGACCCATTGTCTTCTTTGGAGATCTTAGGGTCACCTTTAGGATCTGGCATATCTGTCCATTACAGGAAGCTTTCTCATTAAATGCTTTAAGTGCTATATTCAACAAGTCTCTGAAGACTTTGATGACTGTTATCAATTAAGTATACATGATTTAAGCAAACTATACTTGTTTTTACCCACTTGCTTTTGGATTAAGCTTCTAACACATACTAGGGCTTCAATAAAGCCTGCCATTGTAAACGAATGACATTTGAATTTAGCATATCGGCAAGCATAGTTCTGACAACATAAAGGCATTTGATCCTTTATGAAATAACAGATCATTAGCTAACATGTCTTAATTATCTTTAACAATGTATTAGAAGTTAGTAGCTTTTTATAAGAAAAGAATTTTACAGGTTTATGTGTTAAGCTTGAAAGTTAAAATTTTGAGTTGAAGATTTGATTGAAGATTTTTAGTATGAAATGAAACTTTGAACCATAAATACAGTACATAGAGAGACTGAAAACTATCCTTATATAGTATACCACTATAGAATATAACAGATTTTTTTATAAATCAGTTTATTCAAACAGCTAAACATTAACAAAGTGAGCAAAGACAAAGAGGCTAGACAAATATCTAAAACTTAATCAAGCCAACAAAGACAAAGCAGCTAGACATCCATGTTTAAGTCAGTTACTGCGAACTGAGTACATCTTAGGAATTTATAACATTTATTTATCAAATACATATTATTTATCAAACATATGTGGCTTCTTATATAAAGTTTCTAGAAGCCTTTTGTTGAAAACAGTTGGCAAAGGCATAAGTTGTTAGACATACATATCTAAGTCAGCTTTTGTTAATTTGAGTAGACCTTTATGATCTTAAGCCTTTTATATATTTAATCATAAAAATCCACTCTAATACAAGATATTTTGGCAACTTTCTGTTGCTATCTCCTGTAGTGATATTTTATTCATGTTTTAATAAATAAAGCTTGCCTGAAGATCAGAGTGCAGAGCTAAGCCACTAGAGGCCAGCGAGTGTTGGCACACACCTTTAACCCTAGAACTAAGGCCACCATGGAATAATATCCTGAATCTGTCTAAAAAAAGAAATAGAACTCACACAAAAATGTAAATATCAGCGATTTCTTCACAATAAATATAAACTTGAAGTAAAATTCATTTCTCTTATATACGATTTTCACTTAATAACGTGTTGTACACTTAATATAGTTGGAATAAATACTTAATGTCTAAAACATAAAGTCTTTGAAAATAGGAATATAGGACTTTTAATAGGGAAAATTAGTTTTCTATTATTTTTATTTTTTGAAATCAAAGGCATTTGCTTCTCCTGGCTTAAAAGAAGGATGATATCAGACAACCAACTCCCCAGGTTTGCCTGATACTGAGAGTTTCCTGGATTTTCATGCTAAAACCAGGCAATTGAGGAGGCTATTTACCTTAGGTGAAAGCATCACCCATTTGTTTCTCTCTTCCTCTCTTTCAACTTCGCATACTTGTTGGAAAAGCTCCCCAGGTTTTGTAAGAAGGTCCTTTAAGGTACAGTTAAAGAGAAGTTAAAGTTAGGAAGCTAACTCACTTTTGCTTGAAAGGCTGATATTTTCATGTTTTCTTTTTGCTCCAGAAGATGATGGTTATTTGTTTATTATGTGGTATTAGTACATGTTACTTACAGACAACTCTCCTGAGAGGTTTCCCTCTAATTCATTTTACAATCCACCATACAACAGCAAAGAAGGAGGCAGAAAGAAGTAGACCAAAATCAATATTTAAAGGCTTAGTTGGAGAAATGTGGTCTAAACTTTTAAGGGGAGAGATCGGGAAAAACAAATGAGTTTGCTCAAGTAAATCTAATCTGTTGTTAAACCTTTTGAGAATACATGCATTAATAATAGGAAATTAATTTCCTTATCTCTCTCTTTCTCTATCTTCCCAACTTCTTTAATATGTCATTATGCAGCAACCTCTTTTAACCTTATAATACTTTTTGTGCCTTTAAATGTTTGCCTGGAGTTTTGAGCTTCCTCCAGCTTCTTGTATATATGTAGTCACTGCCGTTTCCATCACTTTAGTTCCAATTTCAAATGGATAACAACTCTATGTTTTAAACTTTTAAAATAAGCTAAAACAGTAAGTGAGTAACATTCTGTAGATATGGTACTAAAGAATTAACCAAGCCTGTTCTTTCTAAACAAGTGCTTACTACACAACTAAATCTCCAAATTATTAAGCTCATTCCATCTTGTTGTTTTATGTCTTTTATCTTTTTTATTATTATCTTCATCTTTTCTATCTTCACTTGGACTATTTGTTTTCTGTTTTCCTTGTCTGAGTTGCAAAAGGTGTACCTTATTTTGTCCGTTATCACGTGACTCATCTTAACTCTAAATTGAGAGAGTATTGTGGTACATATTGTCATCATACTATTACTCCAGATAAAATTCAGTAAAATCCTGAATTTTATAGAATCATAGCATTTTGTATTACCACAAGCTCAGTCACTATTTTGTATAGTAGTCTTTACTTGCATTTATAGCATATTTGTCAATATCCATTTTTCATCCGTTTATGATTCCTGCCCTAACATTCAGAACACAAGCTTCTTCTTAAGTAAATTTTAAGTAGATATGATAGATGCTTTGTAAGTGATATTTAAAAATACTACAGGTAGACCTTAATCCACTGTATCTCTTCCCTGACTCTATAACCTGCCATCCTATTTCTTCCCTGGGTCTACATCCTGCTACCATAACTCTTTCCTGGGTCTATAGCCTGCCATCCTCTTTTCCCTGTGTCTACAGCCTGCCATACGATCTCCCCCACCCTGGGTCTATAACCTACCAACATTCTCCTCCCTGGTTGTATAGCCTACCAACAACTTATCTCCTTCCTGAGTCTATAGTCTACCAACAAATCTCCTCCCTGGGTCTATAGCCTCCCAACCTATCTCCTCTCTGGGTCTATAGTCTACCAACCTATCTCCTCCCTGGGTCTATAATCTACCAACCAATCTCTTCCCTGGGTCTATAGACTACAAATCTATCTGCTCCCTGAGTCTATAGACTACCAACCAATCTACTCCCTGGGTCTTTAGTCTACAAACCTATCTCCTCCCAGGGTCTATAGACTACCAACCTATGTCCTCCCTGGGTCTATAGACTACCAACCTATCTCCTCCCTGAATCTATAGACTGCCTTCCTATCCTACAGGACCTGGACGTAGTGAACCCCCACGGGTATGAGTCAGTCCTTTAAAATGAACCTCTCCTCTCCTCGCTTACCATATCCTCTTCTATTGTATCCTTTGTTCCCTGTTTACTACTCTTCTCTCCTCTCCTCTTCATTTTTCTTCTTTCTCTCCACCCTCACTTCCTTTCATATCCTGTCCTATCCTACTCTCTTTTCTCCCACTTCCACCTTTCTTCTATTTCTCTGCTCACCACCTATAGTATACAGTGTATAGCATATTGTATATAGTCATCCCCATCTCTTGAGCATTTCTGAATGATAAATTATCCTAAATTAAACGGTCAGAATTTACACCTGCACCTCCATTTCTTTTCTTCATATCTATATGCCCATACTTATAATTACAGGAATAATTTCAATGTTTACATTTTTGTCTTAATGCTCACATATAAACAGCTCCCATATGCCAAAAGCTTAGGATTTCACCTGAAACTCATGCATAATAAACACAATTGTAAACTCTCTCAAGAATTTCTGTTTCTGATTAGAGATGCAATTAGGGTCTGCATTATGTCACTGGAAGCCTTTTGCAATTTTTTTTTATTATCAAAGGTTAGAATAGCTGCCTTTGCTATAAGTCTGTGTTTCAACACTCCATAATGTGAAAAGTTTTTGCCTCTATGGGAATTAAAACTCAGATCTTTCAGCATTGTAGATGAATAGCACCAACTTGTGTTCTTAGTTGCTGTTCCTCTACTTGAAATGCTAAAGTTTTAAGGATTTTTCATAATGTGTATATGTGTAGGTGATCTTAGTCCCACAATTTATTCATTGTATCTAAGTATTTAGGAGAGCAGATATTTTGGGCCTGGTTTTACTTTTATCATATCTGTTTTAATAGTTTATCTGCTTTCTAAATTATCCATTATTTTAGCTCTTCCTTTTTAATTGTTTAATGCCAAATAACAACACTTCAAAATAAGAATAAGGGTTTTCATTAAAGCGACAGAAGATCGAGACTTTCAGTTAGAAATTGATAAATAAAAAATACCACTCTCTCCAAAATAACAGGAATCAGGGTCCCACTGCAGTTATGCCAAAACTCTTCTCTTAAGGTGAGGAGGCCAGCCTGTGGTTTCCACGGGTAAGAGAGGAAAACAGCAGTGAAAAGTTCTTTTTTGTGCCAATCCACACAGATTTTGAAAATGATGACTTAATTTTTTATTTATAAAGAATTCAAAATGAATTCTCAAGTAATTATTAAGTATTTTTAAAGAAAATAATAACTAGAATCACAACATCCACTCCTAATTGTATGTATGGTCCTTGTTGTGTTTTGACAAGGATTCATTGGTGCTGTGACTTACCTAACAGACAGGTTAGATCATACAGGTCTGTTTACAAAAATGCCTGGAGATCAGACTGAGGTAGTAGATGCAAATAGAAAATGAGGATACACTTTCATTTAAGCATAGCTTCATATTTTAAACTATTAAATTTACTTTCACTGAGGTGTTGCTCTTCTCACCATTGATTTTTATATCCTCTCAATCTGAGACCCTGGTTTCCAAACAACAGAGGCAACCTCTCTGTTTTCAGAGACAGCTTTATTGTTGTCTACATTAGGCCTTAGTTTCTCGTGAACTTCTCTGAATGCAGAAAGCTTAGAGCAATGCAGTATCCACAGCATTGTGTCCTTCCTCTATTTATTTCATAAAATGTTGTCTTCAATATACTGAAGTGCTTTCAACTTTATCCCAGAGGAAAAATGTGCTAACCCAGTTACAGACATTTAATTAAATCACTTTTTATTTCTTGGTGATTCTTATGCCCTATTTAACTACTAAGTCTATCACGCATGTACTTTGGCAAATTTCCACATCTACTATTTATATACCCTTAGGTTAGACAGCTTAACTTTTCATAGTGTGGATGCCCAAGTTCCTGCACCTTCCAAATGGTTTCAAGTTTGTCCTGCTCTTTTTGTAATATTTCTCCCAGAAGTCCCTGAGTATCTCTATCGTAAGCACTGATATCTAGAGGCTGATATCTAGAGGCTGTTATACTTGACCCTAGAAAATATTTCCAAAGGAATATGCAGAAAAAGCTCAATCACTAGATTCTTATTAATGGGAAGCAGCAGAAATTCTGAGACGAGTGGCCTAAGGGGACATCCTGTCGATTAGAAATACACTCTCCCAGGGAAGAGTAGTAACGCAGCCTTTTTCACATTCTTTTTTATTCTTAGTCATAAATTTAATGACTATCTACCATCCCCTTCCTGTCATACCACAAGCCCATATCAATGGAGTTGACTCTAAAGCATGAAACAAAATAAACCTTTGCTTAGTATAAGTCAATGGTCTCAGCCACTTGTTACAGTAACAGAAAGATGCCTCACATAAAATGACTACTTTTACTTTCAATCAAGTTACTCTGCTATCTTGGGAAATCCATAACCAAAATTTTTTGATGATTTCCTTTATTGTTTAAACTTTCCTTTTTTATATTTATTTATTAAAAATTTCCACCTCCTCCCATCCTCCCATTTCCCTCCCACTCCCCCCCACTCCCCCTCTCCTCGCTCTCCATTCCAAAGAGAAATCAGGGTGCCCTGCCCTGTATAACCAAAATTTTCATGTACTCCACAGACCAATATTTTGATAGTCATTTTATTGTAAGTATTTCAGAAGTTGTATTTTTTTTGTATCATCTTTCCCCTCCACCATCCATACTTTTCAATGGTAGAAGTTCTCCCTTGTCCCAATTTTGTTTGTTTGTTTGTTTGATTGATTTTGTGGCTGTTTGGTTTGTTTACTCTGTTGAATTTTTTTTTCAGAGTTTTGTGTCGAAAAGATAAATAAAGTGCTTTTGGTTGATATAAGACAATAATTAACTGCTTTGCTGCAAATATACAGTTTTGATTCTTCATTCCCCCATGCCTTTGCAACCAAATAAAGTCAAAGAAAGACCAAGAAGGATGCCTGCCCAGCCTACATTGATAATGAATGAGGTCAAACATATTAGTTATTTTAATTTCCATGCATGGTATCAACCTTCTGGAGATCTGCCCCTCTAGCAAATCTCAAGGTTTTTGGTGACTGAACCATTATAGCCTGCAGTCCCAAAATGATTTAATGTTTAATCATTCGCATATTTTTTCGTTTTTGTGACAAGTGAATCAAGTAGTTTATTGAGCATACTTACAACAGCAGGGATGAGGTGCTATACATTCTTGGATGATCAAAGGCAGCTGCTTCACTGCAAAGTCCACCCTTGAAAGCTTAAAGTCTAATAGAGGCTGCATCCAAAGAAAGTCTCCCCTCTGGTCTCCTGAAAAAATCTTCTTGCTATTTTACATCTTTCATAAATGTTGTTTAAAGTCTAGGATCATTAGCATTAATTTCTAAGATAATAATATCCTTTCTCATATTTTCTTGGTGAAAGAGAGCATAAACTTCACTTTTCAGTTTAAAAACTGATCTTCTATGAGGAATTTTTAAACAGTCTTTCACTGTCCTCCTCATTATCTACAGTTACTCATATTTTATGTTGAGTTATAATTGTTATCAATTGTAATCAGTCAATAATATATTTTCCTAAAAATTTTCATTTAATTTACACTTAGATTTATTGGTGTGAATTTTTGTTATTAATTTCTACTTAATACTTTAATTCTATAATAGGGCATTGCTTTGTTCTCCTCCTCCTCCTCCTTACTCTTTGCATGGTGTTTCTGATTCATTTATAAGGTGTTCAATATATTCTTTTGAAATCTATTGCTCTCCAAAATATCAAAATTATTATTATTATTTGTGTGTGTAAAGCTGGTGACTTCTGTAAATAAAGGAAAGCCAAAATTTGGTGGGGGTGTTTTTCTAGCTTCTGGTATTTTTGTTTGATGACATTTGCTGGTGGGATGTGGATACAGACTCTGACATTAGAGTTGGCCTCAGGAGAATGTAGAATAAAAATGATGGACAATTGTGCCAATTGTTTTTGCCTGCTTATTCTTGGAATCAATGATCTAAGTACTGCTTTCACCACTTTGCTCTGAGGGGAAATGCTGCTGATGCTGAGGGAAGAAATCCATTCTGCCCAACTCTTCTCTGTGTATTCACACAAGTAATCTCTTTCTGGGGGCTCTCCAATAGTTTGTACAATTTGGCTCAATTTTTAAAAGCATCCATTTGTGCCAATCTACATCTGTCACACAATCCTCTCTAGCGTGTCTTTTGCTCTGTAGTTAATATGATAATAGTTAATATATTTTGTATTTAAATAAATTTCTTTGATGTGGGAGTCCCCTGTTTTCTGTGATTACCATTAATGAATAAAGAAACTGCTTTGGACCTATTGCAAGGCAGAACTTATTTAGGTAGGAAAAACTAAACTGAATGCTGGGAGACAGGAGGCAGAGTAAGGGAGAAACCATGTAGCTCCACAGGGGACAGACACCGGAATTTTACCCATAAGTTACTGCCATGTGGCGATATACAGATTACTAGAAATGGGTTAAATTAATATATAAGAGTTAGCCAATAAGAGGCTAGAGTTAATGGGCCAGTTTAAATAATATGGTTTCTGTGTGATTATTTTGGGGCTTAGCAGCTGGGAAACAACAAGCGACCTCATTACATTTCTTACATTATATGATTAATTGATAGAAATGTAACGGCTTCCTACTTCCCCTTTAGATTTACTATTTATAAATGTATATGTCTATTTTAAAGAAAATTTGTGTAGAAGAGGGTTTAGGATAGTTTATAACTTTGGCTCAAAGCTTTTCTTGTTCTATGACATGCATGAAACATTTCTAAGAAAACAATACAGTAGCTACATGAATTTATCTACTTCAATAATTGAAAGATTTATTTGTTTTAGTGATTTATTTTGTGAGAGTTCTTTTACTGGAAAAACACCTTGTCTAACATTTATAATGATTAAAATAAAGCAGATTTTAAGGCCATCATGGGAGGGATGTTTTGCTTATAATATTAAAATGAAATATGCATGGTTAAAAAAGGACAAGGTTAAACATTGCATGTTTTGCTATCTTATAAACATAGATAAAAAACTTTTTTACTGCTGACTTAATCAAATTTTTCATACATACCTAATACCGATACTTCTCATTCTATTCCATGAGATAAAAGGAATGGAACACTACAAAATTTATTCTATGAGTCTAGAATTAGCCTGCTACTCAGAATGTATAAAGATACAACAAAAAGAAAACTATAGAACACTTTTCCTGATGATCAAAGATGCAGAAATTTGCAACAAAGTACTTGTAAATCAAATTTAGGAACACAATAAAATGATTAAAGTCGTAATCAAGTGGGCATCATCACAGGATACAAGGTTTGATTAACATATAAAGTCAGTAAGTGTAATATATTATACAAATAAATGTAGGACAAACTCTCATAATAACCTACATAGGTACAAAAAAGCTTTTTTTTTTTTTTTTTTTTTTTTTTTGGTTTTTCGAGACAGGGTTTCTCTATGGTTTTGGAGCCTGTCCTGGAACTAGCTCTTGTAGACCAGGCTGGTCTCGAACTCACAGAGATCCGCCTGCCTCTGCCTCCCGAGTGCTGGGATTAAAGGCATGCGCCACCACTGCCCGGCTACAAAAAAGCATTTAATAAAGTTCAATATTACTTCATGATTAAAGCCCTAGAGTTATTAGGGTTCATGAGTCAAAGAGCATACCTGAAAACAATAAGGGATATAGCCAACGTTATACTAAACAGGGACAAACTGAGGGCATGTGCTTTAAAATCAGAAATAAGATAACGACTCCAGGTTTTACTGCTCTTATTCAACAACATGTTCAACAATCCTATCTCCTTATTACTACATTTTTTATCTTGGCACCACTTGGGTGAAAATTCATTTTAAGTAAGGACCACAGACAGGCAGAACTGAACCTCTCTCTGAGCTTACAATATCTCTGTGTCCATCAAGTCTAAGATTACAAAATCTTCTATCTGCTTGTTTCCTACATGCATGTCTGTTTATATGAACTGGAAAGGCTTAGATCATGTGATTGTTTGTAAGCATCAGTGCCACTGACTGTTAATCATCCAGGCTAGTAACAAACAAGTTCCTGCAACCTTAGTCCTGGGAAGCGAGATTGCCCACCAAAACATTTATTAAATAAACTAAAATTTGCCGGGCGATGGTGGCGCACACCTTTAATCCCAGCACTGGGGAGGCAGAGGCAGGCGGATCTCTGTGAGTTCGAGACCAGCCTGGTCTACAGAGCTAGTGCCAGGACAGGCTCCAAAGCCACAGAGAAACCCTGTCTCAAAAAACCAAAACAAAAAAAAAAACAAAACAAAACAAAAAAACTAAAATTTACTAAGTACCTATATAGCTGAAGGCTTTCTAGGTGATAAATATAAATAAAAGGTCTGCTGTAATAGAGCTCTCTTCTAGTCAAGCTTCATTTGCAGTACAAATAAACAGAATACCAGCAATCTTCTCCAATTAATACTATGCAGAGATTACTTAATTTTTGTATATACATAGTCTTTAGTGCTCTTGTATACAAACAAAAAATGAAAAAATACCTTTGATTTATATCAAAGAGACTTTGTAGATTTTCTTTTGCAATATAATGCAGTTACTTACTTGCTCTGAAACAAATTCAAAATATTAAGTGGAAAAGAATAAATCATAGGCAAATGCATTCTGATCAGATGAATACAGCAATGACTTAAGTAGGTAGAAGTGTGCTAAGGTGATATGTCCATAATATTTCAAAAATAAAATTATAGTGAGTACTATTTAGTAAAGAAATTGACAATTTTTCGGTATTGCATCTATAAATATTTCAAAACTAAAAGCATAGTGGATATTACTTAGCAAATAATTGAGACTTCAATATAAGTATGAGAACTAAAAAGAAGCCACGCTATTCTTTTCTTAGTGTAATTGAAAAATACTTTTTAAAATTGCAGGGAAAAGTAACATCTGCTGATTATATTTTAAAAGACTCTCATTGCTCCTAAGTGGAGAATTTGATGAAAATGGTTAAACATGGATGCAGGGAAACTTTTTTTAGGATGTCATTTCTTTGATCCCCGTGAAGGATAGACAGTTTAGTGATTGTGGCACTTTCTCATTATAAGACAAGAAGATGGATTCTGAAGAGCAACATAACATTACTTATAGATATGCTAAATAAAGAACAAAGAGTTAAAAGACGTCACGATACTTCAGCCTCCATTTCCATCTACTTAGCCTAGCAAATAGCAAAGATAAGGTCACTTAAACAATTACCACATATTCTTCATAATTTTTGGAGCTGGGAAGTCCAAGACCCAGGCACTGGCATTTCTGATGTTTGGTGAAGGCCTGCTTCCTGATACACAGATGACTGCCTTTTTCTTGTATCCTCAGCCGGCACAGAGAGGAATCACTCTTTTGTTGAGGGAGCTGCGGGCCTCTTCCTACAGCCAGGCTCCCAGCCGCCTGGCTAGCTTTTGCTCCGAAATAACAACACACAAATTGTATTCATATAAACACTGCTTGGCCCATTTCTATTAATGTGTGTAGCACCCTTAAGAGCACTTACCAGAAAGATTCTAGCCATCCTGGGTCAGAGCTTCCTTGCCTCTGCCTTGGAGAGCAGTGGCCTTGCATCTGAGCTCACTTCCTCTTCCTCCCAGGATTCAGTTCTGTTCACTCCACCCACCTATGTTCTAACCTATCAGGGCCAAGTAGTTTCTTTATTAATTGACCAATGACCTTCCTCCATCACTCTTTTGTTTTTAACAAAAACTTTATCACCACAAAGGCTGTACCTCATGGCCCAAATAACCTCCCCAAAGCTTCCCTTTCCATTCCACCACACTAGGGCTTCATCATATGACTAAGGGATACCGTTCAGTCCATGGCAATCTAAGTGGTTGCCTGAGGATGATGCCATTAATTGAGACAGTGAGTATTTAAATGGACAAATATTAGAGGTTTTTTTTTTAAATATTTATTTATTTTTTATGTATACAATATTCTGTCTGTATGTTTGCCTGCAGACCCGAAGAAGGCACCATACCCCATTACAGATGGTTGTAAGCCACCATATGGTTGCCGGGAATTGAACTCAGGACCTTTGGAAGAGCAGGCAATGTTCTTAACCTCTGAGCCATCTCTCCAGTCCCAAATATTAGAGTTTTTAAAATCAGGATTTGTATTTTGAATCATTTTAGAAATATGGAGAGATATTCTGAAAGACCCCTGGAGTGGGAAGACTCTCACTTGGGATAACACGACCCTCAGGAACTCACGAAAGACCATCCTTGCTGCAATCACACGAGGTTTATTGACAGGACCAGCACGCTGGGGCCAAAACTTATTTCCTACTCAGGGGTAGAGGAGTTCGACCCTGAGTAGCTGGGAGAAGGGGTATTTAGGGGAAGAAATCACAACCCAAAGGGGGTAGGGAGGGTGTCATTGGAAAATTCCGAAAATACCAGTGACAATCAAAAGGGGGTAACTCCCCATTTCTCAAGATTATTCTCAAGATATATAATCTAGGGGCTGGAGAGATGGCTCAGTGGTTAAGAGCATTGCCTGCTCTTCCAAAGGTCCTGAGTTCAATTCCCAGCAACCACATGGTGGCTCACAACAATCTGTAAAGAGGTCTGGCACCCTCTTCTGGCCTTCAGGCATACAGACAGAATATTGTATACATAATAAATAAATAAATATTTAAAAAAAAAGATATATAATCTAACTTTAGGGTCAGCTAGTTCCTGGTACAGAATCACTGAAACGGCTAACCTAGATTTTTGGCTCTATTCTTCCTGCTAGAGGGTGTTATTCTTTTGGTACCTGCCCTAGCCACGCCCACTCCCATAACCTCTGACCCGCCCATCGCCATCTTGGGACCTCTCTCTCTTTCTGCTTCCTTGGTGTGTGCACGCGTTTTCTCTGTCTCTCTCTTCTTTTATCTCTCCTCTCTCCTTTTATCTCTTTTCTCTGTCTTTCTTTCTCCCTCTTCCTTAATAAATACTTATGACTATTTCCTGTGTTTACGTGTCTGTTACCTGCTGTCACCGTGGGCCAAGGAAGCGTGCCCTCCTGTAGCCGCTTTCCCATGGCGGGCTCCGCCAGCCCACCGCGGTAATCGTTTTTTAAGAATAACAGAGGGGTCTGGATTTATCTTGGTCTTTTGCTTCTAGACATTCAATTTGTGGCTGAAATAAAAGAGTTGATTTTAAGTAAAACACAAGTTGAGAATGCATACATCCACAATTAGAGATACAGAGTGTTATTCTTAAAAAACGATCCCCGGGCGGGCTGGCGGAGTCCGCCATGAGAAAGCGGCTACAGGAGGGCACGCTTCCTTGGCCCACGGTGGCGGCAGGTAACAGACACGTAAACACAGGAAATAGCCATAAGTATTTATTAAGGAAGAGGGAGAAAGAAGGACAGAGAAAAGAGATAAAAGGAGAGAGGAGAGATAAAAGAAGAGAGAGAGAGAAAACAAACGCGTGCCCACGCCAAGGAAGCAGAAAGAGGAAGGGTCCCAAGATGGCAAGGGGAAGGTCAGAGGTTATGGGAGTGGGCGTGGCTAGGGCAGGGACCAAAAGAATAACACAGAGATAAGAAGGAAACTTGGGAAAGTAGCAGGAAGCTAGCGCTCACCAAAGGAACAACAAGGCATTGCTAGAGGGTAGATGCAGATGTGAGGACTGTATTCACCAGCCACACTGCATTTTACTGTGTTCTCCTACATTCTATCAACTAAGTGTGCACATTAGTAGTGGTTAAATATTTTGATTTTTTTTTTTTAGTTCCTTGGCATTTGTCCCAAATAAGACTGTGCTTTGCTCTTTTCAATAGAAAATAAAAAACAAACGAGAAAATATGCTGGTGCATGTTATTAGAAATTTTAAGATAAGTATGGTTTAGTGAAAGCTGACTTAAGGACTGACCACTGACTTCAAGTTTCAAGGATTTGGATTTTGCTTTTAATATTTATCTTGTTTATCACCTAGCCACACATGGAACTGACTTCTTAAGTGTGGTTCCCTTTGATGCTGTGATAGCAGCCAGAGTAAACGGTGCACACAGTTTATCTGATGCCAGTAAGAAGGGCTACTGATTTCACATTATATATGTACAAAGATGAAAATTTTTGACATATTTTTTTGTAACTATTATTCCTTTAAAAAACAGCGGGGTGGGTGTGTGGACAAACACAGGATAGATGAGACACGCGCAAAAGGAAGAGACGAGACATGCGGCTCCCACGTGGGTGCGCTTTAATGGGGAGAGGGAAACACAATAAGGGATGGGGTGTGCGAGACACACAAGGGACCAGAGAGGGGTGAGAGAGAGAGCGAGACCTCGTGGAAGCTCGCTTTTACCGGGAAGCGCAAGGTTATCTGGGAGACCTGCACCTGGGCACGCCCCCCGCGCGCAGAGGTGACGGTAATCCAGGAGGGGTCTGGGAGCTGTAGTTTCCAAGGAATAACATTCCAACCTTTTTGGTTTATTAAAAAAATTAAGTTGGGGGGGGTCTTAAGGGTTAGGGAATGGGGGCGTAGCCCGGTCTCTCATGACTTCTTCCTGCTGACTTTGGGCGTCGAGGGGTCCAAGGAGTGTCCGGTTGGTCCGCTGGCGTTCTGGGCTGGCTGATTGAAGAAGTCACCTCCGTTTGGTTTTTTCTTCTGAGTAGCTGGGTCATCGCTAGGATGCTGGAAGGCAAAAATCGCATTAGTGGAGAAAGAAATTAGGGAGAAGAGATCTGGAAGGTTTGGAAGGTTAGAGGGGAAACTTAGGGGTGGGGGAGGAGTCCTAGGAATGAAAGAAAGAAGAAGAGAAAAGAAAAAAATTAAATGATACTTATTCCGTTACTGGCTTCGTATTTGATGATCTGTAATGACAGCTGAATGGTTATTTAGAATTTTGGAGAAGGAAAGATGTATTAACGCAGGAGGATTAGGTGGCAGATGGGGTAGGGGGGGGCTAAGCCTGGTGTCTTTTGGAACTTGAGGGAACAGGGTCCCGTCTGGGTTACCGTGTATGAAGGATTATTTTGAGCTGTGGAAATAAATGGCTTGAGGTGTGACAAGTGGATCCAGTGG
>NW_026067933.1:810403-813178 GCF_014885135.2 Alexandromys fortis
AAAGAAATGAAGGCTCCCAACTTGGTTAGAAGATCTCTCCCCAAGAGTGGGACTGGGCAGGTTGGTAAAACTTAGGAATGAATGAGAAAAACACCTCTAAATAAGCAGTTGAGAGGCGGAGTTTGGTGAGGTAGGTAGGGGCGGGAGCTGAGGCGGGGGCGGAAGCTGCATCGGTGGGAAAGAGTCCTAGATCTGGGGAAATGTCTGCGTGGCAGAGAACGAGAGGGAGATCTGAGGGTGGAACGGTTAAGGGGGGGAGATTTCTGGAATCTGTTGAAGGAAGAGAGACGGGTGAGGTGTCGCGCAGCCGGGAAGGGGCAGTCCCACGAGACCTGACAGAGAGGGGAAGTGGGGGTATAGAACCCATGGCAATTGTGGAGCTGACCGCCGAAGGCACACGGGGGTGCCACGAACACGGCAGTTCTGGTTACAGGCGTCCCCGATAAGCAGAAGGCCGTGGTATGGCTGACTAACTGTCCCGAACCCAGCAGCCGACAGGGATAGAAACCCGGCCGGGAGGAGCCGGTAAGTGGCCCGACCTCGGCAACCGACGGGAACCAAACCTGGCCGGGAGGAGGCAGTTATGCCGATTTGGGGCTGACCGTACAGCCGGAAAGGTGTCCGCTCCGTTAGCGGACCCGACGTGAGAGACACAGGTAGGAAGGAAGAACAGTAGGAAAACCAGGGCACCAAACCCTGGGAAGAAAGCGACTGAGAGCACCTAGGTCCCAGCGGCGGCAGAACCAAACCTAGCCAGGGGCAGAAGACCAGGAGAAGGGTGGGGGGAGGAAGGCAACTCCAACCCGGATTTGCTAGGGGAAGCTGGCCGGACGTCCCCAGGCGTACCAAGGAAGGAGAAGCCTGCGGGGAGCGGGGGGAGGGGTGTTTAACTCACGAATCAGTTGGAGATGGCCGTGGCGAGAGGTGGTGGTCCCGGTTCTGACTCTGTGTCCGGCGTGAGGTCCCAGACTCCGGGAGGTGCCAGAGGCTGGGAGTCCGGACCTCAGGTGGAGAATCCGGCACGAAAAAGTCCCCGAGTCGAGGGCACCAATATTATTCCTTTAAAAACGGCGGGGTGGGTGTGTGGACAAACACAGGATAGACGAGACACGCTCAAAAGGAAGAGAGGAGACATGCGGCTCCCACGTGGGTGCGCTTTAATGGGGAGAGGGAAACACAATAAGGGATGCGGTGTGCGAGACACACAAGGGACCAGAGAGGGGTGAGAGAGAGAACGAGACCTCGTGGAAGCTCGCTTTTAACGGGAAGCGCAAGGTTATCTGGGAGACCCACACCTGGGCACGCCCCCCGCGCGCACAGGTGACGGTAATCCAGGAGGGGTCTGGGAGCTGTAGTTTCCAAGGAATAACAGTAACAATGACAGAAAATAGTGCCTTGTATCTCTGAACTATCTGGATCACAGGCTCATTCTTTTTTTTTTTTAATATTTATTTATTTATTTATTTATTATTTATTATGTATACGACATCCTGACTTTATGTACACCTGCAGGCCAGGAGAGGGCACCAGACCCCATTACAGATGGTTGTGAACCACCATGTGGTTGCTGGGAATTGAACTCAGGACCTCTGGAGGAGCAGGCAATGCTCTTAACCTCTGAGCCATCTCTCCAGCCCCCACAGGCTCATTCTTAAATCTAAGAGGATGGATGTTTTTCTGCGGAAGGACAGATGGTTTGATATGAACACTATCTGGCAGAAATAAAAAGAAAAGCATAGCTTCTAATATAGGACAACTTCCCACTATTAGATGACTGTTGCTAGTATTAGGAAGTTTAATATGAATGGCACAGCCAGACTTAAGTGACAAACCAAAGAAATATTTTGCTTTTGTTATGCACAAATCCGTGGGGGTCCCCACAAAAGCCAACAAAGGAGACCGAGTCCCATATGTAAAATCAAAGAGCCTATATTTGAATCATGTTTGCAAACTCAGTCTCTCCGCATGTCCAACGTATCGGAATAACCAGAGAGCTCCGAGCTCAACTAGAATAGGGTTTTATAGTAGTAAAGGTGGGGGTGAGGGGTTTCTGAGGTTTAAGACTGGCTGGCATTTGTCTAGGGTTTCCTGGTGGTTGTGTGCTGGCAGGTATTTTTACCTACAGTGCTTGGAATGCCAGGAATTTCCTTTGAATGGTCTGTTCTTGGGTCGGGGTCTGGTGATCTCAGTTTGCAGTTCCTCCTGCAGCCCAGCTTAGTCTCAGGGTAAACAACTGAGACTCCAGCCTCCATTGAAATTCACTGATGGCCAGACCACCAGGTGATAATGGTTGGAGGAAGTAAAGAACTTCCTTTGGGTGACCTGCCCAGACTTAGATTGTCATGGCTGGCCCTCACACTTTTAATGTTTCCCTTTAGCGTAATACACCCACCTCTAAACTTGTCCTATTTGCAGCATTTTAATGGGAAAATAAAAAGTAATATAAAATTATTATGTTTTTCTCCACATAGTCTATGTTGTTCTTTTTTAAAAAATGCTGCAAGATCCCGCGGCAGTAGGCAGCAGAAATGCTGTAGGTTCCAAATGGTGGTGGCGGGCCATGTGGCGGCAGACAGCAGGCCCTGGGAGCAGCCAGTCCCAGGCAGAGAAGGCTGCTGGTCCCTGAGCAATGGCTGGTCCCAGGCAGGGAGACACATGGCGGGCTGGCAGAAGACAGGAACATGGATAGACACGACATGCAGGGTGAGGTTGAAGTTTATTCAGGGGGTTATAGAGGAGTAAGGGTGAAGGGGGGGACAGAGAGGGGGGGGGGAG
>NW_026067933.1:823819-825438 GCF_014885135.2 Alexandromys fortis
GAGAGAGAGAGAGAGAGAGAGAGAGAGAGAGAAGAGGAGAAAGAGACAGAGAAGGGGGGAAGCAGAGAAGTGGGGAGAGAGGCAGAAGCAAAGCTGCCTCTCTGAGAGGAAGATGGAAAAAGAGCGAACTCAGGCCAGAAGCTGAAGATCAGCCTGCCTCAGCAGATGGGGGGAGGGAGTGGGCGTGGCTTGTCTCTTAAAGGGACCAATACCATAATATTCCCAGGTCTTCCTTATAATAAAAAGCAGATTAGATCTCTTAAAAGGACCAAAACCATAACAGTCTATTCTTTTTTTTCCCCAAATTCTGACACATTTTACACAGAATGTGCTTTAACAGACAGAAGCTTCTTTAATGTGATTACATGGCTGTCACTGTTTTTTTTTTCAGTTTATATAAACATGGGAGATCAGTAAAATTTCATTATCTAATTAATACAATGCACACAATCCTATCATT
Organism: Alexandromys fortis; assembly: GCF_014885135.2. Classification (NCBI taxonomy): domain Eukaryota; kingdom Metazoa; phylum Chordata; class Mammalia; order Rodentia; family Cricetidae; genus Alexandromys; species Alexandromys fortis. The sequence continues at coordinate 824,280 of NW_026067933.1, forward strand.
TTTTTGTCAGTACACAGCCAATGAGCAGGCTAAGCAGGAGAAAGATTAACATTTGTTGTTAGACATTGTTATTGTTGCATGCAAGTGAAAATGAACAAACTACTTTCATTTTCATCAAGACAATTTTAATATTTCCCACCTTCCTATGAAAATGTATAAGCATAATGAAAAGATATATATTTAAATTAAACTATTAGATGAAAGTTTTGACAATGGTACAAAATGCTATTCTGTGTTAAAAATACATTTTGAACCTGACACAAATGGTTCCCAATTATCCCAAACAATCATGATAAACTTTTAAAGCATACCAACTCTTAATCAACTTTCCATTTTTCAAAATTATTCATTATAAAGTTTCTAAAATTATGCAAATTTTTGATCACTCAAAATTGCAGGGAAGAAAGTGAAAATTTTCAAGCTAACAAATTGCTACCTGCTACTGTGTGCTTTGACTTTTAGAATAGGATCATCATTTCAACACTACTTTCTTAGTCTAAAATTAAATAGCAAAGTGACTCTATCTATGCAGTATTTCAAAGGCAACTTTTAGTGACAAAAGATTTAAGACATGCCAATGAAAAGGATTGTCATATCATGGCATAAATATCAGTCCCACAATATTAAAAAGTTGAACGATCTTTCTGAATACCCTGCCATCCTTGTCTGTTAATTTTCAGCAATATTTTTCCCTATCTGTTCTTTATAAACCCTTTTTCTATGGGTCGTGCTATAATCTACAAGTATCAAGATGTATACAATATGTGCCAATGATTTTCCTCAAAAACAACTTATTGTCTACCTATTTGTAACATCAATAACTCTAAACTTCTTTGTTCAATGTATAAATGGAGTGCAAGATAAGAATCAATGCAGTATTTCTCCTGAGAGTCATGCAAACCCTCTGGCCTTTGGGTGGTCCAACTTCATTTTCTTTCCCCACTGTATGTGTTCTGCATCGAAAACACAGAATCATAGACAACATATTTTTTTTGTATACATTGGCACTACTGAGAGTACTTTTTAAAAACATAAGTCAGTTTACCTAAGAACGCTTTTCTGGTTGAATAATTAAAAGAACTATCTCCCAAAGCAATTTTTATTATTACATTTTGTTGTTGTTGGTTTTTTTTTTTTTTTTTTTTTTTTTTTTGTCGAG
>NW_026067933.1:831868-838557 GCF_014885135.2 Alexandromys fortis
CCCCTCCCCAATCAAGTCCCCCTCCCTCATCAGCCCAAAGAGCAATCAGGGTTCCCTGCCCTGTGGGAAGTCCAAGGACCACCCACCTCCATCCAGGTCTAGTAAGGTGAGCATCCAAACTGCCTAGGCTCCCACAAAGCCAGCATGTGCAGTAGGATCAAAAACCCATTGCCATTGTTCTTGAGTTCTCAGTAGTCCTCATTGTCCACTATGTTCAGCGAGTCCGGTTTTATCCCAGGCCTTTTCAGACCCAGGCCAGCTGGCCTTGGTAAGTTCCCGATAGAACATCCCCATTGTCTCAGTGTGTGGGTGCACCACTCGCGGTCCTGAGTTCCTTGCTCGTGCTCTCTTTCTGCTCCTGATTTGGAGCTTGGGATTTCAGTCCGGTGCTCCAATGTGGGTCTCTGTCTCTGTCTCCTTTCATCGCCTGATGAAGGCTAATATTAGGTATTTCTATATCTTTTCTTTCCTTCTTATTCTGTGTCTGGCTATCTGACTGGGTGGCTGGACCCTGGCATCTTTTTTCCTTCTCCTTTTCTCACTCCTCCTTCTTCTCTTTTTCTATTTCTATTTATTCTCTCTGCCTGGACGCCCTACCTATTTCTCTTTCCTGCCTTGCTATTGGCTGTTCAGTTCTTTTTTTTTTCTAATATGTATTTATTTATTTATTATGTATATAATATTCTGTCTGTGTGTATGCCTGCAGGCCAGAAGAGGGCACCAGACCTCATTCCAGATGGTTGTGAACTACCATGAGGTTGCTGGGAATTGAACTCAGGACCTTTGGAAGAGCAGGCAGTGCTCTTAACCTCTGAGCCATCTCTCCAGCTCCGGCTGTTCAGTTCTTTATTAGACCAATCAGGCTTTTTAGGCAGGCAAAGTAATACAGCATCAGAGAATAAAACAAATTCAAAATAAAAGAATACAACACATCTTTGCATCATTGTACAAATATCTGACAGTGTAGAAGAATGTAACACATTTTTAACTAATATTCATTCAACAACATTTCAATATATGTTTTCCGTGTAATTTAACCAAAGTTACCCCCATTGAGATGGATTTCCCCAATTTTGTGCCTACTGAAGACATTGTCAGCTAAGTGCCAAGTGGCATGTTTAGAGAACAGAAAAGTACCCATTGCTTCACTATGCAATGAAAAATTGGGCCCTTTTTGCTATATTCATGCCCTGATCCACATGTTTTAGTCCTCTCTCTCTCTGTCTCTCTGTCTCTGTCTTTCTCTCTCTCTCTCTCTCTCTCTGTCTCTCTGTCTCTGTCTTTCTCTCTGTCTCTCTCTCTGTCTGTCTGTTTGTCTGTCTGTCTGTCTCTCTCTCTCTCTCTCTCTCTCTCTCTCTCTCTCTCTCTCTCTCTCTCTCTCTCTCTCTCTGTGTGCATCTGATTCATGTTTTAACTTTCCTTGTAATTTAAATTCTATGGATGATGACAATAGTATCCTCCTATATGTCCTTGCAGATTTGTATGTAAATGATACTCATATCTCATTTTTTAAAACAATCTAATCAACAGGGCTTCATTAGTTCATGTTTAGTTCAGGAAATAGACAGGCTGTCTTGTGAGACAAGGCATTAAGACACAGCCAGCTGAGGGCCACACACTGTTCTCAGAAATCTCAAGCAGATGGTGACAGTTCTGGGCCCTAATGCTTCAGTGAATCATTACTGAATCAGCCTCACAGACTCAGAGGCCCTTATCTCTAAATGTTCAGAAATAGAGGTTTTCCTTTTTTAAATTTTTTTTCTTTATTGAAAAAAGATTCTTTTCTTGTACAGCTTGATTACAGCTTCTCCTCCTCATATTCCTCCCAGTTCCTCCCCAGCTCAACTCCACTCTGAATCCACACCTTTTCTGTCTCTCATTGGAAAAGAAAAGGCTTCTAGGAGATAATAGCAAAACATAACAAAATAATTATTTTGTTAAATATCTTCACATGGAGACTGGAAAAAGGCATCCCAGCTCAAGTAAAAATGCCCCTGAAGCAGGCACAAGAAGCAGCGATTCACTCATTCACACCCCCAGGGGTCCCATAAGAACACTTAAGATGAAAGGTATAACATATATGCAGAAGACCTGGTGTGTGAGGATCCATTTTCCTTCCAAAAATCATTACAGGAACCATCACCTTGGGGAGTCTGCAGAGAACCCCAAACCTATAATTGTGTTGAGAGTAGTTCTATTGACAAAACCTTCCCCACACCCAATTAGCTGTTATCTGTTAGCGGAACCTGCCTCACATCCCAGCTATCCAGGGAACTAGGTGGCAACTCATGACTTCTTGGCCTACCTGACCGAACATAACCTCCTGGCCTACATGACTGGGACCACGCAGCGAGATCCCGTGCCCTGCCCCCCAAGCCCTCATCCAGGGGCTATATAAGCAGCAACCAGGACCCTAATAAACGGAGGCTGTGACAAACTTAGCATGGCCTCCTCCTTGTTTCCTAGCCCATTTCTCTTCCAGATAGCACCCCTCCGTGACCCTGGAGTAACTGATTGCAGGGTGGGTTACAAACCCCTAGACTAAGTGACCCACCCAACGCAATCGACACTGGTGCAGACCCAAGCAGACTCTGTTCTACTCCAGCATCCGTGAATTTCTATGAGCTCTGCTCAGCTGATTTACAGTACCTTGTTCTGCTGTCCACTATCCCCTCTGGCTCTGACAATCTTACTCTCTGCTCTTCCACTGTTGGGTATTCATCTATTCCTGAGGATTTGTCAGAGACATCCCATTTAGAACGGTATGTCCCAAGGTCTTTTTCTCTCTGCATACTGTCTGGCTGTGAGTCTCTAAGTTCTCAGGTTGAAGGCCCTTTGCCCCGAGCTTTATCATGGCCAAGCACTGTCCACATGGTGTATCAGCTTTAACATTCACTTCTCTTTACTTTCTGATTTTGGATGACTCGGAACCAGCAGTCTCTTGTTCCTACCTGGCACCTACACTACTATGGATTTTATCACTAGTAAACTGTGAGTCAAAATAAGCCTTCTGAAGTTGCTTGTGTTGGGTGTTTCGTTACAGCGATGAGAAAAACAACCGTAACTCATCTTTTAACAGTAGCAGCTGTTGGGCCTTTAGGTGTCAGGACTCTGTTTCTTAGGGAAACCTTTCAAAGTCTAGAGTCACTTTGATCTTGGGTCCTTACAGTCTCGCATGGTCTCTATGCTTCCACTTTCCTTCATCTCTGCTGCTTCTGATCTCACATTTCTGCTAGAGCTCTTCAGCCATGATCCCGTAACTATTGCTAATGCCACTGCTGTTGCCCCGTATCCAATATGTTTCACCAGCTCTGTTAACTTTACCCACGGCATACACCACACATGAGAAGAAAGGATTATTTAGAAGGAGCCTTCTATTTTAGCGAAGAAGGATGTCTCTTACATGTCTTGAAAACCAAGCCTGAAAATCTAACACTGTATTTTCACAAATCACAGCCCAGTTTCCAGTTCCACCAATCACAGGTCTTACCCATGGACCAATCTAGGCCTTGAGTTACCACCAAGAAGCTTTATGCTGAGCTACTTAGGGACATGCTCTCCCCTTGACCTGAATTAGCAGGATCATTTGGGATTCTCTGAGGCTTGTCTCAGAGTGACGGCTTCCAAGGCCAGGGCGGTTGGCACGGAACAGTCATGACTGGAGCAGGTATTCCTGTAATTTAAGTTCTGTGAGCCAATACATAGTTTTAGAAGTCTCCTGAAGCTGCTTGCAGGTTCTCAGAGGAACTTTGATGTCTGAAACAGCCACGTGGGCAGCCCAATGTTTGATGAAGGACCCGCTCTCCATTTGAGGTCCTCAGACATAGTATGGTAGGTAGTTCTGCGGCTCACTGTTTAAGTGAATGGGCCCAACATTTGCCGAAGTTAATAAAAGTCAAGGAATACATACAGCAGAGAAAAAAAGATGAAATTAACATTCTTAATGATGCTCAGCATAATTCTGTTTGTTCAAGAGACTGATCTAGTCCACGTTATAGCAAGTATGGAACATAATAATGTGGAGACCTTAGCACGACTGCACAGTTAGAGTTCTGTGTATGGGGTGAATGACTGTAATAGATGTAGAATATGAGCTTCATAAGTATACAAAGAGTGTATAAAGCCGTCAGATAATCTTAACACTAAAGTGAGCTTAAACAAGATGTGAAAGCTTCAAAAATGTTTTGGCTCAGTTAGCCGTGGTTATGTCACTAGACAATGAAAACAGTAATTTGAGTTAAATAAAACAAATACTCAAGGAGAATTTCCCACTCAACAATAACACGTTAATATTGCTATTTCGTGGACTTAGTTTGGAAATCTTTGGACAAATAAATAGAATAAAGCAGTCTGATTTGGTGGAGATAACTAGTATTAAATTTATTTTTGAGACAAAAATTATTATCAAATAGAAAAGTATCAACTAAAATTGTGTTTGAATTAGTAAAAAGAAAAACGATTGAAATAAAAGTAAATAAACTGAAGGAGAAATTAACCTTCAGGTAAGTAATTTTTCTTACCCACAAAAAATTATACAGGTAAACGGTGATAAGGATGACCTGAGCCAAGGGAAGGGTAGCTGGAGGAGAATGGCTTACACTTTAACTTGACTGCTGAGATAAGCCTTGGCCTTCCACACATCTCAGGGAAACAGTCAGCTCTGGGTCTTGAGGAACTATACAGTTTTTAGCAGCAAGCCGTTAAATTCCCTGACAGGCCGTGACAGCTTTCTCACACTCTGAAAGAGGTAGGAAAATACCTAGAATAATTAGATTATCTGCTCCAGTGAAACGATTTTTTTACAAAGAACGTTTCTGCATTTTTTCAGAACTAGGCATCATGATTACACAATTGTGATTTTACAAATTCTCAGAAAAGTGAAGGTGACTTGTAACAACCAAATCTTCTAAATATTAAAGAGATCATAACTTTATTTCTATTCACATCAAGTATCGGGGGAAAAAAAGAGAAGGGAGATTGGCAGCATTCACAGAAATCTGATTAAGCACCTAACATACAACATCCCTGAAGGTAAAGATTCAGAGGATGGGATGTCCCGAATCAGAAACAGACAGTCATTTATGTGCACATGGGGAATTACAAGTTCACGTGTCTCAGCGTGATAGCCTTACAGATCTGAATTCTCAGCATTCAGGAGGCTGAAGCAGGGGGATCACAAGTTCCAGGATAGCCTTGGTTAAACAGTAAATTTTAGGTCCAGGCAACATTTCAATACTCAGTCTTAAAAATTATTGCTAGAAAAATCTCATGTTTAAGTACAAGATGATATATATATGTACATATATATGTATATATATGTATATCTATATACACATACAAGGGATATATATGATGACAGTAGATTGCAGAATAAATATACTGCAAATAGAGCATAAAATATCAAAATGTAAAAAAGTGGGTGTATTGAATCATTGAGTAGATAAATTCAATATTGAGATAGTCAAAAGTACTAAAAATTAATTTGAAAATACTAAGAAGCAATGCCAATTTCAAATTAATATAATTCATCTTTAATTTATTACTTATAACAACTGTATTAACTTCTTATAATCATGTCTTATTTAATAAAATTTCCATTCCACTTGTGATATTAATTACTTATTAGTGGAAATTTTGCTTTAAATATTTTTTTTAAAAAGGCACATCTGTACACTGCAGATTTGATATCAAAACCCTTTAATACCTGAAAATCATAACATGTAACAGTTGATACATTAAACATTAAAATAAGAATATCTGTTTTCGCCGGGCGGTGGTGGCGCACACCTTTAATCCCAGCACTCAGGAGGCAGAGGCAGGCGGATCTCTGTGAGTTCGAGACCAGCCTGGTCTACAAGAGCTAGTTCCAGGGCAGGCTCCAAAGCCACAGAGAAACCCTGTTTTGAAAAACAAAAAAACCCAAAAAACAAAAAACAAACAAACAAAAAAGAGTATCTGTTTTCAATTGGCACAGGAAACCAGAAACTGGTTGTTTTGGTAATAACATAGAATTAAAACATTTTCTAGTTAATTCAATCCATCCTTTTATTTTATTATTTTTACTTTTTATTTTTTTAAAGATTTATTTATTTATTAAGCATACACTGTACTGCTGGCATGGAAGGCACCAGGTCTCAGTACAGATGGTTGTGAGCCACCATGTGGGTGCTGGGAATTGAACTCAGGACCTCTGGAAGAGCAGCCAGTGCTCTTACCCTCTGAACCATCTCTCCAGCCCCTATATTATTATTTTTAAGTGTGTCAAACACTCATGTTCAACTTTCTCCACTTATACAAACTAATAGTGGATGTGAGGAAATACAGTACAGGTTTTGGAGTCAGATGTATTCCAAACTCGGCTATAAAATGGGAGATCATGAAGTGAAACAGGATTATAAGTTTTTTGGTTTGTAGGAAGTACTGGCATCCTAGAGACAGTGGGAATAAGCATTGTAACAAGTAGATATTGCTATAATATATATTTCTGGTAGACATCTTAATTAGATTCTGTATGTGTGTGTGTATGCTAAAGAGAAGAACAGAAAAAAATAAAGGATTTATTTGATAAGGAGTAAAAATAAAACTAGGCCTATGCGGTAGCAGACTGAAATTGCTTTTAAGTCACCTATGGTCAAAATTTAGAAAACAATTGATCATGGGCTGCTCAGCCCAATGGATGGATATATATA
>NW_026067933.1:838570-1065184 GCF_014885135.2 Alexandromys fortis
TATATAGCACAACCCTCACATCAGATAACATCAGAGGAGAGTGCAGAATGATTGTAAGGGACAAAGGAAGGACCAGGAGGTCTGTTGTGAGACTGTCTCCTAGAAATTGACTTGGAAGCTATATCTATAACACATCAACAATATGACTGCCAAAACAAGACAAGAACAATGGCAACATCAATAGAGAGGCAGGAATCTCAAGGGTCCTGAACCCAGACAAAAAAATACAAGTAACTAAAGCCTGCTGAGTAGGGAGAAATTATCTTCTTCAGGAATAACTCTCCTAATGTTTTCTCATATCAGTTGATCAGTCCTGAAACAATATAATAACAGCATTGACTCCTCATACTTATGTATTAGCTGATAAAATTTCCATTCCAATTCTGATGTTCATTATTAATCACTGGGAACCTCATTTTAAATATTTCTTGAAGAAAAGTGAGTTTAAAAAAGAATCTAAGTTCACATAACTTAAGCTAATCCTTGAAAACAAAACCATGGTGTTCTCAAGCTCATTAACAAACTGGAGACAAAACATGCTCGTTTGTTTTAGCAATGTTCTTCCTTGCTTTTATCAGGGAAAGTTTTCATGTAGTCCTCTGAGGGTCAGATGTTAAAGGGAAGGGACATTTTCCTTTCCTTTCCTTTCTTTTTTTTCTTTTTCTGAGACAGGGTTTCTCTGTGTAACAGCCCCAGCTGTCCTGGAACTAGCACTGTAGACCATACTGACTTCAAACTCACAGAGATCTGCCTGCCTCTGCCTCCCAAGTGCTGGGATTAAAGGTATTTGCAACTACTGCCTGGCTGTATTTTTTTTCTGCACATTGTTCATTTAATAAATATTTACAGCTATTAGCCATTGTATAGTAGCCTTGGTTCTCAAATGAAATAGCTCTCCCTGCTCTTAGTAAACTTCGACTGCAGAGCATGTATTTAAATACCAAGGGAAAGCGATTAATGAGGAAAACATGAATATATGATGGAAGAATATAAGTCCTTTTACTGTGATGGAAGTGTCACTAGATGGGTAGAAGCTTTGATGTCGGATACAAATCAAATGGGGAGTTAATTCTGAAGAAAACGCAAAGCTTCATAAGGAATAGTACAGTAGCTTACTTCACATACTGGGAATTGGTAAACAAAAATGCGCATTTCACAAATGGAGAAGGTTTGCTTTTTCTGGGAAAGAGGGACTTTGAATGTGCACACGCCACTTAACACAGGCTACGAAGTTTTCTTGTGTCACTGCTTTTCCCACTCCTGTAGAAAGTTAACCCGTTATAATGAAGCTATAGCGATCATTGCCCTCTATTACCATTTTGGTTGCTGGAGTTTGCTGGTTGTTAACTCCCGGCTTATTGCCGAAGAGGTTGCCTCCTGCCCCTCACCTGGAGTTAGGAGCATTTCTTCTGGTTTCCTGCATTAGGACTACAGTACCCAGGATCCAAAACCCATACAGTGAGCTAAACAGAGGACAAATGAGGATAAATAGTATTTCACAAGCGGATAGGAGAATGACAGTGTTGGCCCGAGCCTTACTTATGTTCCTCTAGTGGACAGTCTTTGAATTTTACTTTAGTTGCTTCTAGTTCATCTGTTTTATGAACGCACGGGTGGGGAGAATAAAGGAAGCTTTATAAAATAATGATGAGATTCCTCAACTTAACCTGAAAACAACACAAATGCCCCCAAACTGCTGGAAAACAAATAACATTGTCATTCTCGTGTATTTTCATCCTCGCAAAAGTTGTATTTGAATGATTAACACAGAAGGTAAATAAATGCTTTTGCCTGAAGGGCTTCTAGTGAACAGATGGAATCTGGAACCAGTGCCTAGTTTGGAGCAGGGTTCTGTCGGCTACAGGATTTTGGAATCTTATCTGCAGTTACGAGCCGAGCCTTTAACGTCTGAGCCACCTCTCCAGCCCAGGATTTAAGAATTTTACAAGCCCGTCCCGCTCCCGCTGGAGGCAGGAGATATCTCCTTTGAGGGACCCGGAAATCGGCGAGAGGCGTGCAAAGGGGAGCGGCGAGAAGCCTGGGTGGCTGTGACCGACGGGGCGCGGATTAGCTGTGCCACCCCGCCCGCCTTCACGCTGCTTTTGCGCGCGGAGACCCCGGCTAGCTGCAGGGCCGTCCTAGCCGAGTACGCATGCGTGCGACCGGCTGCGGGCGCGCGCCTGACGTCACGTGCGCGTCGGTCCAGGCGCATTCTAGTTTCCCGGGTGTTTTGCTGGTGAGTGAGCTCGAGAAGGTTTGGAGTTGGTGGATGGTAGGAGCGGGTCCGGCTCTGGATAAATAGAACGAGGACTGTTTCGTTCAACATTTGGTGCAGTTTTGCAGAAACTCCGTTACGTACGGTTAGTGTGAGCCGAACGCTATCGGGGGGAGTGGATACATCCCGGGTACCAGCCGTCAGGCATTTGTTTGTCTCAGTGGTTAGCGATCTCAGTGAGTGGCGCAGGCAAGAACTCCGAGAAGAGGCAAGGTAGACTGCACAGTTTTGACATCAGTTCTCATTTCACCTAGGATATTTACGAGTTCGAAGAAGGAGACAATCAACACCGCTTGAAATTAAGGAGCTTTTGGTGCGGTGTGCATACACAATATTTTAATCGCCAAAGGAATTAAAAAGCAAAGTCCATGCTTAACTCCCCCGCTTTCCCCCAACCCCATGTCTGGAAATTTTAAAGTATGGTGTTGAAGTAGTGGAGCTAACGAGTCTTAAAACTGGCTTTTAGAAGTACTTCAAATACAAAAGCGGTGAAAAGTAATTGCATTTCAGCTCCTTAGAAGCATGCTGTGTGTTGGGAACTGCAATAAAGTTATAAAGTATGTTCTCTTAATACTTTTACCAAACACTGCAAACTAACATATTAAACATAATTAAGAGAAACTCAAAGCAAATTATCAACCATACCTTGGATAAAACTGTGGTTGTGTGTGTGTGTGTCCACAGCAGCAAGTTGTTAGCGTCTTTAGTTGGATTTTCATTGGACATCATTGTGAAAAAGGATTGTTATCCCACTTGAATTAATAAAGGAAGTCAAAGGGTACCAGGAGGAAGTCTAGCCACTGATAGACTACACAAAGGAGGTTTCAGAGCTCTATCGCCAAATTGTAATCATAGCAATGTGTACCTAGCTAAGAAGGTTATTAACTCAGAATACATTTTCCTCCTAAGAGGAATGCTCATTTTATATTCAGCATCTTTGTGAGAGATTGACTTTTATTTTTACAATTCTGGCGATCAACTATTTCATAATTTTCCTGCATTCATTGTTTTGTGAAACACTAGAATATGTTTCTAAGGTACAAAGATAAATAGATCTAGTCACCATACTAAAAGTAATCTCTAACTGTGATTAACAATAAGTATAGCATTATATGTACACATGAGGTAATTTTTTTTTTCATGAGGTAATATTTGGTTTGATATATTAGATTGAGAAAGCTGAACTGGGATTTTCAAGGTGGCAGTTTATTTTATTTAACTTTCCTTTTGAATAAGAGCAGTCATGTGGATGCCCAGAAATTTGGATGCTAACAGTAAAGATGTGTTAGTTTCATAGTTGATATCAGCAGGAGAAAGACGTGACCACTCTGCTTTCTGCACAAAGAATATGTGGTATGGAGAAAGCTTAGAGAGAGAAAATCTAATTAGGCAACGACAGGAATGTAGGGAAGAGTTGATAATGCTTTGAATAATTGGTAGAAAGGATAGGAAAAAATTAGCGATCTAATACTAATAAATGATAAAAACTTAGTATTTTTCTGTTGTGTGGCATATTAGGTGCTGTGTGTGTTAATTCAATCATTACAAAGACTTGTGACATTGTTAATTTTACGCCTTTTCTGTATAGATGAAGATACCACATTGCAGAAAGGTTAGGTAATATTCCTGAGATCAGGAAAGCAAATGGTAGAGATGACGTGGAAATCTAATTTTGTTTCAGACTTGATGAGATAAATTCCAGAAAATTAGAATATATGGGCAATGAGTTCAGGAACCGTAACTGTTTTAAATACCCATCCATGCTAGGGAAGAGAAGAGGAGACATATATTTAAGCCCTGAGTTCAAGTCTGAATATTAGAGAGGTCTCTGGTGTGGATCCATCTTGACCTTTCTTGAACTGTAGATTTGAACCCTACTCCTGTTTGTCTTTCCAAATAGGAGTGGAAGGTGTTTGGGATTTGTTTTTGTTTTCCGTCCATGGTGAGTTTTTCCCAAATTCACAAACTTGCTACTCAAATCCTCAAATTGTTAGACTCTTTTTCTGAACGGAGGTAAGGGGAAAGAGTCACACTAGGTTCCTGCTTTTCCTCCAGTGATTGCTGTTGCAGTCCTGTGCCTCTGGGTCTTACCCTTTCAAGGCTATGAAGAAGAGCATGCCAATGACTGAATCCCTTTGGCTAGCAACTCTGAAGTCACTGTCCATTTGTAAAGTCCCTTCCTGGCCTCTACAGTCCGTTAAAAATGTGCAATGAATTTTCTCACAGGTGTTAGACAGTGTCTGACTTTGCTTTGCATAAACAAGTGCTTGCCTCTCCTGTCACTGATGAATCTCCTTCTTCATCTCTCTGATAGTCTATTGCCCTGTGTTTCCTCTCATAGGTCAAAAAGAAGTTTGACATTTGCAGGTGTCCATTTATTTGATGTTATTCTTTCTGGCATTTTAGCTCTAAATCATTGTACATTATCATATACCCTTAGTTTGTGCCTGTAGTTTTACAGTGACTCTTTTATGGATAAGATTGGTTGGTTTCTGACTCATCAGTAAAGTTGGAGCTTTGCTAGTTATATTTAAGGCTGAAATATTGATGTGAGAGGTATTAGGGGATCTTCTTTTAAACATTTCTCAATAAATAAAAATAGGTATCAGTGTGGATATTTACTAAGAATCCATGATATATATGTCATTAAAAATAAGAGCCAAAAGAAATTTTGAAAACTGGTGACGAAACATTTTGATTGTATTTTGAATAAATAACATTTTTTTAAGTTGACAGAATTGTTATTACTGAACTGTAACAAAAACTAAATTGCACTTGTGTCTTGGCGTTTTGATTTGACCAGACTACCCTACTTTATGAGTTTATCATTTCACATTTGGAAGTTTTTTCTGTGTTAAATTGTCACTTTTTTTAAACACAAACTTTGTTTTTGTTTTTGTTGTTAAGAAGTGATAATATTACAGAATAAAACAAAACTTAGAAGAATTGAGTTACTTATCATTCTTTGTATCTAAACTAAAAGAATTGTTTAACAAATTGAATTATGAATGGTATTGATTTTAGGCCCTCTAATTTTCTCAGGTAGATGATAATATTTTTGTGACCACAGTGTATGGACTTCCTGAAAGAATGGTCTAAATGGGCGTCAGAACTCTAAAGATTAATTAGACTTATTTATGAATAGAGTAGCTTTACAACCTGGAAAGCATACCATACCTCTGTGAGTATCTAGTGAGAACTGGGCCAGTGCCCGGTTTGAAAGGCAAATAAGTCTGCTTGCTGAAGATATTTTGTGCTGTATCCTTGGCGGTAGATATTAGTAGCAAAGGTTACATAGTCTAGGGTTGCATAGGTTGTGTGTGTGTGTGTGCACGCTAATGGAGATCTTTCTTTGTGATTTTAAGATAGTAACTCTCAGGTAGTCTTTTTATTTTGTTTTGTTTTGTTATTATTTATTTATTTATTAAAGATTTTTGCCTCCTCTCTGCCACCGCCTCCCATTTCCCTCCCCCTCCCCCAATCAACTCCCCCTCTCTCACCAGCCCGAAGAGCAGTCAGGGTTCCCTGCCCTGTGGGGAGTCCAAGGACCACCCACCTCCTTCTAGGTCTAGTAAGGTGAGCATCCAAACAGCCTAGGCTCTCACAAAGCCAGTACATGCAGTAGGATCAAAACCCAGTGCCATTGTTCTTGACTTCTCAGCAGTCCTCATTGTCCGCTATGTTCAGCAAGTCCGGTTTTATCCCAGGCTTTTTCAGACCCAGGCCAGCTGGCCTTGATGAGTTCCCGATAGGACATCTCCATTGTCTCAGTGTGTGGGTGCACCCCTCGCGGTCCTGAGTTCCTTGCTCATGCTCTCTCTCCTTCTGCTCCTAATTTGGACCTTGGGGTTTCAGTCGGGTGCTCCTATGTGGGACTCTGTCTCTGTCTCCTTTCATCGCCTGATGAAGGTTAATATCCAGGAGGATGATTATATGTTTTTCTTCGGGTTCTCCTTCTTATTTAGCTTCTCTAGGATCAGGTAGTCTTATGAAGGAACCTTTTTCAGAATCTCCAAGTGTCTGTGTTTGTTTTGCTAGTGGTGTTGTAACTCCATAAATTCTAATGCTTTAAAATCTATTCTAACTTTTGCTTACATATTATTAAAAACTGTCTTCTTTGCTAACTTCTTTTATTTTCCTTTCAGGGAAAGCTCAGTCATTTTTTTAATGTCTTGTGGAAGTAAAGCAGCTGTTCTGAAGATAAGACTTTAAGGTATGTAGTGTAAACATGCTTCGTTTCTCCTTACCACTTGCTTACACTCTAGAAATACGTCCCTTTATATACTTACGTTTCACGTGAACACAAGAGTGATTTTTAATTGGTAATACATTTACAGTAATGAGGTCAGACAGTATCTATATGAGGAAATCTTTCCCTTTGACAAGAATTGTTACAGTGGCCTCCTCCTACCTCTCATTTCTTTTGCTTTTTTTAAATTTTTTTTTTATTTTTTATTTATTTCTGCCTCCTCCCCGCCTCCGCCTCCCATTTCCCTCCCCCTCCCCCAAGCAAGTCCCCCTCCCTCATCAGTCTGAAGAGCAATCAGGGTTCCCTGCCCCTTGGGAAGTCCAAGGACCACCCACCTCCTTCCAGGTCTAGTAAGGTGAGCATCCAAAATGCCTAGGCTCCCACAAAGCCAGTAAGTGCAGTAGGATCAAAACCCATTGCCATTGTTCTTGACTTCTCAGTAGTCCTCATTGTCCACTATGTTCAGCAAGTCTGGTTTTATCCCATGCTTTTTCAGACCCAGTCCAGGTGGCCTTGGTGAGTTCCCGATAGAACATCCCCATTGTGTCAGTGTGTGGGTGCACCCCTCGCGGTCCTGAGTTCCTTGCTTGTGCTCTCTCTCCTTCTGCTCCTGATTTGGAGCTTGGGATTTCAGTCTGGTGCTCCAGTGTGGGTCTGTGTCTCTTTTCATCGCTTGATGAAGGTTAATATCCAGGAGGATGCCAGATGTTTTTCTTTGGGTTCTCCTTCTTATTTAGCTTCTCTAGGATCATGAATTATAGCCTCAATGTCCTTTATTTATGGCTAGAAACCAATTATGAGTGAGTACATCCCATGTTCCTCTTTTTGGGTCTGGCTTACCTCACTCAGGATAGTGTTTTCTATTTCCGTCCATTTGCATGCAAAATTCAAGAAGTCCTTGTTTTTTACTGCTGAGTAGTACTCTAATATGTATATATTCCATACTTTCTTCATCCATTCTTCCATTGAAGGGCATCTAGGTTGTTTCCAGGTTCTGGCTATTACAAACAATGCTGCTATAAACATAGTTGAGCATATACTTTCGTTGTATGATAGGGCATCCCTTGGGTATATTCCCAAGAGTGGTATTGCTGGGTCTAGGGGTAGATTGATCCCGAATTTCCTGAGAAACCGCCACACTGATTTCCAAAGTGGTTGCACAAGTTTGCATTCCCACCAGCAATGGATGAGTGTGCCCCTTACTCCACAACCTCTCCAGCAAAGGCTATCACTTTCAGGGATCATTTCTATAGTTCGTTACCTCTCATTTCTTTACCTTTGCATGAGACCCCTTTATTCTTCTTTAAGTTTGCCTTCAGTATACTACTTTACAAAGAAAAGTACACTTGTAGTTAGTATCTAATCCAGAAAGATATTTGGGTGACTTCCATACCATCATCAGTATACTGTATTTTTGATATTTTAAATGTATGTTATTTAAAGTTGTGTAATGTAACATAGTTTATGACAGATGACGAGGACCGTGAGGAACCATTTTTGATGTGATAATGATTGTCTTCCAAAGTCCCAGCAAATGTCATAGTTAATGAAGTGATACTTTAACCTTCTCTGAGATGAGGAATATAACTTGGATATTATTCTGCTTCTTATCCTGGGATCCTGTGTTGTATATTAAAGACAGAGAGGAAAAAAAAAAAAGATGTACAGACCAGAAAAAGAACCACTGTAACTGCTGTTTGGGACAGTCGACTCTGTTTTTATGAAAGCAGTTCTGTGGAAAATTAGAAAATTAAGTAAATTTCCCAGAGTGTTAGTAGTAGGGTGTTAGTAGTAAGTCATCCATCCTTTCAAATTACTTTATCAGGAAGTATATCTGCTTTTAAAATTGTCCTCTGTCAGACTGAGCAAATGTCTTCACATCTTGATTCACTGATAGTTCCTTTTTTGTTTGTTTGTTTGTTTGTTTTTTTTTTTTTTTTTTGGAGGCAGGGTTCTTTTGTGTAGCTTTGGAGTCTGTCCTGGAACTCACTCTATAGAACAGGCTGGCTTTGAACTCTCTGCCTTCCAAATGCACCGATAAAGGTGTGTGCCTGATAGTTTCTTCTTAATGGGAAGTTGCGTTTTGGTTAACCTTGAGTGCCGATCACCAGTTCCCTTATTTTACTCTGTTAATACGTACTTCACCTTGATTGATTTTTTTTTTCCTATTAAAACAACTGTTTTTGGTTTTGGTTCTCTAACAGTTGCTACAGGTGTTTGCTTCTACATTACCAAGACTATTAGTGTGAAACTTTGCTGTGGCAACACCTGTATAAGAATGCAGTTCTCCTGAGAAAGATTGTCAGTGACCCATCGTCTTCGTGGTCTGAATAGCCTGGAGAATGATTATGGCTGTCATAAATGTTTGTGAACATTTAAAGTATGCCCCAGTAAAGCCAGTTGTGCCTGGCAACATTTTTATAGGAGAAATATTGACAGTAAATGTTGTCACTTCAACTTGAGGTTTGGCTCCTCGCATTTTTACCTGTTTTGTTTTGAGAGAACTTTTGGCAGTTTTTGTTTCTAAAGGAAACTGTTCTCTTCATGTAAGTAAATATCTGGTGTAAAGTTGGTCTTTGATGTATTTGAGTGTGATAGATTGGTAGTGATACCTCATTTCTAGCTTTTGTCATCATAATTCGTTCTTGCTCATTTCTGGCTCGAGGTTTATTTGATATATTGCAAGTGTCAGCTTTTTGTGTCATCAACTTTCTGTATTTCTTATTTTATCACAGTACTTTCTTCTGTGCTAATCTCTAAACTCTGCTCAGGGTACCCTTACCCTTAACTTCCACTCCAGCTTCCAGCCCAAAGGTTCTCCAGTGTCTTCATACCTCCTTTGTGTAGTGTTTTCCTCTGCTTTGATAAGTTTAGTTGATATCCTTCTGCTAGTTTTCTTGTCTGTCATTTCTGGAATTTTTGACTTTTCTGTTCTAAACTTTTGATTTTTTTTTTAATTTATGTATATGGATGTTTTGCCTGCATGTATGCCTGTGCACCACATATGTGCCTGGTACTCTCAGAGACTAGAAGAGGTGTCAGGTGTCCTGGTAGTTGTGAGCCACCATGTGAGTGCTAGGAATCCAACCCAGGTCCTGTGGCAGAGAAACCAGTGCTCTTAACCTTTTAGTGATGGAGCCATATCTCCAGCCCACTTTCCTGTTTTAGTTCAAAGTTGGGACTTTATTCAGGTCATGCACATACTTTTCCACCGAACTACAACTCAAACCCTTCCTGCCTCTTCAAGGTTTTTCCCTAGGTCTCTTGGATTTCATTATGTGAGTCTTAGCTGGAACGTACTAACCACTCTGGTGGAAGCTTCTCCCCACTTCTTGGAAATGCCCTCAAAGACTTCCCCAGAGGCATGTTATTTAGTGGGCCCCAGATCCAGTCAACCTGGTAATCAAGGTCAACAATCACAGTTACTGGCTACATTATCTCATCTTTTGAGTATTCTACTCATTTGAGTGTTATGTATTATTTTGAGGCAAATTTATGAACTATGCAATGTAAGCTGTCTTTCAGGATGCAGAATGGTCTCCAAATATTATATGTACATATGTATATGTTTATGCCACAAGACCATTAGGCAGTCTAAATATTATACTTCAGTTTTTACAAGATTCAGTTGTATCTGTGGCTTCATTAGCTCCACATGGCTAATGGTACCATAAGGTGAAGAGGCCAGTAGAGAACATTGGATCCTCTAAGAACTTGAATTTCAGGTGGTTGTGAGCGGATGTGGGTACTGGGAACTGAACTGGGGTCCTGTAAGAGCAACAAGCTGCACTCTCTCCATCTCTTTCTCCTGTTTAAGAAAAATATCAAACATAATGTCTCCATTAATATATGGCTTTCTAATTTTTCAGGCGTATGCACAGACAATTCCATTATTACAATGTAAATAATTTAACAATAGTGTCTGTGTATGATCACATTTCAAGTGAGACCATTCCTGTAGTTATCTAATAAATTCTTTTTCAGTTCGTTTTGTTTTTTTACCATAGTGGTGTCTCCACTAGAACACCCTGTGGAGGTTTGTAGTAACTGAAGGACTACCCTACATGCTAGAAACTAACGCTGCGTGGGTGGCACCAGCGGAGGATGTATGATTATCCTGGCATATGTGTTGTAGTCAGTGAAGAACGTGCTTTTCAGTTTGTGAGTCAGCAGAAATGCCTATGGTAACATCTGGTTTCTGAATGTTCTGAATTTTCTAAAATGCCAAGTATATATTTTCCCAGTCTTTTTCTAGGTTAAGTAAATATTTGAGTGAAAATCAGCTGTACTTTGATATTATATGTTCCCTATAAATTTTGTTATTTTTGTATTTCTTTTATTTAAAAATGTTTTCAGTGACATAGTAAATATAAGTTACTGGGGTTTGTATTTAAGTGTATAAGAACAGGTGCAGTATGTTTGTGTGTGTATCTGTGTGTGTGTGTGTGTGTGTGTGTGTGTGTACATTAGAATTTAGAACTGACACATCTGTTAGTTAAGACAATTGAAAATATTTGGCTAAAATCTTACTTTCATTTAAATTAGACTAAAATCTTGTTTTTACTTAAATTATCATATATTGCTCCAAGGTCTGGCAAAAGCAAAGTATTTTTTACTTTGTGTGAAAATTACTTATTTGAGAGAATTTATTTTCCTCCTTAAGTCCCCATATATGCTAGAGAGAAATAAAAGCTTCAGTGAGAAGGAACGTTTATGGATTTAGCTGTAAAGAGCTATGGTTACCTGGCGTTGTCTAGTCATGTCGTGGCTTAGGATAATATTTCTGAAAGTCTGGGGTGAAATGCTTAGACTGAATTGTTTTAGTTTGCTATAGTGGCTGAAACATTCTCATTGAATTGAATTCCAAAACCAAATGACAATAGATGGCTTAGGAAGAAATAAAAATGGTAACAATGCTCATGCATGATAAAAATGCCACACATAAAGGAAGCCCAGAGCTTGGCTTGCCCTCTTCTCCTCCTTCAACATCACTAATACCCCACTAAAACTGTCCATAGCACAAGCCACTTATTCTGAGGGATAGAAAACACAGTTAGTGCAGTGTTGGATTGTTAGCTTCTTCCTCTGTGGTGAGTATAATATTGACTAACGACATTGCCCTCAGGAGATTTGAGAGGGTTGATTCCCTTTTTTAAAAAACCAAATTTTCATTTGATCTTATATCTATAACATTTTTAAAGGATATTTGATTATGGGAATTTATTTGTGTAGGGGTACGTGTACCTGAGTGTAGGGGCCTGTGGAGACCAAAGCAGTGTGTTGAGTCCCCTGGAACTGAAGGTACAGGTGGTAGTGAGTGCCCGACATGGGTCATGGGAACCAAACTTTATCCCACATAGAGAACTGGAGTATCATTAAATGTATAGTTAACTGCATTTGAAAATCTGGGGTCCATTGGAAGTCACATATGTACAAACAGGTCTCTGTTTTGTTTTCAGGTTTTTAATAAATGTCTAAGAGGATTTTCCACAGAAGCAATGTCTTTGGTAAGATGATAGTTAATATACAATGATACATACACATTTATGCATCTACTTCATATTTTCTCCTACTTTATAATTTGATTTTAAACTAGCCTACTTTATAGTCACATTTTACATTAGTGACATTCCAATTAAAAGCATTTTTATATGATGATGGTACATTATAGTTTTGTATTTGTCTAACAATATTTGATTATTTTTGCCTATATTATCTACTAATATCTCTATATAAGCTGTGTACGTTTAAGGAAATGGAAGCAAACCATCTCTTACTTTATGAAGACACGCAATTTTTGTTAGTTTAAATCACAGGCAATTCATTTCTTTTATTCTTTTGTCAGCTTGTATTAAAGCAGGTTCTTGTTTGCTGAGTTGTGATTTAACAAACTATAAATAAAAGAGATTTTTATATCTACACTTTTTCAACAATTTTTTATTTGTAGAATTTTTGTCTAAAGGAAGGTTCCCCCTTTTTATATGTTGGATACTTACAGCTAAATAAAACTGGAAAGAAGACAATACATTGACAAGGTTTAATATAATGTGTATATTCTTCCTATATTATTATTTATTTGTTTCTGTGAATGGAGTGATGTACACCACTTACTTGCATGCAGGTGTCCACAGATGCCAGAAGGCATTGGAGTTCCTGGAACTGGAGTTCCAGATGTTTGTGAGCTACTTTATATAGGTGCTAGAAACCAAATCTTAGTCCTCTGCAAGAGCAGTGGTCTGTACTCACTGTGTGTGCACCCGGGAAGTACACGTGTATGCCAGCAGTTGATAGTCAGATGTCTTCTATCACTGTTTACCATGTGTTCTGAAGCAGGATATCTCACTGAAAACCAGAGTTTCCTAGCTCTAGTCTAGCTCACCAGCTTTTTCCTGGGTCCTCTGTCTCTGCCTCCAGATTGTTGTGATTACAGGTGGACCGCCAAACCCAACTAGTGTTTATGTGGGTGTTCTAGTCCTCATCTATGTGTGGCTAGTGCTTCATCTACTGAACCATCTCCCCAGCCCTACTAGATACATTTGCATCCTTCAGGCATAATTGTCTTGATTTTTATCCACAGCTGTAGATTATATTTCATTTACCCCATGTTTTATGGTTGGGATTTTTTGTTTGAGGAGAGATTGTTGTGTTGCTGTTTGTTTCTTTGGAGGTTTTGGTTGATTCTGGGAATTAAACCCAAACTCTTGTCAGTGACAGTCAACATCGTCTGAGGTACATGCTCAGTCCTTAGTAGTCTCAGTCTCTACCCCACTGTGTGATAAGTTTTGTCTTAAGCTATCAAGACATAATATATAGAGGGCTTTATGTCTTTGTGAAGCATAGATAGGTGACCTGTATGCGGAAGGGTTTTGGAAGCTGTTATCAAATTATCTGTAGTGTATTAAGTCCTGTAGCTTTTTAGTATGTTTTAGTATCTTAGGGTAAGTCACTTTCTACATTTATGTTGTCTAATGCTGTAGCAACTGGACATGAGAGGCTATCAAAATAAAAAATGTATAGCTAACTCTTGGCACGTGCTGTAATCCCAGCATGGTAGAACTCAATGAAGCAGGAGGGTCACATACTGAATCTCAAAAGAAGACTCTGTCTCAAGTCATAAAAGGAAAATTCAATTCATAGCCACACTGGTTATATTTAAATCTTCTACTTGCAATTATATTGGCTAGAGCGGTCCGCTAATCACACAAGGTCCTACTGCGTAGGATTATTGTAGTCCTTTTAGGAATATTCATCAAGCTATAAAGTGCCACAGTAGGCCCTGTCATAAAAAGATGCTTGAAATGCTGCATTCCTATTGGCACAGATATTTGACACTTTTGCATCAGCTTGTCAGACTATTTTCAGATCCCTGATAAAACGTGATATCCAAGTGCCTGTAAGCACTGTGACTTTGTGGATTTTGTTCATGTTACATGTTACCACTTATCACTTTACCTAACCTTATTAACTCTCTCCTAACAACATTTGTCTCAAGTTCAAAGTGATTTGGATACCCCCTACCCCTTGTAGTCTTGTTTTAGGCCATCATTCTTCACTGTCAGCAAGGGAAACAAATTGCTACTCAGGTTTGGCTTATTTGGAAGTATTATGTTAATTTGTTTATGATGTTCACAGATAATTCCCATCCAAGGGTACATTAACCTGACTTGAAGAGAATGACTCTGAAGAAAAACCAGTTAACTTATTTATATCGAAAAGAATAGCAGCTATATAAATTTATAGTAACTAATTTTCATGGGAAGGCAAATGAATAATTAAGAAGGTTTTTTGTTTTGTTTGTTTCTCATTTTCTGTTTTGAATCAGTGAGCAGTTATGCAGGTATTGTTTGGTCTTCCTAAGCTGTGCTGGCCTTTTCATTCTTCTTAGTATCAGCGGCATACTTGTCAAGGCAGGATACTGGGTCGAGTTATTTTGATGGCTTCATTTGACAGCCCAAATCTTCTCTTTTTTATTCCTTTTGCTGAGCATTATTCTATCATAATTAATAAGCTACACTCTTCTTGTATATTAAAGACTGATTAAATTGCAAAGCCCTTCTTTGTCTGTGCCTAAGAATCAGCTTTCTTAGAAAGAAGCAAGAATTCATCTCTGTTTGAGATTTATAGAGCCATTTTCAGATAGGCACGTTAAGTTTATTTCTCCATAGGGGCAGGAATAAATGGGATACTGAAAATTTACATGTTAATTAAGTGATTCTGTTAGCATGAGATACAGCCTTACATGATAGTTTCTTTTCTCGTCTCTTCTTATTGTTGTGAATTGCCTCATTCAATTGATTTCTGAATCAGAACTCATTTTTTAAGTTTAAGTAATGAATGAAACCTATAAATTAAATGGGTGTAGGGGGAGATGATTTTCTATGATAAGTTTTGAAGTGATAATTTAAAAACTAGAGCCAAAATCACATTTTTTCGAATTTCCTAGGCCAAATTGTAGTATAAATTTCATTTTTGAGTTTTATCTCTTTGCCATATAGGGAAGAAATAATTGAGTGGTAGCTGGAATGATTTTAATACTGTTCTCAAGAACCCTTGTGAATGCACTTGGGAGTAGCCAAGACAGAAACATTGCTGTGATTTCACAAGGTCCAGGATCCGTATTGACAGCACACAACTCTAGTGGCCTGATACCTCCCTACACCTCGTCCTCGTCCTCATGAGATTTCTCTGAGAGCTTTAACACTGATGGTGTACATATTGAAAAGTATTTCCTGTATTGCTTCAGTTTATACACCAACTTTTGATATTTTAATTGATTTTAAACTTTTCTTGCTGAAGAAGTATAATTAAAATTTAAACTGCCTATACTTTTATAGGCTGATGTGTTAATTTTTCTACTTATGAACAAACTATTTCAAGAAAAGTAGTTGATTTCTGTAGTAACTTTTGGAAGTAGTTTCTTTTTATTTTTTAACTTTTCTTTTTGCATTTTCAACTCCTCTTTAGGATAAACCTTTTCAAATGAAATGATATATACTTGCTAACTTACAGATATCACCATAATATTCTAAAAGGTAGATACTTAGTGATAGAATTGCTGTCTTTTCTTTCTTTAGGTTCCAGTAACTCGCTATACATACACACCCCTGAATCTACTTAAAGAAGGTGCAATTGTCAATGTCTATGGTGTTGTGAAGTTCTTTAAGCCTCCATATCTCAGTAGAGGAACTGGTAAGTATCTGGATATGTGGTGTATTGTGACCAAGAGCTGAATTATTGATCTCAGCAACACAACTCAGGACAAGTGAAATCCTGGTTTTTAATTGTCAAACAATACTGATGAATAATATTCTTTGGCCATTTGATTTGTGAAGTGAATGTGGTCTTTAGATTCCAGGGTCTTATTTGATACAATGTGAGTACAGTTTTAAAGAAGCTAAAAGATAAGAAAGTATAGAATGGGTTGATGAGGGTGAGCATGGTCACAGTGCTATGTCAGCACATCAGTCACCCTCCAGCCTGATATGGAAATGAAAGGCTCTCAGCAGAGAAAAGCTAGCCACCACACAGGTTAATGGATGCACAGTGTAGAATACGCC
The DNA here is from genome assembly GCF_014885135.2 of Alexandromys fortis. Taxonomy (NCBI): domain Eukaryota; kingdom Metazoa; phylum Chordata; class Mammalia; order Rodentia; family Cricetidae; genus Alexandromys; species Alexandromys fortis. The sequence continues at coordinate 854,652 of NW_026067933.1, forward strand.
AAGCCCGATCTGATAAAGGTGTGCGGGAAGAGAAGTGAAAGCAGAGAATGTTTAAATAATTGAAGTGAATTTTTGTTTTTTGTTTGTTTAGGTTTTTTGTTTTGTTTTTGTTTTTTTAGAGACAAGATTTCTCTGTAGCTTTGGAGCCTGTTCTGGAACTTGCTCTGTAGACCAGGCTGGCTTTGAACCTCAAGCTCACGAGATCTGCTTGTCTCTGCCTCCTGAATGCTGGGATTAAAAGTGTGTGCACCCACCGCTCAGCTTGAAGTTAAATATTTGTAAGCTTAAAATAGATTGCTGTATTTTAAAGTATATTACATGAGCCCCATGTTAACCACAAAGAAAAGATCTGTGAGAAATATACCTACAATATAAAATAATAAATAATAATGATGATAATAAAAGCTTATCATTATGAAAGCTCAATGCTGATTATGTAGAAATTATCACAACTTTAAAAACAATAAGTATGCAGCTCTTAGCTAACATAATACCTGTCAGTGAAAAAGACAAAGCTTGCCCTCAGAAATGAGAAAATTACAAGTGTGGCCTTTTTTTGATACTGTGTTCAACATAGTGTTGTGAGTCATATCCAAAGCAATTGCGAGAAGGAAGTAAAATAAATGGCCAATTGGGAAAGAAGAAATAAATTTGTATTTTTAAAGAACATTATCCTATGAATAATAAACTAACTACTACACAAAACAGTTGCTTTGGGAAGTAATAAATAAGTTCAGAAAAGGCACAAGATCAAACTTAACAATATATAAGCATACCAGTGATGTGCAATTTCAAAGGGTAACAAAGAGAACTCAATTTAGAAAAGCATCTGTAGTGTGAACAGTACAAAATATTGTTGGAATCAGAGTTGACACAGACAGATGCAATGATGTCCTGTGTCCTGGATAGTAAGGCTTAATAGTCTTCAAAAGTTTATAGCCTTTTTTTTAATAGGAAAAGAAAAATCAATGTTAAAACATATAGAGGGCCTCAGATGGTGAGGAACAGTCTGCAGGAAGAAAATGTGAAATTTTATGATGCTCTAATTTCCTAAGCATATTACAAGCCTACAGTCACTAAAACAGTATAGTCCTAGCAGGAAAACATCTATATTTTAGTGAAATAAAATTGAAATACTGGAAATAAAAACTCGTGGGTGTTTACCTACATCGGCAGATGTGCCAAGAACATGCAGTGTTGAAAGGATGGTCTCTTCAACTAGTAGTACTGGGAAAACTGGATTCCATATTCGAAGGGGAAACAAAGTCAGGTATTTAAATACAGGACATGATAATAAACATGATGTCTTTTATATGATACCGAAGGAATCCACCACAAAAAAAAGAGTCATGTGGCAAAGCACCAAGCTGTAGACTTCCACGCAGCTGAATGAACTGGCCAGTGCGGTAAAAGACAGCCTATAGAATGGGAGAGACTGCCCATTTGCCTCTTAAGGATTCCTCTCAAATGTTTAGGGAACTCTTACATCTCAACAGGAAGAAATAAAACAAAAACAAGCTTAAGGGTTAGGTCAAGGACTTGGATAGACAGCTCTTCAAAGAAGCAAGAGCAGTCAGAACCTGAAAAAACATGGTGATAGGCATTAGGGAATGAAATCAACCATCCACGGCTGCCACCTTACACCCGTTAAAGACACCATTACCAAAACACCAAATAAATGTTGGTGTGGCTACGAAGAAAGTGGACTGTCATACCCCGATGTGCTGCTGTGCAGCCCTCATGAGGATAAACTTTCTCTAAGGTGGAAATGCCTTACGAGCCAGCAGTCACTTGTAGATGTTTATCTAAGTAAACTGAAATCAGGATCATACAGGATTACTTATATTCTTACTGCTCACTGCGGTGTCACTCACAATAGACAAGTTGTAGAATCAGCCAAAATGCTCATCAGGATGAGCAGATAAAGAAAACCACATTTCCTTGCAGTAAAGTATTGTTAGGTTTGTAAAGAAGGAAATCCACAGTGGTGTCAACTGAAGTACGTCAGTAAGAGGCTGGATTCCGTGCTGTTGCTGGATATAAACAGTCTTGCACAGAGTGGAAGGCAGAGTGGCTGTTGCCAGGAGATAAAGGAAGTAGGAAATCGATATTTGCTGTTTAGTGACTGTGGTGGTATTTTGTTTGTGTTTTAACAAATAAAGCTTGCCTGAAGATTAGAGTGCAGAGCTAGCCACACTAGTTAGGCATAGAGACCAGGCAGCGGTGGTATATACCTTTAATCCCAGCACTCAGGGAGACAGACAGATGAATCTCTGTAAGTTCAAGGCCACCCTGGGCTACAGGAAATTGAATCAGTCTAAAAGAGAAACATAGCCAAGTGTTGGTTGCTTACACCTTTAATCCCAGCGCTAGGGAGGTAGAGGTGGGAAGTGATATGGCCAAGCGAAGAGAGGAATAGAAGGTGGGAGGAGACAGGAGTTGAGGATTCAGTCTGAGGTTTTGTAGAGATGGTGTTCAGTCTGAAGACTCTGACTTGCAGAGACAGGATACCTCATTCAGTCTGAGGATTTCATAGAGGTAAGGACTAGTGGCTGGCCGCTCTGCTTCTCTCATCTTTCAGCTTTCACCCCCTAATACCTGACTCTGGGTTTTTATTTAGTATTTAATAAAACTAATTAGGACTGCATTACAAGGAACTGTAAATTTTCAGTTATACAGGGTTAAAAAAATAAAAAAGGATGTAGGGATCCATTGTGCTGTATTCTAAAATTTTGTTTAATTGGTAGACCTTATGTTATGGGATTTTATTCCTATCACCCAAAAAAGAATATTAGATGATTAAAAGATTGGAATTTAAAACTACATCAGTTTTGATCTCTGCATTTCAAAGAAAATCAAGAAAGTATGATCCATAAATTGTATGATAATGTAACTCTTTAAACAGATTTGTAAAAAGCTGTATCAGAAACCATTCATTTAGTTTTTTTCACAAGACGATAAAAAACACATTTTATCTGTTTAATCCAGTTCAAGTAAACTGAACACTTATTAGTGTATTTTACCTGTTCTAAAATGCTATAATTTATTAAGGTCACTGTGTTAAGTTTTGTTAATTACAAAGAATACTACAAAAGTATCCTTTTCGTTTTTGGTGGGAAGCCATATTTCAGACATGTTGAAAACAGTAAGCAGTGTATATTATTGATTAAAATATAAAATATTGTTTACATACTGCATCCTAGAAGCTGTGAGCACATTGGGAACAAAGAGATGTCCTCATTGAACTGATGATTCAAGATATATGCAAAAATGTAAATATTTGCATTTTTGCAAGTTTTATAATTTTTACAATTACAAAAATTGTATTATAGACCAATTAGCTGAGAGTAAGCTCATGAGTGTGCTGAATCGAAGAGAAATTGATTTTCATATTTTACTAATGTACAGTTTGTTTTAGAGGTCAATGAAATATTAAGTTGAAACAGATAAAGTTTGATGTAAAATTTCCTAAACATTTTCATTTCTACTTGTCCTTCCCTGAGCCCGTATCCTTTCTCCATATCATATCCTTAGGAGCCTTCACATTGGTGATAATGGCCTCTTTCCATCCTTTGTCTGAATACTGTGTGTAATGAACACTGTGACCCTTTTGCTCTCTATCACTCTTAGTCCCAGAGTCTGACTGCCAGGCTTATCCATCTAACTTGGTAGAAGATGCAATCGTAAACCTTTGCATTTGACGTGTTAATTTTTATTATGGAACGTTTTTAAATAAGGTGATCAGAGCATGCATAATTTTTAGAAGCAATTAAAAATGTTAGTGTAAAATTAAAATGTTGTTTAAAAACACTGATGACAGTATATGTTTAGTTTCTAGGTAATATAATCATGCTTCTTTCTGATTGTATTATTAAATCATGAATAAAAAGGAATGCCATGGGGAAATATAATTATTTAGTATGTATGCTTATGCCTCATATTTCTATCAGATAGTGTGTAGTTGAATCCAGAACCTTAGTAAAAAATTCATGGCTAGTAATGAACCATCTGTTATTACGAGGACAATATGTTTCTGTGTGTTTCTTCTGAGACACCAAATAAAAATGAATGCCATCAGTTTTATCTGAGCAGTCACTGAAACTTTAAGATCCATCTTTCAAACATAACATGATGTCTTCAGCACGACAGGGAATGAAGCTTTAAGACTGTCCATCCTGTAGTTTCAGTTACAGCGGCATCTTTGTTTCTGTTGAAGCTCATCCTTCAACAGAATTAAGTGCAGCAATGGATGTCACGCAAATCACACTGATGTTTAAGTACACCAAAGGGTCAACTCAGTGACTGTGTTACCACAGAAAAGTACTGGCATAAGTGTGGATGTACATACAGTCCACAGCTGTCTTATTTAAAGCAGTGGTGGCACAATACAGAGCCACAATGTCAGTAACATCTGGATCAGTGCTTCTCAACCCATGGGTTGCCACCCCTTAGGGGTCAGAAAACCTTCTTACAGTGTTTGAATGTCAGATATCCTGCAAATCAGATATTTGAGTTATGATTCATACAGTAGCAAAATTAGTTATGAAGTAGCAAGGAACTAATTTTATGGTTGGCATTCACCGCAACCTGAGGAACTGTATTAAAGGGTCTCCACATTAGGAAGGTTGAGAACCACTGCTCTAGATGTATATATAACTAGATAGGGGAATTACCTTTATGTAGCTCAGATTTTGAATTTGTACAATATTATATGTGACAAACTAGAATTTTTGTTAAATTTATTTAAAAAATGTTACATTAGTTATAGAGATAGAAGGTGTGATTTGGCTTCTTTACTAAATGATTAAAAATAATACTTTTCTTTGCATCCTGAATATTGAAAATTATAAACCAGGTGGTGGTGGCATACATATTTAATCCCAGCACTATTGATGCGGAAGCAGGCAGAACTCTGTGAGTTTGAGGCCAGCCTGGTCTAAAAGAGCTAGTTCCAAGACAGCCAGAGCTACACAGAGAAACCCTGTCTCAAAAAAAAAAAAAAAAAAAAAAAACAGGAAAAAATTATATATGGCCCCTAGTGTATTATCATTTCCCATTATAGCCTTTATCTGGTAGCAGATGCTTTTTTTTTTTATCAAGCTTTATATTAAGTCATGGTAGAGTTATAACTTTTATTCCATCAGAGGTTGATCAGTTCTATTAGTAAAAGGACATACAATATTAAAACCACTAATTCATAATAGTAATTTAATACCTTTATTGTGTATGTATATATGTTGTTCAAGTGTGTTCCCTTTCATGTGTGCATGAGTGCATGTATGTAGAAACCAGTGAACAACTTCCGGTGGTGTTCCTCAGGAACTGTCTACCCAATCTATTTTGTTTTGCTTTAATTTGAGACAGGGTCTCTTAATTGCCTGGAACTTGGGTACCTGACCCTGAGCCCCTGGGATCTTTGTCTTCTGTCTCCTCAGCACAGGGATTATAGATGTCAACACACATGGTTTTGTTTGTTTTTGCTTTATTGTTTGCCTTTTAACATGGGTCCTGGAAATAGAAGTGAGTCTTGATTCTGACTCACCGACCACTTTGCTGACTGAGCCATCTCCCTACCCTCCATTTGGATTCCTAAGATGTTACTTACCATTAACCTGACACATGGGTGTCATGTGACCTGTTTGAGATAGGAAGGATTTGGGAGACTCTTACAGCAGTGATTCCCTCAATAACTCTAAGGTTCTGCTTCTTTAATGTAGATAATGGAGTCTAGTTTGGAACTTGCTTTATAGACTAGGCTGGCTTCGAACTCACAGAGATCCACCTGCCTCTGCCTCCCGAGTTCTGGGATTAAAGGCGTGTGTCAACAACATCTAGCTTAATGTTGTAGTCTTTCTATGAGGATCATTATAAAGATCTAACATACTTTTGTGGAATGTATATATATATATGTGTGTGTGTATGTATATATATGTATATATGTATATATAGTGTATGTGTGAACATGGTAAACTGAGCTGTTCAGATTGTATGGGTTGCATATGTCACCAGCTGCGATACATGATTGAGGCATTATAGTTGACAGTCTTTCTTTAAATGACAATTTGCCAGTTTTGTGTGATACCAATGAATACTTTCCTATTACTTTCGAGACAGAATGATTTCTCAAGAACTGTTGTTAGGTTAACAGTTGCCTTGCTGTCCATCTGTAATCATCCTGCTACCTCAACAGAATCCTCCTTTGCCACCTTCTCTTTACTACCTTGAAAAGATAGGACATTTTCTCCTCCTTATTTTTTTTTTTTTACGTTTCATTATTTCTAGTGGCATCTTGTATATTAGTGGATTATTTCTTCAATGATGTTTTGCTTAGCTATTGTGCACATTTTAGTTTTTCCTGTTGATGGTGCCCCACATGATATAGTTAATAGATCTGATCAGCAGCTTTTTGTTGTTGTTCTTGTTTGGTTTTGAAATTTTAACCATTCAAGTTTTTAAAATGTAGGCTTACTGTTTCCATTAGATTCATTAAACACACACACACACACACACACACGCGCACACATTGCTTTTATTGCAGTAAATGGTGTGAGATGAACTAATGTTTTGTTAATAACTGCCTTGTTTTAAAATTATTTGTTAAATAAAACATTGTTTGGAAGATTATATATGGTGATTTGATCAGGATGAGTGATTTATTTTTAATAGGTTAAGGAATACAAGCATAATATCATATCAAACCATTCTTTTTATTTAGAGCCTCATTCCTGAGCTCAGCTATAAATCCAGAGACACACATTGTCCTTCTGCAGGTTCTGGACATAGACTCAGTGATAATCTATGTGACCTTTAGCTCCTGCTTTATGTAGGAGATAACGATTCTGAGGTCCGTCTGTGTTGTAGAATGGATCAGTGTTGTGTGTGTGTGTGTGTGAAGAAGGGTGCGTAAACCACAGCACATGTGTGGAAGACAGAGGGCAGCATACTGAGCTGGTTTCCTTCTTCCTCTTGGGTTCTGTGAAACAGACTTAGGTCATCAGGCTTTGGCAGCAGACATCTTTCATGCCGAGCCTTCTCACTGCCAGCTCTTTTTTGTTTGTTTGCTTGCTTGCTCTTTACTGCGTATCCACTGTCCAGTTAACTTGAAAACTTACTGTTTTCTTCATTCAAAGATTTTGTACTTAAAAGAAATAGTACTGATCTTGGTGTAGCTGTCCACAGGTTTGTTACGTGTGCCATCTGTACCTTCTGGTTGTCTATTACATCGTGTAAAAGATGATGAGTTTAACTGCTCAACGCAGAGTCTCCATCTTGAGACAAATTTGTCACTATGTCATAGTGCTTAGAATAGTGGGGTATTTACACACCTCTTCTAGCTTCATGTCCCCTTGCAGTATAATTAAAATATGAAGGGCGATTATATGACCACTTAGCAGAACGATGAAAGATAATGCTCTTTTATACATTACATAGTAAATTTGCTGGTAAAAGGACGATTACCACATACAGTGGGTTCTTTAGCAAATTAATTTCCTTCCAAACTTTCACTTGATTTTTTCTATAATAAACTTGTCAGCTGTTGGCTGATCGCCACTGAAATACAGCATTAAAAAAACAGTATTTTAGTTAAAAAAGAAATGGAAGTGCATTTGTGGAGGAATCGCTCATGGATTCTGTAATTTATGTATGCTTGCTTCTTTGATTAAAGACCTTCTTAGGTAAGCTTTCCCTCGCAATAAAACTCCAAGGCAATTCACACGTAGTCATGCTGAGGAAATTGAGTGAATTGCTCAAGATTACAGAATAAAGAGCTTAATTCATCATTTGTTATCTTTTCAGATTTATGTCAAGCTATGCAAAATATTATCAAAGTTTAAAACTAGTTAAATACCTTCTCATCAGTTTGAATCTGAAGGACTCCTGAAGTATTTAAGCATATACACGTGTGTATGTGTCCAGGCATATTTGTACTGTGTATTGTTTAGGGAAAGGATGCTAATATGATGTTCTTTCTGCTCTCTATCTTTCCTTCTGATGCCAGGTATCAAGGCAGCAGACTATTAAATTACCTTTAATCCTGTGTTTACATTTGTGAAAGATTGAAAAATAACAACAGAACCAAGAAAATATGTGTATATATGTATATATATATATACATATATATAAGTGCTTCTTATATATACACACACGCACACACACATTATTCTTATTAATTTGTTTTGTTGTTTTGTTTGGTGAGTCACTTCCTTGGAGCAATTATCAAAGTCTGTGAAGGCAGGCTCCTTGCTGGTCTCATCTGGTACACTTAGTATTGAGTTGGAAGTTTGATATTAGATCTTTCTGGCCCTTGATTAGCTTTTTGCTCCACCAGTATTGCTTTATTTTGTGTCACTGACATTTTAATTTAGTTTTTGAATAAGGTTAAATGGTTATGTTATACCCTCATTTTTTCTAGAAACTTCCTTTATATTCATAGTGAATTTTCTTTTCTGTGAGGTTAAGAGCTAACTAAAAGCAGTTAATTAAGACACCAGTGAAGATTGAATGACATTTCTTTGAAGTCTTTAAGTCTGTGCATTCAGACTTGTGTGCCAATTCTGATATGATTGGCAGTGTTTCTTGGCAGGATATTTTTAGATAGTAGATTTATCTTCATAAGGCTAGTGTCTTAGTTTGGGTTTCTATTGCTGGGACAAAACACCATGACTAAGCAACCTGGGGAGCAAAGGGTTTAGTTAACTTAGAGTTCCATAGCATTGTTAATCATCAAAGGCAGTCAGGGTAGGAAACTGAAGGCAGAAGCTGATGCAGAGGCCATGGAGTAGTGCTGCTTACTGACTTGCTCAGCCTTCTTTCTTATGGAACCCATGACCACCAATCCAGGGATGGAACACAAGCACAGACTTAAGGATGACAAAGGAATGCCATTCAGTTTTCGGTGGTGGTCCCTCCCCCCCCATGAATCACTAATTGTGAAATGCCCTGCAGATTTGCGTACCTCCTGATCTTATGAAGGCATTTCCTTCTTTTTCTTTTATCTTTTATTGATTCTTTGTGGATTTCCATCCCATTTACGTTCCCATCTCCTTGCATCTACCCTCAACCCTTAAAACATTTCCCCCCAAAACAAAGCAAAATTTAAAAGAAAAACCAAACCAAAAAAAAAAAAAAAAAAAAAGAGGATCCCATCATGGAAGCTATAGTGTGACCTGTTGAGTCAAACAGTTTACCGTTTAGTCTATTAATCTTTACACGCAAGTATTCATTCCCATGAGTCATTAGTCTGCTTTGAGGCCCCTGGCTTCTACCACACTATCAATAATGGGATCTCTTTGGGGCTCCTCTTGGATATCCTGTTGTTGTCCTGGGTTGTAAAGATCCTAAAGTTTTGGATCTGTAGGTTCATTTCATTCACATATTCCAATAGTTCATAGATGAGGTGGATGTTGGGGTGGGCTAACTCATAGCCCTGGTTCTGAGCCTGGGTGTAGGTGGAATTGCTCTGTCCCTACTAACCAGCTCCCAAATAACCACACAGAGACTTATTATTAATTATAAATATTCAGTGGATAGTTTAAGCTTGTTACTAATTAGCTCTTACATCTTAAATTAACCCATATTTCTTCTCTGTACTTTACCACATGGCTGTACCTTTACCAGCAGTTTCTTACTCTGTTTGGATGGCAACTCTCATGACCTGCCTTTCTTCCCAACTTTCTCTCAGTTCAACCCTCCCGCCTAACCTTTTGTTGCCTACCTGTTGACCAGTCAGGTCTTTTATTAATCCAGGCAAAAGGCTCCTTGGTAAAGACACATCTTCACAGTATACAAAAAGATTACTCTCTCTTTTTTTTTTTTTTTTTCTGTAGCTTTGGTGCCTGTCCCGGAACTAGCTCTTGTAGACCAGGCTGGCCTCGAACTCCCAGAGATCCGCCTGCCTCTGCCTCCCGAGTGCTGAGATTAAAGGCGTGCGCCACCACCGCACGGCGAAAAAGATTATTCTATAGTACCTGAGTGGTAGCTGCATTGGTCAGCTCACCCTCCTTGACACTTCCTGGATGAGCTCTCCAGCACTGCTTTGGCTAGCTCACCCAGTCCAGCCTGCAGGAAGGAACAGAATCAGTTATCCTGCTCTTAGGTCCTTAGAACTGGTTGTGGTGGAGGCATTTTCTTAATTGAGGTTCTCTCCTCTCAGGTGATTGTAGATGGAGTAGCGGCCTGTTTCCCACGGCCCGGGAGGGCTCCCAGCCACCAGCTAGCTTTACCCAAAATAATTACATGAAAACTGTATTCTTTTAAACACTGCTTGGCTCATTAGCTCTAGCCTCTTACTGGCTAATTCTCACATCTTGATGAACCCATTTCTAATAATCTGTGTAGCACCATGAGGTGGTGGCTTACCGGGAAGGATCTTAACCTGCGTCCATCTTGGAGAGGAGAGCTATAGCGTCTGTCTCACTGCCTTACTCCTCCTAGCATTCTGTTCTTTCTTCCCCGCCTACCTATGTTCTGACCTATCAGGCCAAGCAGTTTTCTTTATTAATTAACCAATGAAAGCAACAGATAGATAGAAGACCCACCTACATCAGATGATTTTAGCTTGCATCAAGTTATCATAAAACCATCTAGCACTGACAGATTGTAGGATCATATGTAGGTAGGTTTATAAGGAAAGTATTGTGAGGAGCAAAGGTAAAGGTCCTGTTGGTGTTGTGGCTGCCACTCCTTGCAAGTACTTAGGTAACACTTTTCATTATTAATTTTTATTTTTGGTGTACAGGTGTTTTGCCTGAATATGTATCTGTGCACCAATTGTCTACTTGCTGGCCACTGAGGCCAGTAGAAGGTGTCAGATCCCCTGGGGTTAGTGTTACAGATGGTTATTATTAGCCTCTATGTATGGGGCTCACCCAAAGCAGGGAGCCATCTCTTTAACCCCCTTTTAAATATTTTATTAATACTTATTAATCACATATATATGTGTGGATATATGCATGTGGTTTTCATTGTCTCCAAAGGTTACAGGTGTCAGAACTGGAATTAGAGGCCTCTGTGAGCAATATGACTTGGGTACCAGGAATTGAACTGTGGTACTCTGGAAGAGGAGTATGCTCTCTTTCCACTGAGCCTTCTCTCCATCACGACTCACGTGGCACTTAACATGTCAGGTACATATAGTACCTATTTACTTGTTACAACAATTCTTTGTTTTGAATACCTTTTTTTCCTGTTTGTTTGCTTTTCTTCAATACCGGGTCTCACTATGTAGCCCTGGATGTCCTAGAACTCAGTATGTAGATCAGGCTGGTATTGCATTCACAGAGATCCTCCTGCCTCTGCCTTCCCAGGGCTGAAATTAAATTTACCATTAGATTTGGTTCTTTGGATACCTTTATTAACCTATTTTCTATATAAGAAAATTGAGGCACAGCAACCAGTAAGAGATTTTCAATGTCTTCTCCAGGTTCAGAGAGGGAACAATTTTACAATTGTCATATTCTTTCTATAAGTAAGAACATGAATTAGTTTTATGAATTCTGTGAACTGAGAAGACTTAATGGTAAATATAATAGCCTGTCTGTGTTTATGTTTTCTCCCCAAAATGTGTCTGCTTCCTGAATGCTGGTTCTTCAGGAGTTTTTTGTATGCAGTCACCACCCTGAAAAAATATTCACTGTATTCTCTTAGAACATAAATATGTCATGCATGCACGTCTAGCTTTTTTTAGTTATACATAAGGCATATGCACACAGCTAAGGTATTCAAATCGGAAACTCCTTTAAGCGTTCTCTTGTTTATAAAACCTTATAATGAATACTCTGTCATTCTTAATTCTCACATCTAGAAATTGATGAATGTTCCTGTTCTTCTGTGTAAAGGAAAGGGATTTGTACAGCTTCATCTTTTTATAAGTCATATAGCTTAATTAACATTGTGTAAGTAGCTAAATATGAAAGCAGTATTTATACCAACTAAGGTGAATGCCTTGGTAAGCAAGCAACAGGCCATGTCTTTCCTGTGGACCACCATGCCAACAGCTTTCTCCTGCACTCATCATTTCTATCCTGGGTAGGTAGCCTACATCTTCTTTGTATTTCCTATAGAATTTCACTTTTTTTAGATATCCCATGAGCCCCCTTTGTTGATTCTGACTCTTTTTTTCTTATATTAACTTATGAATTATAGCAATATGCAGTATTCATATCCTAAGAATGAATTAATAGAGTCTGTGACGATGTTCTTGATTATAAATTTATAGGTGGAATGCCATAGTCTTCTACAGTGAATTTACTATATTTTCTATTTCCTGTCAGATTCATGAAATAGTAAATACTACAATATCATTGAGATGCAGTATAATTTACCCAGCTAAAAAAGTTTTGAAACCTCCTTCACAGTTTAAAGCTTTTCTTTCTTTGGGATTGTTTTGCTTTTAAAAGCATGCTCCATAGGCTCTGTGTGCCTCTCAGCTTTACCACCTACAAGTTTCTATGGCTCGGACACCTTAACTAAGCTACTTGAAAAACTGGATTTCCTTTTTTCAAATTTAGAAGCAATACTGTCCGCTGCTTGCTGTTATAAAGAAATTCAAGAGATTCTGTGGTTATATAGCTTAGTCTGCTGCCATGTACATAAATGAGACCCTTGATAATTAATGTTAACCACTAAGTAATATAGGTTTTGTTCAGGTGGAACCCTGTTTATAAGATACATTGCTTAGCATAAATACTTTGTTTTCATATCTGAGAAGTAGCAAATACTCAACTTTAGTACTTTAAAATATTGTCAACTGTGTATTTTATATTTTACTGTGTTTTACTAAGCTGTATAAATCTATTTGCTAGTATCTAGCTCTAGACAAAGTAGAAATCAGTGGCTGAAGTCTAACCCACTGCCTTCTCTGCAGTCTGGTCTCAGTTTTATAAACAAGCAACCTTGTCTTTGTCACTTCTCTACAACTTGAGTGTTTGATTTAATTCCTTTTTCAGGTTTCTGTCCATGTGTGCCGAACTCAAATGTCTGCTCCCATTTATTTAGGAAAATGTCACATACATCATTAGCTCTGTGTTCTGCCGTGATGAGTCATTGCTTGTGCAGAGAGTATAAGTGCTGCATAGTAGTGAGTACTGACAGAAGTAGCCTGCAGGGAGGGCTGGATCCCTGCTTTCCATGAAAAAAAAAAAAAAAAAAAAAAACAGATGAGAACAATTTAAACTTTGGGGTGAAGCATCATTCAGTCCTTATTTGGTATTCTCATTGAATGATGAGTGAAAGTATTAGTTAGGTTCACTGAAGTACTATTTTTAGGAAGTTGACTGGAACACTATGAAGTAAAGCTATACAATTATCACTACTAAAATATTAAATACTGACCACTATAATGGAACTGTTCGCATTGGAGGATAATGGAGACCATTCCTAAAGAAATTTAAATTACAGGTAGGCTTAAATAAACTATGCAAGGAAAAATGTTCTCTAAATATTAAGTCTGCTTAAAGTATGTCATACTCCTATCATGATTTTAGAATTAAAGTTTTTCACGGCTATTGCTTATCACTTATCAATATGTATGTACAGAGATAAAGGTAAGTTTTCATGTTTTGCTTTCAACGGAACTCTTGCCTTTATGTAAAAAGTTTCCTTTTTCTTTTTCTGGCCTTATGTCAGCAAAGGATTTAAGCACATGGAATGCCCTTTTTCTTCACACTGTGACTAAAAGTCACAGGTAGTTGTAGTTACAAAAGAGAACTGCACAACATGCAAGAGTTGGGAAGAAGACAGCATGCTGGTAGATAAGATACACATTGCATGCTGTACTCCAGGCAGATAATGTAATTTAATAAAACACACACATGTAGAGATTGCAGGTCTTTTTGCCATGCCTCTTGCTGCTAGAGAGTTTCTGGTATAAACCTCTTTTAGCTCATCTGGCCATCTCTTTATAGGACTCGGGGAATACAGATGGAGACTCCCTGTCACTTCGCTGTTCCCCAACTCATCTCCAGTCCTGTATTAGACCAGTAGCAGCCTGTCTTCCCTCTCTTCCTCCATTCCCTGTGGACTCCACAGATTCTCTTCACAGACCCACCCAGATATCCATCTTCGTATTTTTGTTCCTGGCTGCTCAATCCCAAAATAACTACACAGGAACTATATTAATTAAATCACTGCTTGGCCTATTAGATCTAGCTTCTTATTGGCTAGTTCTTACATCTTAATTTAACCCATTTCTGTTAATCTGTGTATTACCATGTGGCTGTGGCTTACTGGAAAGGTTCTGTCTGGTGTCTGTCTCTGGTGGGGCTACATGGCTTCTCCTGACTGCCGTCTTTCTCCCAGCATTCAGTTTAGTTTTCCCTGCCTAGCTCTACTCTAGCCTATCTCAGGCCAAGACAGATTCTTTATTCATTAGCCAATAAAAGCAATATTATACAGAAGGACTTCCCACACCATTTCCCCCTTTCTGTTTAAATAAAAGGAAGGTTTTAACTTTAACATAGTAAAATTACATATAACAAGACAGGTATCAAGCAAGAATTACAGTTACATTTATAACTACCTTATCTTTTATCATAACTAAGGAAAACTGTAACTATATTCTTCAAATCCATCTAAGATGTTGATAGGAGCTGCGGACCGCTTCCCTGCTGCCCCAGCTCCCGGCCGCCAGCTAGCTCTAGCTTATGCCCCGAAATAATTACACGAAAACTGTATTCATTTAAACACTGCCTGGCCTCTTATTGGCTAGCTCTTACATATTAATCTAACCCATTTCTAATAATCTGTGTAGCCCACGAGCTGGCTTACCAGGAAAGATCTTAACCTGCGTCTGCCTGGAGTGGGAGAATCATGGCGGCTCCTGACTCAGCTTCTTTCTCCCAGCATCCTGTTCTGTTTACTCCACCCACCTAAGGGTGGGCCTATCAAATGGGCCAAGGCAGTTTCTTTATTAATTAACCAATGAAAGCAACAGATAAGTTACAAGACCCACCTCCATCACTAAGACTTCAAAAGGATATAATATTACCTAAGTTAATAGGAAGTGCATTGTAAGCAACTTCCAAAAACTCTAGAAATGACAGAGAATCTCTCTACTTGGACAGTCACCCAGAGTTCTTCTGTAATGTTGGGGCTTCAGCTGTTAAATAAAATTGAAACCATGACATTTACAGGAAAGTGGATGGAGCTAGAAACAATCACCTCACTGACAACCCAGATGCCCAAAGACAAATATGGCATGTTGTTGCTTAAAGTGGCTATTAAGCCTTTGACTGGCAAGCTACAGTCCAAATAATGAAAATGTTAGGTATAGAGCAAGGTACTAAGTCTTCCTAAGAAGTGAAATGGAATAGATTGTTATGGATGGATGAGATGAGGAGTGGTTCTGGAAAGGGAAGATCAAATGGGGTAGGGGTGAGGTTGATGTGGGTGGGGCTGAAGGGGCGAATACTGGAAGAGATGGCTAAAACCAGGGCCATTTGAGGGGGTGTATGGAAACAATACAAAAGAAGCTTCTTAAAATATATGAATACATGAAGGTGATGTTAATAGAGTTGCCAGATGTCTTAGTTAGGGTTTCTATTGCTGCGAAGAGACACCAGGTCCACAATGCTTATAAAGGAAAAAAAAAAAAAAAAAAAAAAAAAAATAATCAGGGCTGATTTACAGACCATGGCGAGAAACAAGGCAAGGTGCTGGAGAGAGAGCTGAGCGTTCTAGTGGGACAGTTCCTGAACTACAGCGCCATCTATTACAGTTCTGAAGATCAACAGTGTTAAAGCTGTGCTTCTCTATAAGCACAAATATTCATAACGTTTCTAAGTTAAAATGTTATCATTTTTCTTGATCTATTTATTGGTGTATTATTTATATATAGTATACAAATTGTGCATTTGTGTTGTATGTTTATTTTGACAGGCTGTGTTTGTAAACTGTCTGATCCTGTGTCTTATATAGTACAGAGCTGATGTTTCACATTTCTGCCTTTATAATCTTGATTTCTCTTTGGCTCCCACCGTCTCTCCCTCCGTCCCTCCCTCCCCAATGAGGATTAAACCCAAAGCCTTGCCCGTGTTAGAAATCATTGTTATTTTCACAGCTCTCACTATCAATGTAATTATATCTATTTTAGAATGTTAATATCAAGAGTTTTAAACTTGAACACAAAAGTTATTTCTTTATAAAAATAATGTAGACTGTTTTGTTTTGTTTTCCTGTATATCTTAAGGTTAATTTTTCGTGGAGCACTTCTTTAGATTAATTTGACTGTGGTATTGAAAGCCAAAAATATGTCTGTATCTCATTTTTTTTCTTAGACTTAATAATAGAGAAGAGTAAAATTTAGTATTTTTAATAAACATATTCTTATTTTATCAAATGCTTTAAAATACTTCAATTTTTTGTTAAATACTTTTGTTTCCCAGATTATTGTTCAGTAGTAACAATTGTGGACCAGACAAACGTGAAGTTAACGTGCATGCTCTTTAGTGGAAACTACGAAGGCCTTCCAATCATTTATAAAGTTGGAGACATTGTTCGCTTTCATAGGCTGAAGGTATAATTCATACTTTCTACAACCTGCATTTATTAGACAAGAAGTCTGAATTGTTCTCTAATCATAGTTAGTTCTAATGATATGGCTGCCTTGTTAAAAGGTGACTTTAAGCATTTCAAGAGACTAGGAATGTAAATAGGATGAGGCCTCAATTAGTAGCTAGAAACCTCTTCTTTTAAATAAACTTCCTGTACATTGGAAGCTGTGATTCCAACTGGTTTGTCCTGTCACTTCCTAGTATGGTTGATGTTGTCAAGTTTTCATGTAGCATTTGGAAGGGATAGGATACATCTTGTAACTTTTTTAAATTAATTTAATTTTATTTAAGAATGGGTTCTCATTGTGTTTGTCTGATTGGCTTCTAACTCTTAAAGCAATGAATTGTGCAGTCCTGGTAAGCTGAGGGAGGGAAGACTGAAACTCAACTGCCCTGGAAGAACTTAACCAACACCTGATCATTTGAGGCCCACTCTGTGAGATGCAGCTCATCTCTGACACTGCTTGTGTGGCCCAAATCCAGAGACTAGGTAGGCTGGGAATCCAAGAGAAAGCCAAATACTAATGTTCTGCTCTACTCATAGATTTTGCTCAGCCATCATCAGAGAAGCTTTCTGTTGCAGTAGATGGAAACAAATACAGAGACCCATAGCTGACGGTGTGCAAAGAGCGAGAGACCTTGGACTACTCAGTCCTAAATGGGATGTCTCCATCAAATCCCTCCCCTCAGGCCTCAGGGAACTCTGGAGGAGTTAGGTGAAAGAACCTCCATAGCCATAAAAGTAAAGTTACGTTGAGAGTGAATATAAGCAGAATCAAAGATGTACCATCTGCAAAATACGCTGTAAATGTAAGGACAAAAGCAAATTGGAAAACTATAAGAAAAAATTTGTATATTGCAACCAGAAAATGAAATAATGATTTTACTATCAGACATAAAGTGTTACTAGAGATAACAAAGGGGATGGGAGCATTTCATATGAACAAATCTGTTCATGAAGAAAATATTAAATATTTATTATGTATACAATGTTCTGTCTGTGTGTATGCCTGCAGGCCAGAAGAGAAAATATTAAAACGACATATTTTATAGTTTTCCACTTATAAATGAGCCCACAGACTTACACAGTGAAAGTCCTCACAGCATAGTTCCGCCTGCTCAGTTACAAAGATGCCTTAACCTCCAGTGTATTTATTACTTTACACACTCGTGTGTTTGTGCTTTCGCTAAACCACATTGGTAGCTATCACATAATACTTTCCCCCTGTGAAAATTATGTGAATTTAACACTCAAAAACATAAAAATGCAAGTTTGATAGAATTTGGGTACTATTACCTTTTTAAAAGTATAAATTTCTTTTAGTGTTTTAAAATTTGCATAGTTATTTATCTTGACATAGCATCAGTTGAGTGTTTTGTATTGTTTGTAAGCTGCTTCAGTAATAAATAATAAAGAAGGAAGAAGAAACACAATGTCCAAGGCACCTTTTATAAGAAAAAGCATTTAATTAGGAAGTTCCTTACAGTTGCAGAGGCTTAGTCCATTTTCATGATGGTAGGGAGCTTGACAGCAGGTGTAGCAGGCCATGGTGCTGGAGAAGTAAGCTGAGAGTTCTACATCCTAATCCACAGGCAGAGAGAGAGAGAGAGAGAGAGAGAGAGAGAGAGAGAGAGAGAGAGAGAGAGAGAGAGAGAGAGACTGGGCCTGGCGTGGGCTTTAGCCCACCTCCAGGGACACACTTCCTCCAAGGCCACACCTCTCAATCCTAATTGTATCAGAGTTCTACTCCCTGTGACTAAGCATTCAAGTATTTGGGCCTATGGGGCCATTGTTATTCAAACCACCACAGTCAGCGTTTTGTTTGTTTTCCACTTTGTCTCTTTCTTAGATCCAAGTCTATAAAAATGAGCTTCAGGGAATCAACAGCTCTGGCTTTGCATCTTTGACATTTGAAGGAACTTTAGGGACTCCTTTCACAGCACGGTGTTCAAGCAAACTGTTTAGCTTCAGTGCTCAGGACCAAGAAATGGTAGAAGACTTGCGGGTTTGGGCATCCACACACATCCCAGCTTCTTCAGCTGTGGTTCAGCTGTGTGATGTTCAACCCCTGCAGTTTTATGACCTGACTTGTCAGCTCCTGGGTAAAGCGGAAGTGGATGGAACAACATTTCTTCTAAAGGTATGATCTAAATATTTGAAATCATGATTTAGTGCTATGTACTGTTAATAAGGAGCCGGCAGCATTGTGATACAGTGTTTGTAGACTCCATTTTATATTCAGTTAAATTTAACCCCCCCCCCCCCACACACACAACACACTTCCTACTTAGTTCTTTTCCTGCTTTTCTCTGTGCTTTCCCTCCAGAAAAAAAAAAAAAAAATATTTGTCAGGATGGATTTTAGAAACAGTGTGACATTCATTTATTTTAATAATAAGAACATCCAGAATTCTGTTATGTCTTTAGTGACACTTTTGTGTGAATATTTCTACGTCTTTGTGGAAGTGAATTGTGTTGTCACCTTTACATCCTTGGTATGCTGCTGCTAAGCTCTGTTCCCTTGTCTTTACTTCCTTGCTCATCAGAGTAGGCATGAGTAACTTTGAAATGTTTGTTGTTATTTTTTTGTTTTGTTTTAGGCACATAAATGCTATTCAGGCTTCATTTACTCCTACCCCACTAATAACCTGGGGAAAGTAGTTACTTAATCATTTTCCTGTTGTGGGAGGCTGCTTGTGTGTTTCCCAGTGCCCATGATTCCCGAAATCATCACACAGAAACTATATTATCTAAATCACTGCTTGACCCATAAGCTCTAGCTTATTATTGGCTAGCTTTTACATCATAATTTAACTCAACTCCACTAATCTGTCCATCATGAGTCCGTGGCCTGCCAGCAAAGTTTCAACACATCTGTCTCTGGCCGTGGCTTCATGGCTTCTCTCTGACTCCCCTCCTTTCTCCTAGCATTCAGTTTAGTTTTCCCTGCATATCTTTGTTTTTCCCATCCGGCCAAACAGTTTCTTTATTAACCAGTGGTATTCACAGCATACAGAGGGGAATCCCACATTATTTTCCTTTTTGACTCTTTGGATTTTTATATAGGATTTTTTGAGTAGCACTGCTTTGGCCAAGATCCTATGCTTAATGCTCTGTTTGGAATAATCAGACAATGGAATGTCATGGTGCATGGATAAGAAAGGGCTTCTCATTGCTGTTACTGCTGGCATATTTTAAAGGAACACTGTAAGGAAAGTTAAGTAAGTCAAGTAAGCCAAACTACACCAAAGAAATATAAAATCATCCAGGATTAGAAGGAATCCTGCACAAGTAACTTATGTTCCCTGGCCAATGTGATATCCTTAACTCATGAGTACTTGTAAACCATTGAACGTTTCCAGGAACAAAGATGCTAGCTCTTTGCTGATAACATCTGTTGACTGTTTCGATGATAGAAAAAGCTACAGATTGAGATAAAGCCTGCAACCCTGTAGCAGATAGAGTCAAAACTGCATTTTTATCTCTAAAGAATCCCTGTACGCCTGTAGCCTATTTTAGTAAATAATCAGTTTTCAGATAAGTCAACCTTTGTTGAAATACGAGTGGCGGGGCTGCGTCCCCAGCACCCCAGCCGCCTGCTAGCTTATGCCCGAAATAACAACACACAAACTGTATTCATTTAAAGACTGCTTGGCCCATTTCTATCTAGCCTCTTCTTGGCTAAGTCTCGCACCTGGACTAGCCCATTTCTAATAATGTGTGTAAGCACCCCAAGGTGCGCTTACCGGGAAGATTCTAGCCTACGTCCATCCTGGGTCGGAGCTGCCTGGGAGAGCGAAGCAGGGCCTCTCTCCAGAGAGCAGAGCTGTCGGGTCTGAGCTCACTTCCTCTTCCTCCCAGCATCCTATTCTGTTTACTCCTCCCACCTATGTTTTAACCTATCAGGGCCAAGGAGTTCCTTTATTGCTTAACCAATGAAATCAACAGATTAATATATGACACTCCCACATCAAACCTTGGATGAAGGGTTTATTATATTGTCTTTTAAAATTTATTCTTTGAGAATTTCATAAATTTATACTGTGAAATGTGGTCATATCCACTTCCTGTTTCCCCCCTCCCCTTCATCCTCCTCTCGCTTATCCCCACAAAACATCCCGCTCCTACCTTCACGTCCTTCGCTTTCCTCACTAAGTCCATTTAGTGTCCCCATGTGTGCTTGACTGGGCATCCATTCACAGGGCATGGCCACCCTGCCAGTGACCACACTCCTGAAGAAACATGGTTCTTCTGCCTCCAGAAGCTATTAACTGCCAGGAGTGCCTCAGTTAGGTGTGAAGCCTTGTCAGCTCCTCCCACTCCTGAATGCTAACAGGGCTGAAGAAGGTTGAGGAACTTATTTTGAAATTCAGTACTGAGAAATAAATATGAAAAACTTAATGAAGCTCTTTGAGGACAGCTTGTTATATCTTAAAAGCCTTTACAAATCATTTAACAGTCTAGTTTTATAAATTTCCTTTATTGAAATAATTTTAAATATATAAAAAAGTATTCTTGAAATAATACTTTTCCTTATATATAGTCAAAACCTGGAAGGAAAAAGAAGCATAGTAATTGTATGAACTCTTTGATAGAATGTTTTATGAACCTGTAGTGAAATTGTAGACCTAAACTTGTTGAAATAAATTTTAATAATAGTCTGCTTAGTAATATGTTTCATTTATATACTAAAAATGTTCCTAAGTAGCAAAATTATTCTAGGAAGTAATATAGCAATGTTTTACTCTGAGCTACTTTGAAGGAATAGAATTATGAATGATTTTTTTCTGATGTTGATTTTCTAATGTATCAGAAATAATTTTTAATTAAATATTAAAAACATGAAAACACATTATTCTTTTGAAATCATACTTATTAGTATGCAAAATATTTCCTTTTTCAATCTGAACCTTACATTACTGACCATGTCCTTTTTCCGTCATAATATATCCATTTTAGGCTTTCCCAGTAGCCATGTGTTTTAGTTCATTTCTTTGCCAAGAATTGATATTATATCATTGCTTTGATAAGACACTTTGACCAAAATCACCTTATGGAAGGGAAGAGTTACTTGGCTTATACTTCCAGATCACAGTCCAGGCGGGAGTCAGGATAGACACACAAGCAAGAACTTAACAGGTGGGGCAGAAGTCACGAAGGATGCTACTTGTTTGCTGGCTTATAGACCAGCTTATACGGTGTTAGTGCTCTTACTTGATTCAGGACCCCCTGCCTGAGGATGATGCTGCTCACAGTGGACTGGGCTCTCCTGCACCAATCACTAATCTAAAACAAATCCCCCACAGACACGCACCCAGGCCAGTCTGAACTCTGAACAAGGCAGCTCCGCAGTAGGCTCAGGCAACATCATTTACCTGTCTGTGGTTTGCATTTAAACCATAATTGGATAAATCTTTTTTAAGAATGGATTTTATTTTTTAATTACATGTATTTGTGTAAGTCTTTGCACATTTATGCAGGTGCCTGGAAAGGCCAGAAAAGTGTCTTGGATCACCTAAAGATGAAGTTACAGGCAGTTGTAAGATCTTGACATGGGTGCTGGAAACCAAACCCGTGCCTTCTTCAAGAGTGGTATGCATTGTCAATGGCTGAGCCATCTCTCCAGCCTCAAGAATCTATAATAAAAGCATTATTCCACTTTTTTTTATTACTCTGTTCATACAATGTAGATGCTGAGAAATACTTCTAAGTTTAAATTTCCTTAAGCTTATTCTAGTTTCTATATATATATGTATATATATATATATATTTATTATGTATACAATATTCTGTCTGTGTGTATGTCTGCAGGCCAGAAGAGGGCACCACATCTCATTACAGATGGTTGTGAGCCACCATGTGGTTGCCAGAAATTGAACTCAGGACCTTTGGAAGAGCAAGCAATGCTCTTAACCACTGAGCCATCTCTCCACCCCCTTATTCTAGTTTCTTGATACTCAGTTTGAAACAGGCATAATCTCATTGTCTTAAACTTTTGACTTTATCTCATATCTTTGTTTTTTATTTATTTTATTTTTTAAAAATATTTATTATGTGTACAGCATTCCTTCCATGTGTGCCCGCATGCCAGAAGGGGGCCCCAGGTCTCATTATAGATGGCTGTGAGCCACCATGTGGTTGCTGGGAATTGAACTCAGGACCTCTGGAACAGCAGTCAGTGCTCTTAACCTCTGAGCCATCTCTCCAGCCCATCTTTGTTTTTTATAGTAACCAGAAGTTAAATATACCCAGAACTGAGGGGTATAAATGGGGGAGATAAAAAGAAGGAGAGGTAGGTGGGAGGAATGGAGTGGTATTTGAGCACAGATAGAAGAAAACTCAGTCTACAGTTACTTAATATTTTGCTTGGTGTCATACAGTGACTTTTCATTTTTATCTTTCTGCATTTTCCTGCATCTCACCAGTAGTTCATATTTAGCCTTTTTACAGTCTCAGAATGATACACATCACATTTAGAAGTATTAAGGACACTCAGTAGTGTGCATTGATTCATTTTGAAGCTTGCCTCAGTATTTCATAAACCTCATTAAGCCTTTTGTTCCTGTCCTATACAGGTATGGGACGGAACGAGGACCACTTTTCCCTCCTGGAGAGTCTCCTTACAAGACCTTAACTTTGAAGGTGACTTAAGTCACATTCTTCGGCTGCAGAGTCTGGTGGTAGACGTTATGGTCTATGACAATCATGTGCAAGTGGCTAAATCCCTGAAGGTGATGTTGAGTAGAAAGATGCTTGTTCTTTAGTTTTTGTAGTCTTTGCAGTTTTATAATTTATGCTCATATATTGTTTGTAGGTGATATAGGGGGTCTAGAAATTAACCAAATTTGTCTTGGTTATATACAACAATATATATATTTGTACCCAGTTTATGACCCCCAGAGAGAGACCACCAGAGAGGCCCAGACTGTAATAAGCAAGGTTTAACCAGCATAATACAGACATGTTTGGAACTCATCTCCATCCCTGTTACAACAAGGTAGAGCGGAGTTGTATCTCCTCTGTGGGGTTAGCTTTTAAAGGCATAACTAAAAAGAGAATCTTTGAAGATGCTTTGGCACGGGTACAAGAACTTTTGCTCCATTCCATTCTGTTAAGTCACCTTTTTCCTTGTTCCTAGAGCAAGGCCACTGTTCTTGAGTTAGGCCATCTTTATCAGCCTATATCAGGTGACTGGCTGGACTGAGCTAAGTGACCTTGTGCTGGGAATCTTCCTGGGTGGGAGAGGGGAAGGCCACTATCTTCCTGGGAAAACATTCTGCTAGGAAATTTCTTCTTGCCCCTTTGAGAATAAGGGGTGAGGGTCCCACATATATTTATAACATATATAAACACACACACACATATTTAAAATTACTTTTTATTTGAGAATGTAATTATATCAATAACCCTTTTTCCATTTTCTCCTTCCCTCCACACCCTCCCATGTATGCCCCATCCCTTGATTTCTTTTAAGTTGCGTGGCCTCTTTCTGTCTCTCTAGGTGTGTGTGTGTGTATATAAATGTATACATGTATACATGTATATATATTTTCAGGCCTGGTCATTTGGTATTAGATAACCAATGGGTGTGCTCTTCCCTGGGTGAGCAGACTCCTGCTCTCAGCATTCCTCAGTTGTCTGTAGGTCTCTGTGTGGGATTCAGGTCTCCTGAGCTTCCCCCTCTCTCATTAGCATGTTTGTTAATGCCACCCTCATTCAGATCATGTTGAGGAAGCCTTGTTGGTAAGATTTAATGGGTTTAGGTCTCCATTATTTCTAGAAAACACAATCTTACAGCAGACCTCCTGTATGTTTGGGTCTTCAACAGTCTTCATTCCCTCTTTTCTGAAATGTTCCCTGACCTTTACAGTTATGTTGTAAATGGATTCTTTGGACTCAGCTCTACATTTGTGCATCTTAGTTGGTTGTAGTTTTCTTTAATGGTCTCTGTTTTAAAGAGAATTTTTTCCTTGATGAAGGATGAGAACTACACTTTTCTCTGTGTATAAGGATAAATTTTTAGGATATAGTTAGGGAGTATGTTGGTTTACTAAAGTGGCAGTTGTAGGTTCTCCTCCAAGATCCATGGCTTCACTAGTTCCAGGTAATTGGCTAGGTTTACAGTACCAGGCATAATTTCCTTCTTGTTTAGAGCTATTGGTTACTACCAAGGTATGCATGCCACTACTGCAACCCTAGGGTTATCATGCCATGTTGGTCATTTTTGTGTATCATGGCCATCACAGCTGGATAGGACTGTTGTTTGCTTCTTCCTTTGGGACTTTCAGATCCAACTCAGGGTTCCTGGGGCCTGGGTCCTATGTCCAAAGTCATGGTGCCTTCTGCCTCTGGGGGACAACAGCAGTAGCCAGTGTTTTAGAAATCTCTCAGACAACCCTGACCAGTAACTCAAAAGACGACTTCTCATGTGTTGGGAACGTTTCAAATTATGTCTACAAGCATATTTTTTCTAGAAATAATAAAAATAAATTCGTGATATGAGAAATGTTATTTATGATGCTTTAAAATTATTAACAATATTTTAAAAAGAAGTTGCAACTTTAATGAGGGATAAGAAAAATGATACAGTTCTAACCACCAGAATGCCATTACTAAAGCAATATATATCTTCACCACAATAATAATGACAAATGATTTTATTTTATATGGGTGGCGTTTGGACAAAGTGCTATATTAAACTACTACTGTTGGTTCTCATTCGTAAAGTCTATTTATAAGTAACCTAGAAGTCTAGAAAGAGTAGAAATGTGTGAATTTTCATCATACACATCATGTATGATGTGAATTATTTTCTTTTGATAAAGTTTTCAAGTCATTATATAAAATTAAACTTCATGTTGAATAAATAAAAATTTTTAGGTAGTAGTTTTTTCTTTAGAAGCTCCATGTATTCTTTTTTATTTTTTCAAAAGTAGTCTTCAGTTATTGGTTTATACTGGAACAAAATCCGAGTCTCCGGAAGTCAATTCTGCAGCAGATGCTCTGGCTCCTGCCTGTGCTATTCTGCAGCTTCCGTTCCTGAGTCCCCATGCAGGTTCTGGACAGCCGGTGGGGTCACCTCAGGTCCCGGTCTCTTCAGGGGACTCTAGGCACTGCCCCACAGGTCTGTTCCATGCGAAGTGGAAATAGTCCCCTGAAATGGACAAGTGACTAAGGTGCTAGCCCTGGTTCCAGCTCTCCAGCTTATTATCTTGAAACATCCTGAATTGTTTTGGCAGAGTGTAGACTTACCTTTGTGCATATTACTTTGAGAAAATATTATATTACCTAGTGTGCAGAGTGATTTGGGTTGTTTGTGTGTATTGTATGGACCTTGCTTACTGACTAAGGAAATTTGGCAGTTCTTATTATATTTAGATTCACAAATGGTAGAGAATAGTTTTTGTTCATTTTTATCAATTTTTTTGAAAGTCTCCTGCTTCTGGGTCTAATAAATGCTGAAAAGAAATAATCTTTCCTATAGATTGTTTCTATTTATTTATAAGAAGAGAAAACACAAATAAAACTGCATGTGTGCAGTTTAGTGCTGTTCCCGTTTATTAAACGAATATCCTAGAGTAGAAAACACTTTCCTGTCATATTGTGTTACAGATTGTCTTAACTGACTCTAATCAGTAAATTCTGTGAAGGGCAGGGCCAGGGTGCTAACATTTTCTTACCCTTTATAAATGTTTGTGTACATTGAGGCACCTGAACTTGCATAGTTTGAAAGGTAGACTTTGGGATTTTTTCCGAAGATGCTGTCTACACGGATTGATTTACTTTGAAAACAAGAATAATGATAAGTCCAAATTTGAATATGCTTTCATAATACACAGGAAGGACTCTTTAATGAGAAGAAAGGCTGCTCCTTAATCTGTTTTAACCATTTGATTATTTGACTTGTCTTCTCCTGTGCTCAGGTCCTAACTAGGCATATTCACTACACCTATCCTGCTTCTCTTCCCTCAATCCTAACCAGCACATTGCAGAGGAGCTCAGGGCAGTGCGGATTATAAATGGGTTTCCAGCAGCTCCACTGTTGCTGCACCCTCTGCATTGTCCACCAGAGGGCGACATGAGCACACATAATTAAGAAAATAGATGGCTTGTCATTTCTCTCAGACATAGCATTATATTATTTGCCGGGCACTATCAAGATGCAAAGAATTCTCTTTGTGAGTAATATAATTTTACATTACTTACTATTCCTTGATACCACGTTTACTTATTTTCTGACAACCTCTGAAACATTGACAATAAGAAATCTTCAGTCACATGTCTTTGATGCAAATACCTTCTCAACACTTCAAGACAGATGTTAAGAGTTGCATTTTAATATTAGCATGCATGGAATAATTTCATAACTTGTGTAGTATCAGGAAATTTTTTTTAATAATGACAACAGTTAATGCAGTTATAAAGCATAATATTATCAACTTCTATAAATAATATATTCTTACCCTGCTGCAATTTTTAAAATAGTAGAAAACACACGTAGTCATAATCACATTTTCGCATTTAGTGACCTAATAACTGTGGTTAGCTCTAGGGGAAAATAAAAACTTTTGTTGTTGTTGTTAAATGGAGAATACTCTTTTCTAGAGTCATTCATAGTAACTTCTTTCTAGTCTTATATTTTTAGTAGTTATGTATTGATTAGACATTAATAACAGATTAAGCTACACCTGTTTTTTATTGAAATTCCTTGGTTTGTAGCTTTGGAATCTTATTGCATCACTAACAAGATTAATATATGAGCATCAGGCACATTCTGTAATATTTATTCAAGCTTTACAAAATGCAGTGCTGTCTCCAGAAGGCATTTTTGATAATAACTATTTGTCGTCTTTTCTCTGTGATCTGCTCAGAGAAATAAGCTTTATGCTGACCTGTACATTGTGTTCACTGGTCTAGTGTCGGGAAGGAAACACATGGTTAGGTTCCGTGCGTTCACCATTGATGCTTTGTCCTGAAGATTTTACCACACTTACTTCAGACTCCTCTGCATTAAAGCTGTGTATGGAACCTGCTGCAGTCCCTGTGGTCTCAGTCGCCTGCTCTTGAAGTTACTCTTACTCCAGCACGCGGCCGTGCTCACTACTCCTTAGGGTGTCTGTCTTACTTTTTGTCTTGCCCCACATCCTACTCTTCAGAACAATCCTGACGTTTTTGTTGTTGTTGTTGTTGTTGTTGTTTTTTGATTTTTGAGACAGGGTTTCTTCGTAGCTTTTGGTTCCTGTCCTGGAACTAGCTCTTGTAGACCAGGCTGGCCTCGAACTCATAGAGATCCGCCTGCCTCTGCCTCCCGAGTGCTGGGATTAAAGGCGTGTGCCACCACCAACCAGCTCCTTTTTCTTCCGTATAGAGTTTATACGTTTTTGGAAAAAGTTTTCAGATGTCATGAAAGACACTGAAGTTTCTGGCTGAAATTGCCTTAAATTAAACATTTAATGTAAACGAAATTAATCTTAGTATAGCTAAACTTTGTCTACTAATGGAGGCCTTTTCCTGTTTCAGCTTTCTTTCTAGCCCTTAACGGTGATGGACATCTGCTATACTAATGTAAAATCAAAAGGACTAAGCATTATGAAAAGCATACAAAAATATGTATTTTAATATTTATTATTCTAGTATCTCACTTTAGAGTCCACATGGAAAGTATATATTTCCCTTATATTTTTCCCTTGAACCTTTCTATATTCCCTTCTCCAGCTCTTTAACTTCTCTACCTCAATTGCCTTTAAAAGCAGTTAAAGGTAATTTGAAGAGAATAGACTGGCTCCTTCCATCTGCCTGCCCACCTCAGAAATCCTGCGAGGACCAGAAAGAGATTTCCTTGGAAGAGAAGTTGTAGTGCAGTGCTGAGAGTGTGGCTGTTTCTCTCTGACTTGTCTGCTCCTCCTGCTCCGCTAGAGCTCAAGGTTAACAAAGAGCTTCCGGAGCAGAAGCTTGCTTTGCTTGTCCCTCTCTCCCTCCCTGCCTCCCTCCCTCCTCTCATCTCTACACCCTCCCTACCCTGTCCCTCCATTTGATGCTTTTCTAATTTGTTATGTTACCACAATTATACTGAATTTGTAGGGAAAAGGAGAGAAGTAGCTTCTCACTCACCCAACACTCAGAAATGCTGCTTATATGCAAGTGAGTTAAACTTCCTTATATTCTTCCTTTTTTACTTAAAAGTCTACATAAAAACACATGCAGTTGATATTACATAGTGTGCTCCTTTTGGTAGATATCAGTGTCTTTTTTATTTGATCTTATTAAGATGGAAGTGCTTGAGCTGGTTTGGATGCTGTGGGTACAAACTGTCTTCCCCCACGGCTGGTACTAGAGTCTCGTCCAGCAGCACTTGGCTCTAAATGTCAGTGGCTTTTAATACCCTACTATGCTTTTTTCATTTGTCATATTCATTGAAGAATGTCTAAATTCTCTAGTTACAGATGTTTTAGTATAAATTTAGAAAAATAGCTGAGATTGACTTAGAGTAGTTAGTTCAAAATTCTGGCTTAATCCTACATTTGAATTTACAGAATGTATTCCACAAGATTGTGATAAAAATAAAACGTTATATTAGAACTTTGTTTTCCGTGGAATTTGTAAGATACGGGAAAACAGTTGGTGGCACACATGTATGATACCAGCCGAGGACTAAGGCAGAAGTCTTTCTGTGGCTAGCAAGAAAATTAACCTGTCAAGTAAATATGGCCATTATGTTATTTTGATCAAACTAGATGATTAATTTTTTTTCTAATGTCTCATAGTGAGGGGATTTTATGCCCCCTTTATAATATTATTTTAGGGTAGTTCAAACAAGTTCTTTTCAAAATATTATCAAATAGAATTTCATTTAGGTCTTAGATCCCTTCACTGTATTCTATTGATGAGCCTCCGAAATGGGCCTGCGTGTGCTGGGTAGTTTGCCCATGGGCATGTGCATAAGCATGCTCCCATCCGTGTTTCTCTGATGTGGAGTCCCTGCAGCTGATGCCAGGCCTAGTGCTGCCCTCCTTGCAGTGTCTTCTGCGGTTGGAAAGCGTCCTTGGTTGTGTTTTTTGTTACTGCCTCCTATTGACTGTGAAATTTTCAAATACCAGAAATTGTTTAAATTAATCCCTTTTTTCTGAAATAATTTTCTTAATATTCTTTTAGATTGGAAGCTTTCTTAGAATCTTTAGCCTCCATACCAAACTTCAGTCTGTTAATTCAGCGCTCACAAATTCACTGTTACGACTGGAGTTTCATCTTCATGGAGGGACCAGTTATGGTCGGGGTATCAGGGTTTTGCCAGAAACTAGTCCGTGCTTGGATCAGCTGAAAAAGTGAGTATTTTATATCTTACATTTTAAAACACATTAAGGAATATTTTTAAAGTTCTTAGAAAATAGCACAGTATCAGTTCAGTTTGCTTCTTCCTTTGGTGTTTTTAGTGTGTACCATGAACAGAAACAATTTCACCATATTCTGGAGGAAGAAATCCATATATCTTCAAAGAGAAAGTACATCATTCTATATAAACTGAAATAAAATTATTGTTATTCAAGGTTTAATTTACTTTAATTGCCTTTGATGTTAACTTTCTATTTTACGAGTTTCATGTTATTTTAATTCACAATGTGCCAGAACAGAATTTCACTTTTCTAATATTTTAGTCAAAATTTTACCATGCATATATTTTAATCATATTCCTTTTCCGTTCCTAAGTACTCCCAGATCCTCCTGCACATCCCTTCCCACGTAACTTCATGTTCTCTCTCTCTCCTTCTCTTCCTGAAGAAAAAGAAAATAAATCAAAACACATAAACTAAAGAAATCAACAGATAAAAATTAACAGTAACAACAAAAAACAGAGCATGGAGTCAATGTTATATTGGCCCATTATGAGCGTGGGGCCTGTCCTGGGGTGGTTGATGGAGTGTCACTGTGTTGGTAAAAACAGATTTTCCCTTTCTCAAGGATTAGTAGTTTCAAATAACTTTTTGGTACAAGCTGGGACTTCCTTTCTCATTGCTGGGTTTTGTCTGGTTTGAACCTGTGTCAGTCTTGTACATGTTGTGACAGTGTCTTGAATCCATGTGTGCGCCAGTCATTTTGTGTCTGGAAGATGCTGTTCCTTTGGAATCATCACCTCCACTGGCTTCTGCAGGCGTTATGCCTTCTCCCTTGCATTGATCTCTGAGCCTGGAGAGGAACTGTATGATAAAGACGTCCCTTTAGGATGTGTGTTTCAAAGACTCTCAACCCTTTGCACTTCGTCTGGTTGTGGATCACTTTACTGCCTACCATCTGCTCTAAGAAGAAGCTTCCGTGTTGATGTTGAGTGATGCTCAGTTTTTAAAAGTGGCTAGTTACTCCTTTAATATATGTGCCACTGTTATACCAATATACAGTGTAGGAGGGTTTCTGTAGTAGGTTGCATGGCTTGTAGCTGGGTGAAATTAATTTTAATTCTGAACTGAATTATTTTTCTCATCTCTTCTTTTTGAGTATTATTTCTTCTGTTCTAGAGCTTTCAAGTGTGTCCTTCCCTTCTCCAGTTTTTTTTATGTAGGCACTTAGTGCTATGAAAGTCTTTTAGGCCTGCCTCTATTGTATTCTATAAATTTAAATATGTTGTATTTTCATTTTCATTCAGTCAAAATTCATTTAAAAGTTAATTTCCTTATTTATTTCAAGCTTGACTCTATTTTTATTCAGTTATGAGTTGTCCAATGTGTATGCGTTTGTATATGTTTTCCTGTTTCCAGTGTATTGGTGTCCAGCTTCCATAGTGCTCATGTGGAATGCAGGCTGTAATTTCAGTCTTTTTATGTATGTTGAGACTTGATTTGACTCGCTTTGTGTTCAGGTATGTAGTTAATTTTGCAGAAAGTTCTGTGGACTACTGGAGAGAAAGAATATTATTTAATGTTTAGGTGGGACATTCTTAAATATGTGCTAGTTCCATTTGATTTATAATATTATTTACCATATCTCTGTTGAGTTTTTGTCTGGGTGGCCAGTCTGTTGGCATGAGGAGGGTGATGAAGTTACCCACTTTCAAGATGTGAGAGTCAATAAGTGATTTTAGCTGTAGTGGTGTTTCTTTTTGTGAACTGGAGTGCCTTTGTGTTTGGTACACACATATAATATCCTCTTGGTGGATTTTTCTTTAATGGGGATATAGTGTACTTTCTTATTTCTTTTTATTATTGTTGGCCTGAAGTCTTTCTTCAACTATTAAAATAGCTACTCCTGCTCTCTTCTTGGATTCATTAGCTTGGAATGTCTTTTTCCATCTCTGTACCATAAGATGATGTTTATCCTTGGTTGTGAGTGGTGTTTCATGCATGTAGTAGAAAGATAGGTCCTGTTTTCTAATCAGTCTGTTTTTTGATTAGGTAATTGAGGCCATTAATATTGAGAGCTTTTACAAGCAGAATTTATTAATTCGTGCAATTTTGTTTTCATAGTATGAGGTGTGTCATCCTCTCCCTTTCTTTAGACTGACTTCTTTGATTATTTATTTCATGTGCCCTCTTAAGTGAGTTCATCTTAACTAAAGTTTTCCTCCTATTGTCTTCTGTAGATTTGGATTGGTGCACAGAAATTGCTTAAACTTGTTTTTATTGTGAAATTTTCTTCTTTCTTCATCAATTATGAGTAATAGTTTTTTTTTGGGTGTAGTAGTTGATACTGGTATCTCTGGTCTCTCAGAGCTTGTAGACATCTGCCTAGGCCTGTTAGAGTCTCTGTTGAGAAGTTGCATGTTTAAGTGGGCCTGCCCTATAAAAGTCTTGGTCTTTTTCTCTTGTATCCTTTAATATCCATTCTTTGTTCTGTATAGTTAGCACTTTATTAATGCATCATGGTCTAGTATGGTTTTATTATGCATCAACTTTTCTGGTCTAGTCTATTTGGTGTTCTGTGTGCTTCTTGCCTACCTGGATAAACATCACTTTCTTTATATTGGAGTTTTCTTCTATGATTTTATTAAAAATATTTTCTACATCTATATAACCTGGGTTTCTTCATTTATATCATTCATAGATTATCATTCATAGATTTGGTCTTTTTATAATGTCCCAGATTTCCTAGATATTTTTTGACTGGATTTTTTATATTTGAATTTTTCTTTGGCCAGCACATCTATTCCTTCTACATTGTCTGCAAGACCAGAATTGTTTCTTCATTTTTTTAAATCTGTAGCTAAGGCTAACCTGTGAAGTTTTATTCAGCTTCTTTAGTTTTTCATTTCCAGTTTTATTTTAGTTAGTTTTTTTTTTTAGTTATTCTATTTCTTTGTTAAATTCTACTTCCATGTCTTGAATTCTTTTCATTATTTGATTTAGCTGTTTGCATTTTAGGTCTTCATTTAGGGGTTTGTTCATATTTCCTTCAAGGTCTTTGAGCTTACTCATAATTGCTATTTTTAAGTCCTTGATTTGTGCTTTGGCTTAATAGCTGTTCCCAAGGCCTATTATAATAGGCTTACTGGCTTCTGGAGGGGGTATATTATCTTGTTCTTCCTTCTTGTGTTTTGCTCTGTTATTTAGGCATCTGTATTTATGATATTCTAGATATTTCTTGTGTAGATATCTGTTCTTGTCTTTGTTGGGGGAGTTTCAGATTTTTGCTTGCTTTTGCTCAGTCTGGTCCCTAGTGAAGTATGGTGGCTGTAGGGTTGCTAGTGAAGTGCTCTTCTGGGTCACAGCTCTGGACAGCTAAGTGGTGGGTCTGGACCCGTGATAGAGAACTGTTCTGCTGTATGTGTGGTAGAGAACTAACTGTTCTGCCGTGGGATGGAGAGTTGTTCTGCTGTGGGATGGGAGTTGTTCTGCTGCTTGGTCACAAAAGAATGAAGCTGGACTAGAAGGAAAGGCTGAGAGAAATGACTGAGAAAAATTAGAGAGACCCTGGATCTGAACCACGATGTTGAGTCCCAAGGGGGTGGTGGTGAACTAGAAGGAGGGAAGCAGACCAGTAGCTGCAGCAGCACCAAGAGTAAGTATGGAAAGACTAGAGTGGAACACAAGCAAAAGAACGAAGGTCGCCTACCTGAGCCAGGCTAGTGTGGCAGCAGTGGGTCCTAGTACATAGGACGTCCTGCGGGTCAGTGGAGTCACCAAGCAATGAATGTAGTCTGTATGGAAAGCATGAAAAGTGGCTGACAGGGAGGCCCTGTGTCCACACCCAGATATTAGTCCCTGGAGATTGAGCTTATTGTTCCAATCTTGGGTGATATCGTTGTAACTGCTAATGTTAACCATTTCCCAGGGTTTTTTGTTTTGCTTTGTTTTTGTAGTATTTCATTGACTGACTGTTCTATTGATATCTGTTTGACCTCCTCTGCTGTTTGTTTACTTTGATGGCTTTGGAGCTCTCAGATAATCTGATAAAAGCTCCAGACCATTGATCGGAATCATAAAATTTTATAATTTAACGAACGCTTGGATTTTGTGTGAGTAAAGGTAAAACTTACTCTGTTGACTTTATTACACAGTTTAGTTTCCTATTTTTTTTTTTATTTTAGAGAGTTAGAATGTGTAGATGTGGACGTCAGTCAGCCCTCAAGTGGAATCTGTCAAGCAGAAAATGAGGACATTTCACTTTCAAGTAAGGATAATCTGTAACATTGACATTTTACTTCCTCATAATTTTAAAAGCATTTCTAAGTTTCTCCATGCTTTCTTCCGTGTCTCTCTTTTCAATTCTTATACTTATATGGTGTATATTTGTGTTAAAGAAATATTTTAACATTTATCTGTCCTATATACAACTAAGCTTGGTTCACCCTTGAATCACACTTTCAAATTAGAATGATAGTCTTTATTTGAATTATAATGTATGCGTAGTGTTTTGTATTCATTAAAAAAAAAAAACTATGTGACTTTCCTAAGCAACCATTTTGCTTGTCAGTTTCTAAAGGGAACAAAGGGTGCTGATGCTCCTTTATATTAGCCAGTCCAAGTGGTTTTGCTTATAAGTGTATTGGGTGTCTAATGCATAAGCATGAGTCATCCAAATCTCTCAAGATATTCTTATTGTTGAACTTAGTGGAATTGCTTTTGTACATCCTATATTCTGAGATTCGTCTATGCCAGAGCGGATGTCAGTAGCTCATTTCTTAATGCTGAGAGAAATGTTGATGAGCAGTCTTGCAGTGTGTTTTCTTTTCATGTAGATGGCTTCAGCGTCTGCCAAAACATCAAGTAACTGCAGATATGTTTTTATTGGAGGCTTCAAATGTATTACTTATTAGTGTATTTTGAATTCTGCACCCTCTCTTGTTAATAATTTCTAGTGGTTGCAAAGTCATTTCTTGAAAAGACAAAAATACTGTGTTCTCTATGAATGACCTTCCTTCCTTCTTTTGTCAACAATCAAAATGTGAGTTGATTTCCAAGCTTTCCTTGTTTTTCTTGTTATTATTCTTTCTATCAGTACCAAAGTTTCTTGATTGCTATGCCTTGAAGTCAAGTAGCATAAATCCACTAATTTTCCTCCCTGTCTTGATTTATTCAGTATTGTGAATTCTTTATATTTCTCCTCAAAGAAAGGAGAGACTTTGCCTTTTAATTTTTGTAACTATCTGTTATTTTTGTTAAGAGTATCTGAATCTGCAAGGAAATTTCAGGAAACTAGACATTTCAATGTTTATTTAGGCTTTCCTCAGTTTCTCTGGACTATGTTCTATATTTTAAGTTTTACATTGAGTTTCTGGTGGATGTTTTTTAAATAGCTATGCAATTGTGAGATTTTCTGTTTTCTTCCTGTAGACTCTGGATCAGGCTCAGTATCACTCTATGAGGTAGAGCGATGTCAGCAAGTCTCCGCTACAAGTAAGACCACTCACAGTACTGTGACCAGCATGCAGATGCCTGTGGTTACACTGCCCAACCAATGCCTTCGTACCATCAGTGATAGTAGATCCTCCTGGGGCAGTCAGCACTTGTGTTTAACTTTGATTCCCCTGCTTCATCCTATAGTGCCATAATACAGAACCCATGTACGCACATAGTTCTATATTGAATTTGCTTTTTAAGTTACATATCAATATAATTATAAAATGTATTTAGTGTAATGATACAAATTATACTGACATTAATTCAATAATATTATGAGATGTATTTAACTCTACACACTTAAGAAATTATTTGCACTGTGCTCCCAAATTTTAATATCTGCAGTGATCATACACATTTACCACATATACTCCTGTTATTTGAACTAACTTGATTAAAAGCTATAATTGAGAAAAAAAATCTGTGAACAGAAGTACATTAAATAATTCATTAAGTTGTTCATTAGATGTATAATGCTGTAAAATAGGAGTTTCTCCTCTTGGAGAAAGGGGTGTAAGTATGGGATGGGAGACTAAAGATTTCTGGGTTTTTTGAAGCTGAAGATGCCTTGTAGTCAGACTTTAGATGCCTATGTGGATACCATTACAGGTACTGTCATGCAGAGGTGATCATCTCCAGAAGTAAGGAACATATGTAATGCACAGACAGATCTTGACCTATAAAAGTATTCCTGGTATCTTTGGAGAAAAGCAGATTCCAAAATTAGACAGGAAAATTAGAGATAAATCCAAAACATCCTGAACTGCTAGAAAATAAAGAAGTGTTCAGCTAATAGAAAATATCAAATCTGGGACATTGTGATCATCAACTAAAGTCTAGTGCTGGATTAGAATTTCTTGAGTAAAACTGGACTGTATGAACTTGTGTTGCTAGTAAAATTTAATAAAATGTGATTGCATAGAAAACTTTTAAAAGGTAGAATGACACCTAATTAATGAAACAAATAATGTTGAAGAAATATGGCCATTTTGCTAATGTGATGGTAATTGTTGGTTTAATTGTGAATCTGTTTTAAACTATTAGATTCTAAGTTACCCCCTTACTAATTACAAGAGTAGGAAATTCATTCATAGTAGAGAGATGCTGGACATTCTTTACTCAACTGCACGGTTTCCCTCCCCTGGAGGGCAGGGTCCTCTCTCAGACCACTTCATAGGATGCATTGAGAACCAGTGTCACGTATGTAATCTCTGTGCCACAAGCGCATGGCTAGAATCTGAGTATGAGGAAATACCACCCCGATCTAAAATGATGCTACTCAGCAAACTAATGTCTCCTGCTCAAGTCAGTGTCGTGAAGTAAACACAGACAGACTGGGGATCACTTGAAGATGGAATGTGAACGCGCGAAGGACAAGTATTCTGCACTGTGAGGATTAGAGCAGAAACGGAAAGACAGTGGGAGAGAAAACTTAAAAATCTGATAAGCAAATAGCAGTGGTAAAATCGTGTTGTCTTTGAAACAGACACTGCGGCTATGTCAATGAGACAAATTGTTCTCATGACGTAATTGTTAGGAGAAAACCGGAGAATCCCATAATTTCTGGAAGCTGTTGCCAATAATTCAGTAACAAAATTATAAAGTGTAGATCATGAGAAGAATGTGTTACAGTTGTTGGATCTTAACAGCATATTCAGGATGGCTTTATGTTGTTCTCACAATTTTTCTTTAAGTCTGAAAGTAATACAAAGTTTAATTATTTTAAAACATTACCTCAAAATGTGAAATGCAGCAATGTTTCATTTATTTTAAATTGATCAGGGATGCACAGAACAAGTGTCTCACTACAAAGCTTAGCGATTCGCCACATGAGGAAAATATATTCCTTGAGGATTTTGTTGGATTTAATTTATGTATAGAAGTAATGTTCCTGATTGTTCGGGGGTTGTAGGGCTTGGGCATCAGTTCTGTTTTCTAAGTAGGGGAGTGTTACCTAGAACAGTATCTAAGGAGCCGAGGAAGAGCTGTTTAGTGTAAACTCAGTCCCCCCCTCCCCCCCCCCCAGCCTTCCAGTTCTATATTTCCCAGGCCTTTCCTTGTGCGGTTCTTCTGTTGTAACTCTAATTGCTTCCTCTCTCCCACACCCCTCCCCGCTCTCCCACTTCCCTTTCCTACTTAGAAAACGAATTCCTTTTCTTTCACACACTGAGCACGTCTGTGATAACTGGGTTCCCCTAATGACCAGTTCCGTTCTCACATTCTAACTCTTAAATGAAGGAAAGGTCAATAAAGTCTTGAATTTGAGATACCCAGGACAAGAGCCTGTGTGGCAGATAATTTTTAGTGAATGTGTTTTGTTAGCATTTGTTTGATGAACTGTAAATTGGAATGTAAGCTGTTGCCTAGCGAGTTGTCTCCAAGGTGGGCAGTGAACTGTTTCACATTTTGCAAAGGTTAACATTTATTTTCTTGTTGAAATAAACCTTCCTGTTCTGCATAAATTAGAAGTTACTAGAAATTTCTATTAGTTCCATGTAAAAATACATAAAACATAGTATTTAATGGTATAAAGATGTAAGCATGCAGTATATAATTAGATTCCACGTGCTCCAGTGGCCCACAGCTATTCTGTAAGTCTGCGGAGTGTCTGTTCTGTGTCTGGCACTGTCCGTGGGCCTTAGGCGCATATCTAGTAACTGTAGCTGAGATTGATTTTATAATATGTCTTTGCTTAGCCAAATACAGCTAAGACGCCCATACATTATTATTCTGATTGAATGTAAAAATTCTTTACAGTACTTACAGATCACCAGTATTTAATGAAAACACCAATTTGTGCCATTTTGAAGCAAAAAGCTCCTCAACAATATCGAATCCGTGCAAAACTGAGATCATATATGCCCAGAAGACTTTTCCAGTCTGTTAAACTTCTTTGTCCTAAATGTCATTCATTGTAAGTATTTCCCAAAATTTAAAAAAAAAAAAAAATCATGCCATATTGTTTGTTGTTTGTATATATGTATGCCCGTGTGTGTGTGTGTGTGTGTGAGAGAGAGAGAGAGAGAGACAGAGACAGAGACAGAGAGACAGAGACAGAGAGACAAAGAGACAGAGAGAGAGACAGAGAGAGGGGGGTTAAGTATTAAAATGAGCACATCATGATGTGATTTGTAGTATTTTAAAAAATGCTGATGATTTGAAGGGAAAGTACTCAGTTTCTACAAAGAAAATCCTTTTGAGTCATTATTTTTTTCTTTTCTTTTTAGTTTTTTGAGACATGGTTTCTCTGTAGTTTTGAAGTCCGCCCTGAAACTAGCTCTTGTGAACCAGGCTGGCCTCAAGCTCACAGAGATCCACCTGCCTCTGCCTCCCAAGTGTTAGGATTAAGGGTGTGTGCCACCATTGCCTGGCTTGAAATAGTTGTCATTTCCAGGCTTGGAATTCAAATTTTCGTAGGTTTAATACACACAACTGAAAATTTTCTGTTATGTTTAATAATGGTAATGTAGTTAAGTGTGGGATCTTCATCCTAAACAGTTATTATGCGAATATGTAAAATTGTGGGACCTTTTATAATCTTAATAATATGTATTTGAATGAAAAAAAGAAAGAAAAAGGAAAGGACATGACTGCTCTAGGTACTGTGGAGGAGAATGTTTACTACAGGTATGTGGGAGAGTACAGAGGAAGAGATATCTGGCAGAGTCCCTCATGGGATGACCAGACTGAGCCCTGTGAGTCATGGGGAGGTGAAGGGAGAGGGGAGGACATCAGCTGCTGCTGCCTGCAGTCCAAAGGTTCAAAAAGGGAAAGTGAGCAAAATGTCTAGATTAAATAGGGAAGAGCCTCCAGGGAAGGGCAGCCCTGGGCTGGAGAGTTCAGGGTAGAGGGCTAGAGGGCAGGGTGTGTAACAGGTAGGGACTGAGGGATGCTGGGAGAACCTGGCTGCCAGGTCTAGCTTTGATGTTAAATGGGCACCTCAGCCATTTGTCCCAGGTTTGGAACTTAACAGTATTCATCTCAGAACATGTTTAGATCATAAACTTTATCTCCTATTAGTCCTTTCAATATAATGTACCATCTTTCCTTGAAACATAGGAAATGATATTTTGGGAACTACAGTTACTGCATGAACATGCACACTGGGCCAGCATTCATGAAGCTGAAACTCTAGTGCACTGTCTTGTAAAAACACACCTGCACAATGTCCACATAATAACGTATGTGTGGTTTACCTTACAAAATCTGAGATTATTATGTTTTCAGAGAAATTCAATCCTTAAATCCCATTTCATAAAACTCAAGGAGTCTGTTTTTTGCCCACATGATCTTGAAAGTATCTTAGAGAATGTAAGACAGCCTGAAGTTACACACAGCTGGGGACAGAATCGGGACAAGGACTTAAACCTTTTGATTCCAAGCCATGCCATTTCTACTCCATGAGAACTCATGTGACTTATATGACTTATTATTAACAATAGTGAAGTTAACACTATTTTAAAGTAGGCGCCCCGTGGCAGTGGAATTAACTGGGATGAAGATAGAGCTGATGGTATAAGACAGCAGATTGGTACTGGGAATGACTGTAAACTTGAACTCTAAACCAGTCCTGGGCTAAGGAGCTAGGGCAGCAGGTAACTATGTCTGCTGCCAAGCCTGATGACTTGAGTGCCCACGTGGTAGGAAATTGTCCTCTGACTTCTACACATGCTCCATGCATGTGTTTGCCAACACCGATGCAGTCCAAGTCTGTTTATGGTAAGGATTTACCTAGCCATACAATGTCAAATACCTATTGAGTAAAATCCATTAAATCTGTGAAGTGGATTGTCTTCTGAGTTTAAGAAAGCTTAGCTGATTTAGTCTTTATGTAAAATAGTGTTTTAATTTTGTTCTGTATTCACTTATTTTGTGGGTTTTAGTGTTGTACCTGCATGTGTGTCTGTGCACCATGTGTATTCCCGATGCCCACAGAATTCAGGACAGGAATTATGGGTGGTTGTGTAGCTCCATGTGGGTGCTGGGAAATAAACTTGGGTATATGTGAGAATAGCAAGTGCTTTTAATCATCGAGTAGCCCCTAAGGGTTTTTGTTTTTGTTTTTGTTTTAACTTTAGTACTTTATTAAATTGGAATTTTCGGCATATCCATCTATTATTTTCTGATACTTCATTAACAATGGTTTTAGGCAAGAAGTTCCATATGAGGACAGTTTGGATAAAGTTTTACAAGATGCTTCAAGTAAAACTCTAAATACCAAGCTGCAAGATACGTCATTGTATGACTCAAAAGTCTGGTCCACTAAAGGCCAAGGAGGACGTCAGGTCGCTATTCATTTTGTGAAAAGTGATGACATTCTCCCTCTTTCAAGTGAATGCCTAATTTTGATAGAAGGTGAGAGACTTGTTACTAGGTTTTTAAAGTGTTGTTTTGCACATTAATCACTCTTAACTATAAGTTATGGACACCTGTTAATTTAAATTTTTCAAAACACGACATTAGCTAGATTCAAATATGTATAAGCAAACACATTCACCTGAATTGCATTTTCAGATTATGAATAAAATTGGCATTTGTCTACCTTGTTGGATTCCTGCCTGTAATCGTGTTGTGTCTGAGCAGATCTAAGTGAATAATTATTTAGTAGAGGCTGAGTGCTCATGGGCGGCTGTTACAGTCTTGGCCTCTGGATGTCAGTGTTGTTTCGTAAAGTGGACTGAAAGTCCTCAGCTAATACCTAAGTCAGGGAAAAGAGCCTTGAAAAGCCATGATAATGACAACTTTAAAAGAATAGAATTGTACTTTTTTTATTTCCTGGTTTCTAAATCTAATTTTTAAGTAATAGTTGTTTTTTCATCCTGACAAGTTTGTTTTATCTGATTTGTGACTCCGTTTTCAGTGAAATTCTTTGTAGAATTTGCTGTAGCTCCCGTGTTGTCTATCTCCCATGCCTTGCTCTGATTATATTTGTGTTATTGAAAAATTTGTTCTTTTAAAGGAGGAAGGCTCTGTGAAGTCTCTAAACTATCAAGCAAGTTTCACAGTGTGATTCCCGTGAAGTCCGGCCCCGAGAACCTGGAGCTGCTAGACCTCTCAGCGCCATTCCTCATACAGGGGAACGTCTATCATTATGGGTATGCGTTCCGCTAGAGACTGGGATTCCAGCTGTGTCTTCACTGTTTATTCCCTAGGCTGCTGTCTTTTCAGGAGGTTATTAGTATAGTTAGAAACAGTTCCTGAGCTACGATTGTGTATAAATGAAGTACAGATTCAGGCCTTTGAGTTTTGATCTTTTCTAGAAGAGTGGTGTATGGTACAATATTCATATGTTAGAGAGAAATAGCAAATCCAAACTTTCAGTGGACAACAGGATCATTAAGGTTAGAAACTATGTGCTGAGCTCTCTATTCTGTAGGTTAAATGTATTGAGGCAACCCTGTTGTGAGTTCAAGAGCATCCATACTAAATTTTTCTTGTATATTTCTATTCTAGAACACACACAAACACAGTGTGTATGCATGGCAATGCACCATGGGTATAAGACTTTGAAGATGATCTTCCTAGGTCACAGAATTTACATGCTAACCAAAGGGTTAGTTTAGAGTTGAAAACCCAGTGAATTCATCAACTGCTGAGCCAGCATGTTGCAGAGTTTCTGCCACTGAAAACTGGCAGAGAATATGGGGTCTGTAGATTCTGCCCTGAAAGGAGCATGAAGGAAAACACCTACACTTGTGGTGAAACAGTCACCCTGGAAATGCTCTGCTTCTAAAAGCCTTGTTCTGCAGCCTGGGTAGATCTTGTCATCCCATCTTCCATTCCCTTCTTCCTGTCCTTCTCCTAATGTGTAACATTTGCTATTCATTATTACTAATGAAACTAAATTTTGATTTTTGTTATAAAATTACTTCCTGCCATTACCATACCTACTACTCTATTGTGGTCCTTACAGGGACCAGTAGGCTTTGCCCTAGGTTTTGTTTAATACACAGTGGATGAAGCAATGAAGTAAAATAAATTAGTAGCTGTTTTTCCTCTGAAGTACCCAGTGCCTTCATATCTTTATATTTTCTGCAATTTTTATTTACTACTCAATTGAAATATTAAAACCCACCGTATTCTGTGCTTCTGTGAATAAGTCCACAGTTTAAACTTTGTTTCTTGTTTGTGATCTCGCTCCTTTTCCTTCCTGCTTTCCCTCTCGTCTTCCGAGCACACTACGCATTGCCAGTCTAAGTCAGGAAAGCAGCAATTACCCATTAACTTGCTTTGTGATTGTCTAATATTAGTAAATAATTCTCACTCCATTATCTTTTTATTATTGCTGTTAATAAAATGTATTTATATATTTGATGATTAAATGATAAACCTGAAAATAGTCACCTCTGTTTTCCCAAATACATAAATGAAAAGTATTGTTGAATTTACTTTTAAGCATATTTTCTTACTATATTTTATAAACATTTGATCATACTTAATAAAGTTGAATTACTCATCCTTAAAAATATATTAATATATAAGGAGAGCAAATTGTACTAAACAGTGTTCAATTTTATATTTCAAACAGTAACTATCTGGTGTCATAAGTTATATATCTGTGAATATATGCTTACTAAAAATATTAATTTCCCTGAAATCTAACTTGTTCTCACTGTTCATTCAGAATGATTTTTTTATTGTTTTGTAAGGCTGTGTCCACCAGATAT
Organism: Alexandromys fortis; assembly: GCF_014885135.2. Classification (NCBI taxonomy): domain Eukaryota; kingdom Metazoa; phylum Chordata; class Mammalia; order Rodentia; family Cricetidae; genus Alexandromys; species Alexandromys fortis. The sequence continues at coordinate 897,693 of NW_026067933.1, forward strand.
TTCTAATAGAGCTATACATTCAGAGTTCCTTCAACTTTTCTCCTGTGTCTTCTTGTTTTAACAAGAAAATTCACAACCAAATTAATTTTGTCTAGAGTCCAATTCCTGATTCTCAATTTATTCTGAAGCCCATTGTCTTGGTTATTGTTTTGGTGCTTTAAAAGAAAGCATTGAATTGAAGTTGCTTACAGTTTAGAGGGTGAGTCCATGACATCACAGTGGGAGCATGGGAGCATGGAGCAGCCATGGCACTGAAGCAGTAGCTGAGGGCTTGCTTACATCCCACCTGCAAGCTGGTGTAAGAGCAACTGTCCTGGTATGGACTTTTGACCCCAGCGACACTCCTCTTCCAACAAGGTCACATCTCTAATCCTTCCTAAACAGCCCACAAACTGGGATCCAAAATTCACATAAATGACCCCTGAGGCCTTTCTCATTCAAGTTACCACACTCATCCTATCTTCTGTTGCTTTTGTGTAGAAAGGTAATCATAATTCTCTTTGGAAATAAGCACATTACAGTATAGTGTTTGCCCTTTTCTGTTTAATAACTGACTTTTTGAAAGTGTCCTGACTTGAACAATATGTAATAACTGAATGAATTTGATTATATTTATGTATTTACTATTTTTTCACTTATTCATTTCAGATGTAAACAGTGTTCAAACTTGAAACCTATACCAAACCTTCTTAATAAAGAACTGTGGAATCCTTCTGCTGTGGCAGAAGGTTAGTTCAATTTCTGTGTTTTGTGTTTTATAATTTCAGTTCTCTTTGTCATTTGACCAATTTGTTCTTTAGCATTTATGGATATTTTTGATGGAACTAGTCTAATTTTTCTAAATTGAAATCTATTTACAATAATTGTATTGAAAAATGAGGACTAAATATTTAAAATGTGTCTTAGTTGGGTTTCTATCGCTGTGAAGAGATACCGTGACCATGGCAACTCTTAGAAAGGAAAGCATTTCATTGAGTAGAGGCTTACATTTCAGAAGTTCAATCCATTATCATCATGGCAGGGAGCTTGGTGATAGGCAGACACCAAGCTGGCTACATCTTGATCAGAAGACAACAGGAGATGCTCTCTCTCACTGGGAGTTAGCTTGCACATAGGAGACCTCAAAGGCCGCACCAACATTGACGCACTTCAACAAAGCCTCACCTCCCAATAGTGCCATTCCTTTTGGGGGCCATTTTCTTTTAAGCCACCACAAAATGTATATGACTATTTTTAAGCGTTGTGATCATAATCATATTTCAATACTTGATCATTTGTTTTCCATTTAATCATTGGTCCCAAATACAAGTCCTAAGGAAATCTTTCTAACACTTTTATCTTAGCATTGGAAAAAGTATTGAGATGGCTGTTATTTTCCTCCCAAGTCTTTAGCCAGAACAAAACAGTCTTTATCTCGTGCACAAATAACAATCACCTAGCCTTTGTTTATAGCTTCCAGGAGCATGGCACAGCTTGCATTCTAAGGCATGCACTTAAAACTGTTCCATTAACTTTAGACAGTTCTTAATGTTGAGGCCAAGTCTGCTATGTACAGCTGACATGGACCATGTTCTGTCTGCTATAAGAAGGAACTTGGCAGGATAGCAGTATCTACTGTGCCTGCATTGTGTCTGTATTTTCAAGCTGGTAATCTCCCTTCCTTTGTCACTTTCCCATTGTTTCTCCTTCTCAGTAACCATTCCACTTTGCCAGTCTTTTCTCAGAGTTTATCCTTCACAGATATTGACAGCTGTTATAATTTGGGCAACCAGAATATGACAAAAATGATTATTTCTGTGAAACTAATCATTCAGCTTCTTTCTAGTAGCCAGAAATTTTGTTATATAAATATGTTTTTGTGTGTGTGTGTGTGTGTGTGTGTGTGTGTGTGCCTGAACATGTGTTTTGTAGGTGGGTTAATTTCTTTTTAAATCTAACTTTGTATTTTGGATACGTTATACTCTCCAATCCAGTGAGATCCCATGTTACTTTGGACTTGGTAGTGCCATGCTGTGTTCCTTGGCATAGTTTTTAAGTTCACCCTTCTTGGTCTTCAGTGTAACCTCTTAGGATATTTTGAAGCTCCAAATCTGTTCCTGCCTTTTCCTCCCTCCCTGCCTCCCTTCCTCCCTCCCTCCCTCCCTCCTTCTTTCTTCCTTCCTTTCTTTCTATCTTTTGTTTTTTTTTTTTTTTTTTTTTTTTTTTTTTTTTTTTTTTTTTTTTTTTTTTTTTTGAGAAGGGGGAGGTTGAGACAGGGCTTCTCTGTATAACAGTTCTGTAGCTCTGGCTGTCCTGAAACTAGCTTTGTAGACAAGGCTGGCCTTGAACTCATAGAGATCTGCCAGCCTCTCCCTCCCAAATGCTGGGTTTAAAGGTGTGCTCCACCACCACCCAACTTCTGTTCCTGTCTTATTGCTCTTGAGTACTAAAATTTTGTCTGCACCTATTTTATTCTCCTGACTGTGCCTGTTTAATTAATTTTCCTATTGGAATTTGGACTGCATGCATTGAAGATTATATAACACTGCATACATCTATACAGTATCTTCAACTTTTGTAAAAAGGATGTTCACCTTAGTGGTAAATTTTCTTGTGATTTGGTATATCTAATTCATTCATTTTTCTTTGTCTTAGCCAATTATGCAATCCCAAATTATGAGTTTTGTTCTTTCAACCAAATGGTATCTCTTAAAAAATAAGGGATACTCCATACTCATAATACAAAGATGGATAAACTTTTAAAAATACTGAACTGCCTGTTGCTTTTTAGACATTCTGTAATTATAGCTTTACTTTTCATAGGAGCAGCATGGAATATGTTGCATCTTATTACTTTTTGTACTGTCTGTCAATTATTAGGATTAAGTTGCTAACTGTATAAAATGGTGCATGACTTTAATAAATTGATACTAGACAAGGAAGTCCCTATGCTTCCTTCTGTTGTAAATATTCTTAGTAAATGTCACTTGTAGCTACATGCTAGAATAAACCACTTTCAACTTTCTAAAGATAAACTTTATAAAAATATCTAACTGCCTTGTATATTGTGCTTTTTTCCCTCACTAGTCCTGGGCATTGTGCCTCTACAGTATGTGTTTGTTATGTCTTTCACGCTGGATGATGGAACAGGAGTACTGGATGCTTACCTCAAGGATTCTGTAAGTAACAGAACTGGTAAAGATATTTCATTCATAATTTATATTTAAATTTTTAATGTATTCATGCTTCTTAGTTTTACTTCATTGAAACTTATTGAGAACTTTTGAAGCCTAAAATTCAGTTCCTCTATATTTTGTTCTCTAAAGGATTTAAAATAACTTAAAGTATATACATAGAACATAGCAACATAAATCTAATATTGTATGTCTTTTGCTTTTTTATTTTTTTATATTTTTAATTTTTTAAAATTATTATTATTACAATTTTTCACCTCCTCCCCTCTTCCCATTTCCCTCCCAGTCCCCCCTTCCCCTCCCTCTCCAGTCCAAAGAGCAGTCAGGGTTCCCTGCCCTGTGGGAAGTCCAAGGTCCTCTCCCTTCCATCCAGGTCTAGGAAGGTGAACATCCAAACTGCCTAGGCTCCCACAAAGCCAGAACATGCAGTAGAATCAAAACCCAGGGCCATTGTTTTTGGCTTCTCAGTCAGCCCTCCTTGTCAGCCATGTTCAGAGAGTCCGGTTTGATCACGTGCTCCATCAGTCCCAGTCCAGCTGTCCTTTGTGAGTTCCCATTTGATCAGCCCCACCGTCACTGTGGGTGGGCGCACCCCTTGCAGTCCTGACTTCCTTGCTCATGTTCTCTCTCCTGCTCCTCATTGGGACCTTGGGAGCTCAGTCCAGTGCTCCAATGTGGGTCTCTGTCTCTATCTCCATCCATTGCCAGATGAAGATTCTATGGTGATATGCAAGATATTCATCAGTGTGGCTATAGGATAGGCTCAGTTCAGGTGCCCTCTCCTCAGCTGCTCAAGGAACAAGCTGGGGACATCTCCTTGGACACCTGGGAACCCTTCCAGTCTCTTGCCAACCCTAAAATGGCTCCCTTAATTAAGATATATACCTCCCTGCTCCCATATCCACTCTTCCTCCATCCCAACTGTCCCATTCCCCCAAGCACTCCCCATCCTCCCCTTCTTACTTCTCTCTCCCCATCTCCCATTACCCCCACCCCACCTTCACCCCCAAGCTCTCAATTTTTGCCTGGCAATCTTGTCTACTTCCACTATCCAGGAGGATAACTACATGTTTTTCTTTGGGTTCACCTTCCTCTTTAGCGTCTCTAGGATCATGAATTATAGGCTCAATGTCCTTTATTTATGGCCAAAATCCACTAATGAGTGAGTACATACCATATTCATCTTTTTTCTGGGTTACCTCACTCAGGATAGTATTTTCTATTTCCATCCATTTGCATGCAAAATTCAAGATGTCATTTTTTTACCGCTGAGTAGTACTCTAATGCGTATATATTCCATTCTTCCATTGAGGGGCATCTAGGTTGTTTCCAGGTTCTGGCTATTACAAATAATGCTGCTATGAACATAGTTGAACAAATGCTAGACTTTAAAATGCTAATTAACCAAATTAAAAAAAAAATGGGGTACTGAACTGAACAGAGAATTCTCAACTAAAGAAGTTCAAATGGCCAAAAGACACTTAATTAAGGTCATGCTCAACCTCATTAGCGATCAGGGAAATGCAAATCAAAACAACTTTGAGATACCATCTTACACATGTCAGAATGGCTAAAATCAAAAACACCAATGATAGCCTTTGGTGGAGAGGATGTGGAGGAAGTGGTACCCTCATCCATTGCTGGTGGGAATGCAAACTTATGCAACCACTTTGGAAATCAGTGTGGCGGTTTCTCAGAAAATTCGGGATCAACCTATTCCAGGATCCAGCAATACCACTCCTGGGAATATACCCAAGAGATGCCCTATCATACTACAAAAGCATTTGTTGAGTTTTTATTATAAACCTTAGATTTTAATATAAAGTTGAGAAATCAACATCAGAGAATCATTGTCCCTGTCATGCAGAAATTCCACGGCTACACAAGAAAGCAGATATCTAGCCACACTGTAGTCATCTGACCGTACTTCCTAAGCTATGTGGTTGGAAGCTAAATAAAGTTACTTGATAAACAAACAGTATTGTTGTGTAAGCTGTAGAGAAACCTGTAAGACTGCTGTCGTTTCTAACACTCGTCATTGTCCTTTGGCTATTCCTTGAGGCCACCCTTGGCTGTGATCAGTTACAAGGTCTTCCTCTCCCTATAAGCAGGAACTGTCATTCCCCTGCACTGTGTGTAAGTGTACATGGAATCTTGAAGCTTAACCTAGGCCCCGATGTGATTTTTTCACATCTGTTCTTTCACAACTGACTGTGCACATGACTGATGGCTCTCTTTCTGAGCTCGAGCTGATGCTGCGTGTCCCAAAGTCTTCAACCTCAGATGACCTTCTTAGGTGTTCCACAGTATCCCATAGTTCCAGTGGGCACACTCAAATCACTGGCCCTCATAGACACGAAATAATAAAAGCTAAGAGGAAGAACAACTGTTTGTTGGAATTAGAGGTTTTGTTTTTGTTTTTGTTTTTTTTCTGTTCTGTAGTTCTTTTTACTTTTTATTTTTATTTTTTTTTTGTGTGTGTGGGGGTGTATGTGGAGCGATGTTGTTTTTGTTTTAACCGCCATAAATTGGAAGACAGTCCAAGTTGAGGTTAAGAGAATTTTTTTTCTGATTTCCACAGTTCACCCAATCACTTACTAAATGAATATTTACTGGGAAGCTGCTGCATGCCTTGTGTGTTGAAGATAAAATAGTTAGCAAAGCAAGAAAAATCTCTTCTGAAACTTAAAGTAGAAGGGGAAGAAACTAAGTAAATGTTATTTTAATGTTATATCCTTTCATACCTAATAGATTTACTTTCCAGGCTATAAAAGTATCATCACATCAGCCTTGCTACATGATCTTACCGTGCACATCTCAAAGCTGTTTGACAGTTCCAGCAGTGAATCAGGTCTTAGGTTAGACCAGTATTCCAGTTTATGCATTCCACAGCCCTATTGACTGATGTTTATATCATTTTTGCAAAGTAGATAATGAAATTCTGTACATTGAAGCTCTACCTTTATTTTTTATTTTTATTGTATAAATGTTTTGCCTACATGTTTGTCTCTTCACCATGTGTATGTGTGCTCCCTATGGATTAGAAGACATCCGATCCCCTGGAATAAACTTCTGCTGTGCTGTGTGATTCTGCGACTCTGACCTGGGTTCTCTGCAGGAGTAGCGAGTACCTTTATCCCTGAGGCAACTCTCCAGCCCCAGCTTTTTCAAATGATAAATAATCTCCTTTGTTTTTCACTTTTAGGAGAACTTTTTCAAGATCCCAGCATCAGAAGTTCTCACTGATGACGACCTTCAGAGAAGTCTAGAAACAATCATGAATATGCTATGTCCTCCAGGAGTAAAAATTGGTAGGCAATATTCAAAAGATGCCTCCCTTTTCTTTCTCATGGAGAAACACCTAGTGTGTTTCTAACTTGTAGACTGGAAGTAAGCAAATCGCAAGTCCGTGTGAATTACTAGGTTACAAATGGTAACTGTTCCCATCTTTTGATGAGATAGTAGCTGAGACAAATATAAAGGAATTTTAAAATACTTTCAGATACACTTTAAAGCTTAAGTTTTGGTCCCAGCACACTTGACTCTGAGTTTATACACACAGCATACAGACATTAAGCCTGCAATTATACCTAAAGGATACAATTTCTACATGAAACATGTCCTAAAATTAAGCTGCATTTATCTTGTTGGACCCATTGATGGTTTTCTTTTTAGTGTTAGTGGACTTCAGAATTTTCAGTTTTTACTTTTCAAAGTTTATGAACTTCAGTTTTTTCTGTATCAACACTGGCTAGTCATCATGCTTCTGCCCAGATGACATTTTACCAGTTACGACTGGCACCATGTCCTTCTGTGGCCAGTGACTTCTCTTTGAAGCTGCAGATCTAAATTGTGTTAAGAAGCTTGATTCTTCTAGTAATTGTTCTCAGCAGCAAGTATTCTCTCTACGGGCTTCTCTGTTGCTGATGTGACTGTTAGAGTTGCTCCGGGTGAGGGTATGCTCTGTCAGTCTGTACTGTAGCACCGGTTCCCAAGAGAAGGGGATTTTGCTCATCTGAAGAAAAGTTTAATTTGGATATATTTGCTTTCAGTTTTAATTTGTGTTGGCTATTGGAATGACCATGGGTAAAACTTTTCCAAAACGAAAAGTCTCTGGGCCTGGTAACTTTTGATATATATAGGAAGTTATTTTTTTAAAATACTTTCCAATGTACCATTCTACCAGCAACACACAGAAGTCACCAGTTACACAGGCCAGGCTTGAGGACTGTACCGGGTGTCGTTCAAACCATCCTGAGCCTTCTGATGATGTTAGAAATGAGTCTGACTTGCTCTCAAAATATAGAGATAGCACCATTGCTGCAGGAGTCTACCTGCTTCCTGCAGGGCAGGTGACGTGTAATGCTTAGCTTAGGCTGAACTTCAGGTTCCATGTCCTCACAGCTCATCAAGGAAAAGCCAGGGAGTCCCATAAATAGCATGGGAAGAAGTGTTAGATATTTGACCATCTCTGCTGTCTGCTGTTTTATAAACTCAGTCACTTTCATCTGTGGCTGGGAAAAGAGCTCAGATAGGTCCGTGTTACTTTAATGGTTAAATGAGATTTCCTTTGGTCTGTAGATACATACCCTTGGCTGGAGTGCCTCATCAAGTCCTACAACGTCACCATTGGAACAGAGCAGCGGATTTGTTACCAGATTTTTGACACCACAGTTGCAGAAGACACCGTGTAGTGCTGTCATTCAGTGTGGTGTGTGTGGGATTTTTACAGTTTTAGAAGAAAGTTACAACTCTCTGTGAGGTTATCAGAAGACGCTTTACGGTTGTTAGAGTGTTGGGCCCATGTCCACTATACTTCAGTTCTTTTATATAGGAAGACATTTTATTGTTATTTATGCCTTCTTGTGAACATGTTTAAAATGCCTCGTTCAGTGTGTTCAGGGAAGTAGAGTATAAGGCTACCGCACTTGAGGACCACACTTTCTTGGCTCCCATTTGTAAAATGCTGGTGGCTAAGTTTCACGTGTCTACAGAAGAATCCTTGTAACCACCCTGTTGAAAGAGGTCTGCTGTGCTTCCACATGTGAGTATATGGTTCCTTGGCTTTGAGCAAATGCTTGTCTGAGTGAGTCTCTGTATGCTGAGAGAAGTGTTAAGTAGACATGGCAGAATTGTTTAGGTGCTGATGTTCCCCATTTCTGGATAAATGTATCTCTTTAAAACAAATAGTATATTCTACTTCTTGCTTCTTTCTGTAAACTAGAAGCTATTCCATTCCATACCGGCTAATAAACTATTGAAATTTATGTTATGTGGATCATATATCTTTTGTCTTTTCAGTACTCTTATATAAAATATTTCCATATTGCAACTATTTAGTTGTTAATTAAATTGCTTTTTTATTCAGTAGTGTTTATCAATTTATGGAATATTTTTCTGAAAAAAAATTTACAATATATTTTCTCTTCCTTAACTTCTCCCAGATCTCCCCACACACCCAACTTCACAGACTTCCTTTTTCTCTCTTGGAAAACAAACAAACATAACAAAGAAGCCATAACTAAACACACACACACACACACACACACACACAAAATTCTTAAAACACAAAATCAGGACCATAATATGTAAGCAAAAGGCCAGCATGACCAGGGGGTGGGGGTAGGTAAAGATAAAGCAACATGAGTCAAAAAGTCTGAGTTTGTTTTGTATTGCTCACTTACTTCTGGACTTAGGACTGCCCTTAAGTGCAGTTAGTATACCTAGTGAGATTATTGGAGAAAACTAATTATTCCTTTGGCAAATTGAAGATAGTTCCCAGTTATAGATGGGTCCTATGTCCAGCTCCTCCTGAATGCTGGGGTTCTTTCTGGCTTGAACCTCTGTAGGTCTGTGTATGCTGCCACAGTCTCTCTGGTTCATGTGTGTCAGCCCTGGGTATCTACAAGATCTTAAATCCTTAGCATCTTCCACCTGCCTCCTCCCACCACTGGCTTTTACAGCTTTTCTATTTCGTCTTTGTCATAATTCCCTGAGCCTTGAGGAGAGAGGTTTGATGAAAAAAAAAATCCCATTTAGGGATCATATGCCTGACACTGTGTGGAGGCCAGGAGCCAGAGATTGGATAGCTCAGAGACCTAGGGTAGAACCAAATATGACCGCAAAGAGAAAGACAAGTGTTTTCTACCAATGGTCTGCTGTTCTCATAGATCAGTGCCAGCAGCTTCCAGTGGCCGCAGATGGGAACCATTGCAGAGACCCACAGACAGACAGAGAAAGCTTAAATTGGAGTCTCCATTGGATCTCTCTCCTCAGCACTCTGAGAACCCTGTGGAAGGGGGTGGAAAGATTGTAGGAGTCAGGGTATGGAGGACACCAGTAGAACATGGCCCACTGAATCAACTAAGTAGGGCTTAAATGGTCCCACAGAGACTGAAGCAGCAAGAATCGGGCCTGCGTGGGTCTGTACCAGGACTTCCTTGTGTGTGTTCTGTCTGTCAGCTTGGTGGTTTGGGGGACTCCTTACAGTGGGAGTGGATGTGTTTCTGGCCCTTTTGGCCTGCTCTTGGGACTCTTCCTCATTGAATTGCCTTGTGTTATGGTTGTTCTCTTATAGACCTGCTATTTTCGGAAAGGAAATGGAAGGAGAGTGGATCTAGGGGAGAGGAGAGGTACAGGGAGCGGGGAAGAGCGTGGGCTGGGCTGGGAGGAGTGGAGTGAGGCAAAACTGTGGTCAAGATGTATGAGAGATTTTATTTTCAAGAAAAATATCCTATTTAGGACTAAGTGTTCAGAGTATCTTTCTCTTCGCATACTGTGCAGTTGCATTTGTGTGTTAGTTCCCATCTGCTGCAAGACGCAACTTTCTGACGATGACTGAGTGAGGCTCTGATCTGTATGGTATCATGGCTCTTCTAGATGGTCAGCCTGACCACGTCTGCAACTAAAACCCCAAAGTGGAGAGTACTCTTAGGAAGGACTATTGTTCAATTTATGGAGTAGGAAGATCCCCTTCTAATCTGGATCTTTGAGGCAGAAAGACATGCCTTTAATCCAGATCATTTGAACTGGGAAAAGACATGCCTTTAATCCAGAACTGCACCACGTCTTTTGCTTTTATAATGGCATCAGAGAATGAAGCTTTTGCTCTCTGCCTGTTTGTCCTTGCCAGCAGGCCCTTTCCTTAACTGGCATTAGAGCCTACTTTTTTAGGACTGGAGAGTATACTGAGGACCAACTGAGACACTCAGCGTTATGGACTGAACAACTGCCGGTTTCTTGGACTTTCCAGTCAGAGCCAGCCATTGTTGGGTTATCTGGCCTGCAGCCTTTAAATTGCTCAAAAAAATTCCCTTTCTATATATAGGGAATCATTCTATACATCCTGTTACTCTGGAGAACCACAGCTTATACTTACAGGTATTGCAGAATGTTGCCTGGGGTCATTTTATTGCTATGTCCCTTTAGCAGCACAATAGTATTTGATTTCCCCCTAAACCTGTGGCCTATAGCATCAAATTCTTGGCCAGCGGAGCAGTTTCAGGCATACATAGGTTCCATCTCATGGAGTGGATCTTAAATCCAATCAGATTTTTTGTATTTTCCATAACGTTTGAGGCACCGTTATGCCAGGGTATTATGATGCAGGTCATGGTTGTAGACCATGGAGGTCTGGTGTTTACCCTTCTCATCTAGTAGCATGCAGAGTTTATTCCAGGACAACAATGAGTAACACTCAGTAAAGATGAACACTCTATTTTACACCAGCCTGACTTTCCTGTGTTCAAAGAGATATATAAGTGTTGTCATTTGCTCTAGGGGCTTTTAGCATCATTTTGTGAAGAACAACCAATTGCCTTAACAATAACCTGAGGTGTTTGGAGGTTTCCATGGGAAACCTTTGGACAACTCAATTATATGTAACCCATTTCTGGCACTGGAGGTCTCAGTTGATAGTGAGAGATGTCCAATTAGAGCATTATTTCCCACACACCAACTACACAAACTTTCTTTTTCTCTCTTGGAAAACATACAAAAACAAAGAAGCCTTCCTGAATTTAATGAGATGGTCATGTGTTTTTGTCTTTCAGTCTGTTTATGTGGTGGATTATGCTTATTGAGAGTTATATGTGTTAGACTAACAGCAGAGATCAACGTTAGACCACAAATATGGCACCACTCTCCAGGGTACCCAGCCAACAACATGGCCGCAGGTTGAGTACATTGGACCATTTCTTTGGAAAAGACAGTGCTTTGTCCTTACTGGAGTAGATACTTATTCTAGATATGAATTAACCTTCACTACACATAACATGTCTACTGAAATGACCATCCATGGACTTAATAGAATGTCTACCCATAGTCATAGTGTCTCCACCCCTAGAAGTTTTGGGTTAAGGGTGGAAAGCACTCTGGCTAAGAGACAAAACAAACATTGCATTGAACTGGAAGCTCAGACACGCCCATGGGCAATTTGGGCTTCTGATGCCCTTAAGCCAACAGGCTAAGAATGGAATAATTGTTGGGAGGAGGGGGGTGTGATTGATCCAGATTACCAGGAGAAACTGGATTTTTTCTCCACATCAGAGGTAGGAAAGTTTATGCCTGTGGTGCAAGAGATCCATCAAGGTGTCTCTTGGTGCTACTGTGTCCTGTGATTAAAGTCGTGGGAAACTACAACAGCCTCCTCCAGGCAGGATGACAAAGGGCACAGACCCTGTCACTCCTTCAGGAAAGAGGCCCAGACCTGTTGAAGTATTTACTAAAGGCAGAGGAAATAGAGAATGGATAGTGTAATGTAGTTATAAATATCAATCGAGGCCACATGACCAGCTCCAGAAACAGTGAGTATAGTTGACCTGAGTGTTTCATATTTTGTTAAGAATGTGTTTGTACAGATATTTGTGTTTTCTTTCCTCAATTTATCATGTAAAGTAACACCAATTAAGAGAATACCAGTAGTTATCACACTAATTTTTGCTATTAAAAGAATGTCAAGAAATAGTCCCTGCTGTTCTAAAATGTATAATGCATTGCACCTGTACATGGGATAGTTCTATCATGTTAAACATCATTATGACCTGGTTATTGCTTTCATTTAGAAGTTAAGTATGATTTAAGGAGATATATTTGTGTGTCATTGATTGATTAGGGGTTGGTTTGTGATAGATATTCTGGATTGTCAACTTGTCTGCTTCTGGAATTAACTAAAACCCAAAACAACTAGGTACACCTGGGTGAGATTTTTTTTTCTTAATTAAATGCTTTGAAATGGGAAGTCTCACTTTTAATCCAGATCTTTTCAATTGGGAGACACAACTTTAATCCAGATCTTTTGAGTTGGGCACAACCACCTTTAATCTGGGCCACACCCTCTGGTGGCAGGCTATATAAAGGCCATGGAGGAAGGAAGCTTTCTCTCTTTGCCTGCTTGTTCTCACTCTTGTTGGCAAGTTCTTTCCTGGCATTAGAGCTTCTTTGAGATTCTGGCATCTACTGAAGACCATCTGAGACATCCAGCCTTGCGAACTGAACAGCTACTGGATTATTGAACCTTCTATTGGTACATAGTCATTGTTTGACTAGCTGGACTACAGCCTGTAAGTCATTATAATACATTTCATCTCTCCCCTCCCTTCTTCCTTCCCTTTCTCTATCTATCTATCTATCTATCTATCTATCTATCTATCTATCTTTATGACTGATTATGTATTTTTCTTTTGTTGTTGAGGCATTTGGATTTCTATTAGTAGGGTGTTACTGTTTATGACTTTGACAGACACCTGAGAAGAAATTCTGTGATGCACAGTTTCAGAGGTTCAGCCACTAGACTTTATGTTTCCTATGTCACTGGGAGGTACGCCTCTTGGTGGGGGCATGTGACAGAGCAAAGCTGCTTATTATGTGGAAACAAGGAAGGAGAGAGAGATTTGGAATGTCTTTCTCCATCATTTGACTCTGAGATGATGTCATGTCTATTCTTGAATGCTGCATAAGGGAGAATCCCATTATTGCATACATTCAGTTAGTCAGTGTCTTTTTATTGCGGCGTTGAGACAATTGATACTGGGAGATATCAATGACCAGTGATTGTTGATTACTGTTACTTTGTTGGTGGTAGTGGTGCTGGGGGTATGTGTGCCTTTTTATTAGGAAATTGAGACCATTAATATCAAAAGTTATCAATGAGTAGTATTTATTGATTTTTGTTATTTTATGTTGTTATAGTGTGGGTTCCCCCTTCTGATTTACTGGTCTGGGATTATTTATCCCTTGTCAGATGTGTTAAGCTCTTCAGACTGAAGTTTTCCTTCTTGTGCCTTCTGTAGAACTGGATTTATATATATAGGTATTGCTTAAATTAGGTGTTATCATGTAATGTTTGTCTTTTTTCAACTATTGTGATTGAAAGTTTTGCTGAGTATTGTAGTCCAGGCTGGCGTCTGTGGTCTCTTACAGCTTGTAGCTATCTAGGCACTTTTGGCTTTCAGAGTCTTCACTAAGAAATCAGATATTATTCTAATGGGTCTACCCTTATATGTTATTTGGTCTTTTTTTCTTTTTGCAGTTTTTAATATTGTTTCTTTGTTTTGTAAATTTGGTTTTAATTACTAAGTGTCAGGGGAATTTCTTTTCTGTATGCTTCTTGTACCCTGACAGACTTGTCCTAAACTAAAGGTGTTAGAAACCTTCTATAGTGCAGAAAAAAAACTGGTTTCTTTTAGAATTTACTTCAGCTGTTTTTATAATTTACTTCAGCTAAGTTTGTGTGAAAACACAGTTGAATGAAATAATGAAAACAATTTATGACATTGAAATAGAATTTAATAAAGAATTAGAATTACTAAGGAAAGCCAAAACTGTAATAATAAATGTAAGGAGTCCAGCACAAATCTCAGAATGTTATCCTAACCAACAGCTCAAAAGACATGGCAGAGAGAGTCTCCGGTGTTGGAGACAAGGTAGAAGAAATGGACACCTGAGTCAAAAAAAAATGCAAAAAAAGATCCAAGAAATATCTGGGATACCATGAAAAGACCAACCTAAATTTCACTGGGTATTCAGGATTCCAATGTATCCCCCATACTTTTTTAACATGAGCTTTTAAACAACAACAATTTTTTTTTTTAAAAATCTCCCTGCATTTGCACACCTCAGTTAGGAAAAAGAATTACCCAGACCCAGAAGTATAACTACAGAAGTCAAGTGCAAGACTGACACATTTAGAGACTTTCCCAGAAGTATGGACTTCAGTGGATTAGTCTTTGTTTTTTTTTTGGGGGGGGAGGTGGTGCTGCCATGTTCTGAGTTTTATGGCCTGGATGATATTTCTATTATGACATCAGTTGTGCTAAGGTCTGGGTGCCTGTTACCCTCACTCAGCGAATGTTGCGCATGCACATGTACATAAATAAAACCTGATGACTCTGTTTTCGTTATTCATATCTGCATGGTTTCAGGGATATGCACTTTATGTTAGATAACCAGATAGGAGGCTTATCCCTGGAAGAGGCTTATTCTACTTTCTAACCAGTCAATGGCTGCCTGTAGTTCTTGCCTAGGGGTAGGACCCAATGAGGTTTTCCTTCTGCATTAGTACAGATACTGACATTGCCATTGTTCTGGTCTTCTTTGTGCAGCCATTTCTATGAGAGACTGTCACAGCAGCCTTCCCAGTACTCTGGCTTTGCTAATATCTCTGCTTCCCAGAGGTATTTCTGAGTCCTAAATGCAGGAGCTGTGATGTAGATTTATTAATGGGGCTGGGCTCACCACATTTGATCTCTATGTTAGGTCTATTTCTGGCTTTCTGAGAGAGTCTACATTTGTTGGAAAGAGAAAAACGTCCATGAAGAGGGGTATAAACTACACTTACCTGTGGCTATAAGGATAAGATTAGTTTATGTTTAGCCAAAATAACATATAATGCATTCATATATATGTAAATATATATATATTCATATATATGTAAATAACATATGAATCTTAAAGGAAATTTTGCCTCTTAGGCTGACAATGCTTCACATACAAGAATCATAGACTAAATCTAGCCACAGAAAACATTCCTTTTGAATGCTTGGTCAGGGTAGTCCAGTTGATTCTCAATACAATATAGACTATTACTGTTGCCCTTGGCTGCTTCTCAGAAATTGAACATAAGCCCCTATTGCTGTAGACAGCACACAGTGAAGACAAAGGGCTCAGATTATTTGAGCTTAATCTAACCTGAATGTGGTTTTCCTGCATTCTACCTCCCATGGCTCCAGAACATACTATGCAAGCTGCCATAGGAAGGAAGCAATTGATAGTCCTACCCAGCCATGACATCTGTGAACCACAACAGCATGGTAAGATACTTGTAAAGGAACAAGAATGGCACTCCCTTGTCATTGGTAACCAACATCTTCTCTAATCTGATGTAGGGCCCACTAAATAGGAGGGAAATTATGTCTGGTAGTAGAAACCTAGCCAAAAGCATGATGCTGTTAAGATAATGGATCTTAAAAAAAAATAAAATTTATTTCTGCCACTTTACAAGACCAATGTATTTCCTAACTCCATTCTAAATCTTGTCCTCATAGCCATAGTTAGTAGAAGCAATACTTACCACTGAAAAATGTAAACAACAGAGTAAATGTGAAGTTACTACTGACATAGTTGTTAGCCCAGAGGAGGTCTCTTTAGTTTTACAGACAGATTTCCAGATTCATTCCCTAGGAACACGTGTGTATTCTCTCGAAGTGGAATTTTGTTGCGAATACAGTACTCTACCTTCTGTGGTAGACTTATTTCTCCTGTCTGTGTTCAGAGAGAAAGAAGCCCATTGCTTATAATTTCCCAACCTAAGTCACTTCAGTTGGAAGTTTTGTGATTATTTTTCTTTGATGCCTGTTGTGGTTTCTCCCAAATGTCTTATTTCTCCCTACTTAATTTTGACTTTTTATAAGAACACACCTTTGTTTCTATGTTGTTAACCCTCTAACTTTGTAGTTAATCATGTATTCTTTGATTATTATGATTTTCCTCTTGTCTTTTATCTTGTTTCCCTTACAAATAAATCTAGAGATCCTGACATGGTTTCACCACGTCCTCTACACCGCAGAGTCTGAAGGGTTTTAGGGGGTAACTATTTTGGAGACTCACCTGAATCAGAAAAGAACAGCTATGGCATTGTTTTCTGGGATATTCACCATGCTCTGACAGTTTAACGGGAACATAGACCTGTGAATGGAGGGAAGGACACCTTCAATGTAGTTTAAGGCTATGACAAAACCTAGGTCACCCAAAAGACCTAGAATATCATTTGGGGGAAAATAAAAGATATGTTCCTCTGCTCGTGCCTTGGGATCTCTAGATGGTTTATAGTCTATCCACATCCATCAAGAAAATATGGATTTCAACAGCTAGTAAAATCTAGATGAAACCATCTGTCTTTGCCTCGGCCTCCTGGGGACTTCTAAGCACTTGTGTGCAACATTATATCTACATGGAGGTCAGGAAGTAGTTCAGGAATGCTGTGTATTATTTTTCCCTGCAGTATTGTGATTAGAACTCCTAGGAAATTTGAGATGAGTTAAAGTTTCAAAGCGGAGATCTTCTGACAAGGGGATAAATGCCCCTTCTAGTTAAGAGTGCCTTTGCCGTTGCAGAGTCTCCAGCCCCCATTACCATTGCAGAGGTAAGGGTAAAATGTCTCAGACTGTTGGCTCTTGGACACTCAGAGGCACTGCTGATTTTAGACCGCAGCAGCATCTTTATATACATCTGCTGGCGTCCTGTGCTTGAAATGTGGGTTACAAAGGCACACATGGGGAGGAAGAAGAGAGAATGTCTGGGGAAGTGATTGTATAGAGAACCTTATTCCGTTTTGATTCCTAAACATGCTGTGCTGTTGTTTACCTGGGAATCACCAGAGAAAGCTGTTCCTGTCTTGTGTGGGTTTCTTTTAGTCTACTTGTTAACAGTGTTTTAAAGAGCTGGAGCTTGTGTCTGTTAAAAACCTTAACCTCCCTGTTATCTAGTAACAGAATATTCCTTTAAATATTATTGCAGTTTCTACAAGAATCTGACTTTGTTTTGTTTTCAGAATAGCTTTTCCTTTCTTTGAAATCAATAGATTTTAGATAGCCTTTATTTTTTTTTTTAACTGATTTTAACTTCTATTTAAAAGGCAGTTTTAAATTTTGGTATTTTTGCTAAGCTTAGCTGCTTCCTGAGCAACTTTCCCCAGTCTTCCATGACAATTTCTTGTAGCACTACAGGCAAGATAAAACATCAATTTGTTTTTTTGTGAGGATCTCACAACCCAAGCTTTCCTCCCAAGCACCAGGATTATAGGCATTTATCACCACTCAAGCTCCTCCAAGGTAAGGCCTTTGAAAACCAGAATTATTGACCTGTGGAGTTAGGTGAAAACAGCACTCAGTAGGTAGATGTTATTATTTTTGAAGGGCAATCTTAATGTGCTCAACCCTTATTAGATAAGGCTCTATAAGGTCAACTTGTCCTCAAGTGTTGAAATCACAGACACATTTCTACACAAAGACCAACACAAATAGAGGTAAACATAAAGGATACAAAGTACAAAATAGGTCTATAAAGGTCTTCTTACAACTTTAAATTCAGTTATTTCTTGTACAGGATGTACCTGAGAATGACTTGACACAGTTTGTGAGAAAAGACAAGTAGGGAACAAGCTTTTAGGAAAAGGACAAGAATGAGGCCAGACAATGGTGCTACAGTCCTATAATCCCAGAACCTGGGATTACCCTGCATGTGGGGGCAGGGTCAACAGTTCAAGGTCAGTATCAAGTACTTAGCAGGTCCAAGGTGTTTTTGTTACTGGATCTGGAAATTCAGTAGTAAAAGAAAAGAACTAGAACAAGAAAATATGTACCATATAAAGACAATTAGGCAAACCACTCCATCAATTCTAAGGAAAGCTAATAGTGTTAAATAAAAATTTATGCATGAAGAGTGCACACAAAGTTACATTGCTCTTATTGAATAAAATACAAGTACAAAACTTAATAAGGATAGTAGAAAGTTCTTCTGAAGATGGAATGAGGTAAACATTTGAAAGCTATTACAAGCAGTATAAGTTACTATGTCAAAATCATGGGATTTTTTTTAGAACTGGAAGTGTCATTCTTTACTGTTAGGAATGATCTTGAGGAGACAGGCTCTTTAGTAATAGGAATGACCTTGAGGAGACAGGCTCTTTAGTGTGAGGAGACAGGCTCTTTAGTCATAGGAATGACCTTGAGGAGTCAGGCTTTTTCCGTCTGAGTCTAGATTCTGGCATGCTTCATATGTCATGTATCATGTCAGGCAAAATGTGGATTTTCATAAATCATTGTCATTTGGACTATGCATTCCAGGTTTTTGTTTCTTCTTCTTTTTTTTTTAACCTCCATGAAGATGTTTCTTTGGTTAGGCATCACACAGTTGCCAACTGGGAGTTTTCTGGGAGAAGAACTAATCTACTACAAATTTACTACGTTCCAAATTCACAAACATTATATCTTTTTCTTGATGTATTCTACAATTCATTACATTCAAGAAACAATGATGCATGTCTTCTTAATTTTGCTCTTAACCTTTTCCTTACCACTGGGCTGTCATGCTAGGCTAATGTCTTCTCTTGCCTGGACTGTAAACGTAGCCTACGTAGCCTTTGCTTGATCTCCCTGCCGCCACCGTTTCCTCACAGGAACCCCTCTGCAGTCAGGATGATTTGTTAAAATATAAAGCAGATGTCTGTATTTTCTGATCTCGTATATTGACACTGCAATGGCCATTGCCAAGCAATGTGCTCTGATACTCTTTCTCTGCCTCGGGTACTATCCAGTGCCATGATTCT
This sequence comes from Alexandromys fortis, assembly GCF_014885135.2. Classification (NCBI taxonomy): domain Eukaryota; kingdom Metazoa; phylum Chordata; class Mammalia; order Rodentia; family Cricetidae; genus Alexandromys; species Alexandromys fortis. The sequence goes on from NW_026067933.1 coordinate 916,689, forward strand.
CTTCTCCTATCCAAAACTGCTCTCTGTTTTCTCAGCACACCAGGCAAACAAAATCTCCTCCAGAGACTTGGTAATTAATGTCCCAGGATTTATTCCCCAACCTCTTTGGGACTAAAGTAACTGTCTAACTATCCTGATGATGTAAAATCTACCCTGTTCTGCCACACTTAACCCACCTTGCCCCTTATGTTTCTCCTTTGCACTTAAACATTGAGTTCTTTATCTGTTTATTTTATTTTATTTTATTTTCCCAACAGAATATGGGCACCTTAGGAGCCAGGACTGAGTTCTCTTTATTGCTCAGAACCAGAGTCTAGAAATTGTTGGCATGTAATAGGTGTTTTCTAATGTTCCTAATATTAAAGGATCTTTACCACTTTGGAGAGTCCTGGCCTCAGGTCAGAGCACTAGCATGCATTATCACCACCAATGATTCTGAAACTGTAGTTACCTGAAAATCAGATATCTGCATTCAATCTGAACCCTATGTCATCTTGATGCAGAGTGAACAAGGCTTCTTTGCCGCTGATGCTGAGTAATTTGTATTGTTAGCCGTGTTCTCTAGTAAAATATTCAGACTCGCTTTTAGAAGGTATGTGAATATGTGTTTACATCTATTCAGGCTTTTACTGCTTGGCTCAGAAAACATCTGAGTAAAAGTACCTCTCTTCAGAGTCCCACAACATCGTGGTGCTTAATTCTGGTTTCCTGTTACACTTAGCTTTAAGTGGCAGATTCTGAGATGCCACCATAAATTCTGGCTCAGGGCTGCATGGATCCAACGTGTGGCCGCATGGCTGAAGCAAGCTGGTTAAGTCTTTGGAAAACTGGAAGCTGAAATAATGCTCACATGAAAACGTCAGAGAGAATGGAGGACTACATGAAGCAAGGCTCTGAAATGCTTGGTGCTGAGTTGCTGCTCTCTTAGAAAGACCATTTTATCCTGCTCTTGTTTTCCTATGCCCCAACATCCTTCTAAACCCTTCTACAGTGGTGATGCAGGGAAAAGGCTGCACGCAGTGAGTCTGAGGACTGGTCTAGCCAGGATATTGCAAACGTTAATAAAATGGAGGAATCATTGAATTAATTGACATTACCTGGACAGTTTTCTTTTTTATTTCAAACTCTATTTCTTAATGATTCATTCCTATCATGAAAAAGATAAATACAACAGAAAGACAAATCCAAATGGCAGAAATCACTATGCGCTAGAAGGCCTGATATTTAAAAGAGGGACTAAGTTGACTAAGATCCTGAGGAGGGATCTGAGAATGGAACGGAAGCACTGAGAATAAAACACATTTTTCTTGTAATTAAAGGTCAACTGTGGGAAAGACGTGGAATATGAAATCCCCCCCCCACACACACACACACACACAAAGCTGCGCTTAATGGCATGGTGGCCAGTTGATGGGCTTTCGGAAAGTTATTGATGAGGAGTCTGATCAAGTCAATATATTAATTTATTGCTAAATGCTTCACTGAATGGATTATTAGGAGGTGTTAGAAACTGTGTAGTGTGGCCAGTCTCTAAGATCATGCCTTGAAAGGCATTTCTTCCCCNGCTCTTGGCTTCCTGAGCAACAGGACTTAGCAGGAGCATGTTCACTCCACTGTACCCATGTGGCATGGTTCTGTCCTGCCATGATCTTAATGATATGTGGACAGGGAAACAGGAGCTGAAAACTGAGACCGTGAGGCAGAATAAACCCTGCCTCCCTGATGTTGGTTTAGGAATCTCATCAAGCTGACCAGAGGCTAGTTTCATAAAGACAAAAGCAAAGAAGCAGATTTCACCGAGTTCTTACCTTTAGCATCAAGCCATCAGTGCCTGCCAGAAATTACCAGCAGAATGAATGAGGCTGCCACTGGTAGTGATGATCTTATTTATAGGATTTTGGTGTCTTTCATGTTTTAGGACCCGTCTCTGGTTTTCTGGATATAAGTGTCTTAGCTAGGATTTCTATTGCTGTGACAAAACACCACGACCAAAGAGTAAGTTGGGAGGATACTTGCACTTCAACATTGCTGTTCACCACTGAAGGGAGTCAGGACAGGAACTCAAAAATAGGCCAGGATCCTGGATGCAAGAGCTGATGCAGAAGCAATGAAGAGGTGCTGCTTACTGGCTTGCTTCTTATGGCTTGCTTAGCCCTCTTATAGAACCCAGGACCACCAACCCAGGGATGGCACCACCTACCATGGGCTGGACCTTCCCCCACTGATCAGTAATTGATCAGGGAGTCATGTGGTCAACTGAGGCTCCTTCCTCTCTGGTTACTCCAGCTTGTGTCAACTTGATACACAAAATTAGCCAGTACAGTAAGTTATATTTCTTATTTTAGTGATTGAATAAATGAGAAATCACTCCACCAGAATTTATGTGTTTTCCTGTTTTTTTTTTGTTTTTTTTTTTGTTATTTTAGTTTAGTTTCATTTTGAGACAGAATCTCACTTGTAGCCCAGGCTTTCTTGGCACTGACAGCAGCCCTGCCTTAGCTTTCCAGTGCTGAGACTGCGGGTGTGAACCACATACCTGGTGAAGTCTTCGTCTCAAGCAAGTCTGTGAGAATCGGCATCATTAGTGCAGCAGTTTTGATCGTCTTCACCTGTGTTTGGCCTCTAGACTAAGTGAGAGAACAGTAAAGAGGGCACGAATACATGCTATTCCCATTTTTCAGTCATAACGGCATCATTTCATGTTCCCAAGGAGCATCCAACATAAATGGAAAACTCAACCTTCAGCTGTTGTAGTACTACAGTGGCTGTTATCCAAAACCTGTGCACAAGCAGTAGACTACCATGGCTGAGCCATCATTTTACCCATATTAGAAATTCTGTTAGGATTTTCCACTATTCTACAAGAAATGTCTATTAACAATTGTCATTGGCAAAAGCACTGGGTTCCACTGACTGTCTAGGCAAATATACAATCAGCAAAAGCCAGTACTTACTTTAAGATTGCACATAAACAAGCTTTCTACCTTTTCGTCAGTATCCTATCATTTCTCATTTTCATTATGATGAAGTTAGCTTTTTAAGGCTGTAAGCAAATAGAAATTTAGGCTTATACTAAGAAACTTGACAGAAGATTCATGCTGACTTTTTCTAGCTGTGAAATGGGCAATGATTTTAATGGTCAAATTTGGCTGCATCTTTAATAGAAAAAAATGATATACAGAGAAAATATTACACTTAAAATAATCAAAGGAATTCAAACTTATGCTGGCAGTAGGCCATTGAAGATTCATAATTGATGTGTGCGATTGACTTCCCTTCAGAAGAGAAACCAGAGACTTGGAATTAATTTAAGACCCTTTGATTCCACAGTTTGTACTTTCAGAAAAATTTCATGAAACAGTGAAATTTACTGTCACTCACATGTTGCAATCAGAGCGGCAGTGGGGCTGCGTCCCCAGCACCCCAGCCGCCTGCTAGCTTATGCCCCGAAATAACAACACACAAACTGTATCCATTTAAGCACTGCTTGGCCCGTTTCTATCTAGCCTCTTCTCGGCTAACTCTTGCACCTGAACTAGCCCATTTCTAATAATTGTTTGTAGCACCCCAAGGTGCGCTTACCGGGAAGATTCTAGCCTACGTCCATCCTGGGTTGGAGCTGCCTGGGAGAGCGGAGCCTGGTGTCTCTGCTCCAGAGAGCAGAGCTGTCAAGTCTGAGCTCACTTCCTCTTCCTCCCAGCATCCCCTTCTGTCTACTCCTCCCACCTATGTTTTAACCTATCAGGGCCAAGGAGTTTCTTTATTGCTTAACCAATGAAATCAACAGATTGATATATGACACTCCCACATCACTCACATGGTGTAGGATAGGCCTGATAAGCAAAGCCTGACATTCAGGCAAGGGTCTGATATGTCAGCTACAGTCAAGGTGACAATGTAGTCACACCAACTTCTGCACTGTAGAAAGCACGCTCCCTGTCCTGTTGACTAAAATCACCACAGAGATTGAAGTACAACTCTAATCTAGTCTTAGAGTGAAACAAGTAGCTCTTTTCAGGGTAGTCCTGACTCAAGTTTCCTCATTCAGCTTCAGAGTTGTCTGAGCATAGGTACGATCCACATGATTGATAAGACTTTGGGTGATCTAGCTGCTTACTTCCTCTACAGGCATGCTGGTCCTTTTGTTTCAATAACCTGATAACAAATCCCTTTCTTGAGACTTCTGAATTATTTTCTTTAAGCCAAACGCACTCTTCCAATATCTTCCCCAATGGCTTCCTCACTGCTGAGGTCTATGTTTCCACACCTCTCCCACTTTATTTGTTGAATCTTTGTGTGGTTTGGGTATCAGGGTGACTGTGGCCTCGTAAACAGAATTTGACAATGTTCCTTCTATTTCATTTTTGTGGTATATTTTGAGGGAGTATTGGTATTCATTCTTTAAAAGTCTGGTGGAATTTTGTGCTGAAAACATCTGGCCCTAGGGGTTTCTTTTGGGGGGGGGATCTTTCAATGATTGCTTTTATTTCCTTAGGAGTTATAAACTACAAACCTATTTAAATTGTTTATCTGATCTTGATTTAATCTTGGTAATAGACATCTATCGAGAATTTTGTCTATTTATTTTATATTTTCCAATTTTGTGGATCACAAGTTTTTAAAGTATGACCCAATGATTCTCTGAATTTTCTCAATGTCTGTTGTCATGTCCTTCTTTTCATTTCTGATTTTGTTAATTTGGATATTCTCACTGTGTCCTTTGGCTAATTTAAATAAAGGTTTGTCTATCTTGTTGTTTTTCTCAAATAAACAACTCTTTGTTCATTGATTCTTTGTACTGTTCTCTGTGTTTTATTACTTTTAGCTCTCAGTTTGATTATTTCCTGCTATCTACTCCTCTTGGATTTGTTTGTGTTTTTTGTTTATTTTTTGTAGAACTTTCAGATGTGCTGTTAAATTGGTAGTATAAAATCTCTTCAAATTCCTTATGAAGGTACTTATTTTTGCCATGAACTTTCCTCTTAGTATAGTTTTCACTTTGTCCCATAAGTTTGGGTTATATTCATTTTTTTTGAATTCTAAGAAGTCTTTAATTTCTGTCTTTATTTCTTCCTTGACCCAGTGGCAATTCAGTAAAGAGTTGTTTAGTTTTCTTGAGTAGACTTTCTGTTGTTTCTGTTGTTGAAATCTAGATTTAATCAGACATGTTCTGATAGGATGTAGGAAATTATTTCAATTTTCTTGCATCTATTGAGGCTTGTCTTCCATAACGTGCTGAAAAGAAGGTGTTTTCTTTTGTGTTTGCTTGAAATGTCCTGTAGATATCTGTTAGGTTCATTTGGTTCTTAAGTCTTTTATCCCAAATATTTCTCTGTTCTGTTTTTGTCTGGATGACCAATCCATTGGTAAGAGTGGGGCCTTGAAGTCTCCCACTATCAATTAGTGAGAGCCAATGTGTGATTTAAATTTTAGTTGTGTGTGTGTGTGTGTATGTGTTTTAAATGAGAGTACTCTTGTATCTTGTATTTGGAAAATAGATAGGGAGAATTGGTATGCCATTTTAGTGGATTTTTCTATTGATGAGTATTGTGTCCTTTCCCATGTCTTTGATTTGAAGTCTATTTTGTTATATATTATAATATCTATACCAGTTTGCTTCATGGAGACATTTGCTTGGAAAACCTTTTTCTAACCCTTTATTCTGAAGAATGTCTATCTTTGACGTTGAGGAATATTTCTTGTTTGCAGCGGAAAGATGAATCTTGTTTTTGCATCCATGACTTTTTTATTGAGCAAATGAGTCCATTGATATATAGAGAGATCAGCGACCAATAATTTTTATTTCTGGTCATTTTGTTGTAGTTGGTGGTGGTGGTAGTGTGTGCATGTGTATGTTTCTTTTTTGAATTGTGCTGGTGCAAAATTATTGCCTGTATTTTCATGAATGTAGCTAACCTTGGGTTGGAGTTTTCCTTCTAGTACCTTCTGTAGGGCTGGATTTGTGATAGATATTGTTTAAATTTGACTTTATCATAAAATATCTCATTTTCTCCATCTATGATGATTGAAGACTTTGCTGGGTATAGTACTCTGGGCTCATATCTGTGGTCTCTTCAAGCCTGGAAAACATCTGTTCAGGCCCTCTGGCTTTTATAAGAGTCTCCTTAGAGAAGTCAGGTGTAATTCTAATATAGCTTTTTATGTTATTTGGTTCTTGTCTCTTGCAGCTTTTAATATTCTTTGTTCTATAGGTTTAGTATTTTGATTATTATGTGAGGAGGGGTCTTTCAATTCTGGTTCAGTCTATTTGGTGATTTGTATGATTATTGTATTGTATTATAGGCATCTCTGGTGTAAGAGTTCCTTCTGTTTCTGTGTTGCTTTAATTGGGTAATGAATATAGAAACTGCTTGGCTTAGTTGATAGGGAGGAACTTAGGTAGGGGGAGAAAACAGAACTGAATTCTGGAAGGAAGAAAGCAGAGTCATGGAGATGCCATGGATTCTCCACCAGAAATGGATACCCGTTAAAATCTCTGGTAAGCCACTGCTATGTGACAATACACAGATTAATGGAAATGGGTTAAACTAATATGTAAGAGTTAGCCAATAAGAAGTTAGAGCTAATGGTCAAGCAGTACTTTAATTAATACAGTTTCTGTGTGGTTATTTTGGGTGTAAGCTAGCCAGGTGGCCGGGACAAACAAGGGGCATGTCCCGCTACAACACATCTCCTTCTTTGGGTAAGGAAAATTCTTCTATGAATTTGTTGAATATATTTTCTCGGCCTTTGAGCTGAAATTCACATTCTTCTATTCCTATTATTCTTTGGTTTGTTTTTTTTTCATAGTGTCCAAGATTTCCTGGATGTTTTGTATTAGGAATTTTTTAGATTTAACATTTTCTTTGACCTATATATCTATTTCTTCTATCGTGTCTTCAACTCCTGAGATTCCCTCTTCCATCTCTTATATTGTGTTGGTGGTGCCTACATCTATAGTTCCTGTTTGCTCACCTAGATTTTCCAAATCCAGAATCCCTCAGTTGTGTTGTCTTTATTACTGCTAATCCATTTTCAGGTCTTGAACAGTTTTATTCGTTTCCTTCAAGTATTTGTTTGCTTCTTGGTTTTTTTGATATTATTTAGAGATGTATTGGTTTCCTTCAATTTTTTTATTTCTTGATTTCTTTAAGGGATTTATACATTTGCCCTTTAAAGACCTCTGTTGTCATAATAAAGTTGGCTTTAAGGTTGTTTTCGTATATTTTAGCTGTGTTGGAATAGTCAGGCCTTGCTGTAGTAGGATAACTGGACTCTGGTGGTCGCCTATTGCCCTGACTATTGTTGTTTTTGCTTTTGCACTTATGCTTAGGCATCTGTGTAAGTCTAGGTGCCAATTTCTGAATTTGTCTTTGTTGGATGGGTGTTTTCTTTCTTGGTTTTGTTTTCTATCTGGTCTTCTGGATGCCATGGACTCTAGTTGAGCAGAAAGTCTTTACCTGAATGGGAGGCTACACTTCTGATGGTCTGGATGGCCTCTGGCACAGCATGGATTTGCTGCCTAAGTTTGGGGCTGGAGTTCTGGCTCTGTGTGTGTCTTTTGTTCTGGCCAAGGGTTCTCTGAGGTTCAGGATTCTGACTTGACTTTTGGTTGGGTAGGAAGTTTCTATCTTGTTTTCAGGAAGTTGGCCTGATCTCTGGGTTCAGAAGACTGGCCTGGCCTCTGATGAGGTGGAAGGTTTCTATCAGAGGTGTAGGCCATGGGATATGTGAATGAGAAGAAGAAGGGAAGTTGGAGTTACGCCGGGAAAGTGCAGGCATGCCTTGAGGCAGTCTTACCTGTGACTCAGAATGTTGGCTTCCTAGAGGTATTGGCCAAAATAAGGTGACAAGGAGAGGGAGAGCACTTCCCATTAAGAGCTGAGCTAATGTAAACAGGCAGGGATGGGGAGATAGGGATTACCTGGTTTTCTGGAAATTTGTCTGGCCTCTGATGGAGTGGAAGGCTTCTGCCTGAAGTGCAAGCCAAGATATGGTGAATTAGTATAAATTCTTGAAATGAAGATTACACAGGGTCATGGGATGCATTTACCAGTATATTGGAGATGATGAGGACACAGTTGAACCAGGGCTAGAGGTGTTAGAGTTACAGATCAATAGTAGAACTCTTGCCAACCATTTCCAAGGCCCATGGCTTGTTGCCCAGAACCACAAAAGCAGAGAAGAGAAAGGGGATGGAGAGAAAATTAGGGAAAGGAAGGAAAAAAAGGGAAGAGTGCAGTCCAGTGCTCCAACGTGGGTCTCTGTCTCTGTCTCCTTTCATCGCCTGATGAAGGTTAATATTCAGGAGGATGCCTATATGTTTTTCTTTGGGTTCTCCTTCTTATTTAGCTTCTCTAAGAACACAAATTATAGGCTCAATGTCCTTTATTTATGGCTAGAAACCAAATATGAGTGAGAACATCCCATGTTCCTCTTTTTGGGTCTGGCTTACCTCACTCAGGATAGTGTTTTCTATTTCTGTCCATTTGCATGCAAAATTCAAGAAGTCATGGTTTTTACTGCTGAGTAGTACTCTAATATGTATATATTCCATACTTTCTTCATCCGTTTTTCCATTGAAGGGCATCTAGGTTGTTTCCAGGTCCTGGCTATTACAAACAATGCTGCTATGAACATAGTTGAGCATATACTTTTGTTGTATAATAGGGCATCTCTTGGGTATATTCCCATGAGTGGTATTGCTGGGTCCAGGGGTAGGTTAATCACGAATTTCCTGAGAGACTGCCATACTGCAAAGAAAGGAAATCTTAAAAGCCAGAGCTTTGTGTGTCAGTTAGGGATGAAGGTGATAGAATATTATGTATAGAGAAATGGTATTTTAAAGATAATTGATTTCTCACTAAACACATTAAATGCCAGGAGAGCCAACAAAATAAAATTCTTATAATGCTGAAATAAAATCCTTTTCCCTGTAATTCTGTCTCCAGAAGAATGCGTTTTTAAAGACAAGTCATGTTTTTTAGATAATTACGGTTGATGGTTGGCTGTGAGCAGACCAGAAGCATGGGGAAATCCAAAGGGATTTGATGAATGTTGAGAATCCTAAAACTTGAAAATTAAACCCACAGGGAGGCATCAAGTCCAGAAGAAGAGATATAGGTGCATGTAAAAGAATGTCTTCTTGTATATGTGTTTATAGGTGGTGTGTGTGTATGTGTGTGTGTGTATGTGGTGTGTGTGTGTGTATATGTGGTGTGTGTGTATTAGTTTAATATATGCCTTGCATATACACATGTGTGCAGGTCTGGGTTCCCATGTGTGTGCACAGAAGCTAGTGAAAGTGCTGAGTGTTGTACTCTATCAATCTCCATTTTAATCCCTGCTAGAAAGACTTTCATTGAATCTGGAGCTAACATGGTAGCTAGCGAATCCAGTAATCCTCCTGTCTCCATCTCAGACAGTGCTGGGGTTACAGATGAGCACAATTACATCTGGGTTTATGGGCATTCTAGAGATTTGAACTTTATTCCCCACCATTTGTGAGTTGTCACTGTGCCTGAGTGGGTTTTTGGTGATGTAGTTTTCTTCTTGGAGTCACCCATGCTCCTGCAAGGAAGCTCAGTTAACCTATTGGTTCACTGTTTTGTATGAACCCGAGGAAACTCAATGAACCCACTGGTTCACTGTATTAGACTTGGGCTAATCATTTCTGTCCTCAGCACTCTATGGAGGTAAATAGACATGTGTTCACATCACCCCAGGAAAAGTCAAATAGCAGTTTATAATCCCAAGACCTGTGATGCTGAGTTGGTTGCACTGAGGTCAAGGTCAGCCTGAGCCATACAGTAAGCCTTTTCTCAAAACAACAGCAATATGAATAGAATACAAGCAAAATAAACAAAAAAGTCACCCATGCATGAGAATATTGGGAGTTGGACTCAGCAATTTATATTTTGTATTACATATTCCTCTAATTGTTATTAACCCAGAGTTTGAAGGTACCCGCATAGATATACCTTACCAACTTTCCTGTGTTATAAAAGTGCAAGGCCTTCATCAGTCCAGTTTTCATCAGATAGACACTTTTCTCTGCCACAGCAGCAGGACCTCACTCCTTTCAGCTGCAAGGAGCTGGCTGTGGTGTAATGGTCATCGAGGATGTTATCAAAGTGTTATCAGTTATGAAAGCCTAGCATTTTTCTTTTATTCTTACATGTCTCTTGCTAACTTTTATGTTCCTCCAATTTGCCTGCCTTTTTTTAAAAGAGACATTTGATGGAGAGAGAATTATCATCATCTGACACTTTTATGAGGAGACCTGCAGAGAAATGAACACCAGTGCTCTCGGTCAACTCACACTTGTGGTACGAGTAAATTCAGCAGTGAGGTTTAAGAAGACAGTTCTGTGGCACAGACTGCATTTATATAAAGTCAGTGCTGTGTTGAAGGTAGAGAGTCTGTCAAAAACTGTTAGAAGACTAACAGGACAGAAAAGTCGACTTCCTCTCTCTGAAAGTCACCTCCAATTACACTGAGAGAGAAGAAGAAAGTTCTTCAAAGAGAAGCTGATGTGAAATTAGGAAATTAATTTTCAATACAGGGAGTAGCAAGTTACATGTGCATGTCCTTTCAAAAGTATATAATTTGTACCTTTCAATATTTAATTAAAGTAATATACATAAAATTCTATATGAACTTTATAAATACTTTCCCAACAACTTTCTAGGATGGTGGATAGGGCTCCATCATCTGACTTCCTAATGAGTATGAAACTAGATTTGAGACTGTGAATATTTAATGTATCTACAGCCAACTCTTTTTTATTAATTTTAAACATTTAGTTATTTATTGAATAGTGGCTATGGTTCAGGCTCTGCGTAGATACTACCCCAGTCTGTTGCATATCTTAGTCTAATGAGGTGCCAGGACTACAGTAGTAGTTGTGAGATACTGAATAGCACAATGATGTGCAAGTACAAGCATCTTGGGAGTAACTCAGACCTGGAGGTTAAGAGAAGCTTAGATGTGGGTGTAGAAGCAGCATAAAGGATGCTGAGGATTGAAGAAGAGATGGGAGAAGGTAGAGCACAAAAGACTCTTCTGAGAAGAGAAGCTGACAGATGCAGCTATAGAAGTCAGATGTGAGAGAGGGAATGTGCCGCACTGAATAAACCAGAGTGCCCCAGTCTACTTGAAATGTGAGAGTCATATAGGGTGAGGAGGTTAAGAAAGATGCCAGTGAGGGATGCAGATACATCTCATGGGAAATCTTTCAGGGATACTTTGCATAGAAGTCAGTTGTTTTCAAAGTAGGTATGGTTTGGTCATTGAATGATCGTTCTTGTTACTGTGCAGAATAAGTTGGAAACCATAGCATCAGAAAAGCAGCAATATAGATATTGTTGAAGCCTTCTGTGTAATGTGTCAATGGAGATGGAAATCAGGGTACTGACTGGTATACTCAAGAAGTAGAATTCAGGATTCTCACCGCAAGAATCTCTCAACTCAGTTGGGAATGGATGAGCATCAAAAGGAGGTCATAGATGTGGACTCTACAGAACTGAGATCCCTGTGAAGAGTACTTGTACGGAAGTCACAATGTTAAAAAGCTGAAAGAGTGAGGCTTTGTTCACAAAGAATGGGACTTTGGAGCTGGGATTTCAGAGGTAAAGTGTCAGTGCACAAAGCCCAGATTGTGACCTGGGGAGTAGATGACTGAAAGGCCAGTGGACAACAGGGAGGAATGACAGAAAGCCAAGGCAGTAAGGTGGAGTGCTATGCCAGACTTCTGTGAGCTTCTGTTTTCTGATTCAGATACTGAAGGCTTTGATGAGTGCTGGACTACCAGGAAGAAAGTTGATGACAGATATAGAGATAGGAACTTAGTATAGACTAAATATTAGCATTAAGTGAACTTGCCCACCTTGCTCATGAACAAGGAGACAAGGAGTTTCCTCATTAATATTTTCATGTGGCTCGTCAGAGCTGCCAGGTGGGAATGAATAAGCTTGATGGCCATTCTTTTTTCCTAATCACATCCTTGAGCTTTGCTGATTCATCAGAATATCATCCCTCAGTATGCCAGCTGTATGATCCCTTTGCCCTCCTGTCTTTTTGGTGGCTTTCTCTAATGGTTTCTTCTATTCTAATATTTGTAATTACTTAAACACATTTGCTAACATGTATATCCATGTATATATGTGTATCTGTCAGTGTGTGCCTATGGGTGGATGCAGTGGAATAAGGTAAATGTTATTCTACTTATTTAATATTTGAGTCCCAATTTTGGCTTATAAAAATAATGACCCTTTGAATCTGCAGAGAGAAAAGACAGTATATGGTAAGAGATCAACTATACAAACTCAGAGGTGTTTCTGGTGTTACAGGAGAAATAGGCAAGCACTTGAGGATCGAGAACTTGAGAAAGTACAAGGTCACAAAGAGAAGCAACATGGAAGATGATGAGCCTCTACTCTGGTATGGTATCCACTGTGTGTGGAGTCCTGGATTTATTATTTTCTATTTTTCTTTCATTGAAAATAGATTTTTTTCATACATTAGATTCAGATTACAGTTTTTCTTCCTCCAACTCCTCCAAGATCCTTCCCACTTTCCCTCCCGTCCATGTCTACCCCCTTCCTGTCTCGCATTTAAGAATAAACAGGAAACATGTACATAATAAAAATGATAAAATATGATAAACTAAAACAAACAAATCAGAATAAGACACAAGAAATAGAAGAAAAGGAGACAAAGAAAACCCACAAGAAGCACATGTTGTCTAAGAGACATACACGTTTGCACAGTCCTGGATTTTTTCTTTATTTATTAAAGTTTTTTTTTAATTAAAAATTTCCACCTCCTCCCTGCCTCCCTTTTCCCTCCCCCTCCCTTCCTCTCCATGCCCCACTCCTCTTCCCCTCCCTCTCCAGTCCAAAAAGCAGTCAGGGTTCCCTGCCCTTTGGGCAGTCCAAACAGTCCTGGATTTTTAAGATGTCCCCAAAGCCAGAATAAAATCTTATGCCAGCAGGCATCGCTATTTCCACTAACAACAGCATAGTGACTTATGGGAACAATGTTCATTTTTTTAATTAATTTTTTTTGAGACAGGGTTTCTCTGTAGCTTTGGGGCCTGTCCTGGAACTAGCTCTTGTAGACCAGGCTGGCCTCGAACTCACAGAGTTCTGCCTGCCTCTGCCTCCCGAGGGCTGGGATTAAGGGAACAATGTTTATGAAGACCTCCTAATCAAAAGAAAATTGTGCAAAGGAAAGCAGGATGTTTTCTTTTTCTATCTGAGAATCATGGAAACTGGTTAACCTACTCATTGCCTTCAATCATCTGTGAACAATTCTATTTTACTCCTATTTATTTCTGTGTGCAGGAAGAGAAGTAAGAATGGTGTGGGGTGTGCAAATGTGCCATGGCATGTCTGTGGCTGTCAGAGGACAATTTTCAGACCTCTGTTTTCTCCTGCCACCATGCGTGTCAATATTAGCTGTTTTTCTATTCCTATGATAAAACACCATGACCAACATAACTTACAGAAGCAAGTTTACATTGTGTTTATGGTTTCAGAGGGGTAGAGACTGTCATGGTGGAGATATGCCACAACAGACATGGCAACTGGAACTGGATGCTGAGAGCTAACTGATCTCAAACCAAAAAAAGAAAAAAAAAAAACATTGAGAGTTTTAACTGGCAATGGTAAGTGGTTTGTGACCCTATTTCTCCAGCAAGATTATACCCCTAAGACTCCTCAAACACTATTGACAACTGTTTCAAAGTATTCAAATACTTCTTGGATGTGGAGACATTTCATTCAAACCAGCTTAGGGTCTCTTGAAATAAAACTCAGGTCATCAGGTTTGAAGGGCCTTTAACTACTTAAATAACTTAAATATCTCACTGTCCCTTTATCTGTACAAGTTTTATTATGTTCTGAAAAAATTATCATTTGTGGTTTTGGGGAGACACTGGGACCTCTGGGACTAAACACAGATGGACCTCATCAGCTCTCTAGAGCCTTTAGCTGTCTTCTCTTCAAGGTCTCCACTATTCTTCCTAGAGCTGTGAAGAGTCGTGTCCTTCCTTTGCTCTTTCACTGTCTAATCTATGCTTCCACATCATTAATAACTGTTTTTCTCTCTGGACCTAATCAAGCTCTTTTGGGTATTACATATCTTTATAACCCTTTCATTACACAATGGATTTTGCTTTTTGAAAACAATTTTTGAGAATTTCATTTTCAAGTACTGTTTTTGCACCAATTTCCACACCTTCCTCTCCCAGCCACAACTCTTCCATGTTCTTCATTATGGCCTCTCAAACTCATGACATTTTTAATTATTCTCTCTCTCTTTCTTATGTACACACACACATACACACACACTGTGCCACAAGTTCCATATAAGTAAAGCTCCTGTTTAGTGTTGATCATTTTATACATTTGTTTAAGACTTGCCACTTGCAATTGGATAAACTAGCAGGGGTTTAGTATATCCCTGGAGAAGACTAATTCTCCCCCTTTTGACAGCTCTCAGTTGCCTGTAGCTCTTTATCTAGAGGTGGTCCTTTGTAGGAGGAGGGCCTGCTTGTTCATCCTGGCTGCCCGGCTATAATAGACCTGAAATAATCACACAGAAACTGTATTAATTAAATCACTGCTTGATCCATTAACTCTAGCTTCTTACTGACTAATTCTCACATCTTAATTTAACCCATCTCCATTAATCTGTGCATCACCATGAGGTCATGGCCTACCAGCATAGTTTCAGCATGTCTATCTCTGGTGGCAGCTCCATGACAGCCCTTCTCCACCTTTTTCCTTCCAGCCCTCAGTCCAGTTTTCCATGCCTACCTAAGTTCTGCCCTATCAACAATCCAAGGCAGTTTCTTTATTCATTAACCAATAAAAGCAATACATAGGCAGAAGGACATCCCACATCATTTCCCCTTTTCTATTTAAACAAAAGGAAGGCTTTAACTTTAACATAGTAAAATTACATATAAGAAAACAGTTATCAAGCAAGAATTACAATTATAATATTTATATCTACTTTATCTTTTATCATAACTAAGGAAAACTATAACTACATTCTTCAACTCCATCAAAGACTCCAGAAGGATATGATATTACCTAAGTAAACAGGAAGTACATTGTAAGCAACTTCTACAACTCTAGAATTGACAGAGACATCTCACTGCCTGGACAGTCACCCAAAGTTTTCCTCTACCATTGGGGCATCCATCTTTAGCCCACAGGCCGATAGTATCCAGCTGACTTTTTTACAAAGCAGGAAATTTCAAAGACAGTTCCACCTATAGCTGCAGTTTGTCAATCATATATTTTGTGTCCTGTAGAATGTCTAGCAGACTCTTTTATGAAGCAGAATCCTTAAGGATCATCTCACCTTTAGTCAAGTTTACCAGTCATATCTCTGTGTCCTGCATGTTCAGTTAAGCAGTCCAGACAAGAGCAGTTTCTTGCTCAAATGGCTAGCAAACTCCATAAGGAGCCTCTTTGATACCCATCTTTCTCTTGAACTGATTGGTGCTGCTAAGAGCAGATGTGTCTCACTGTCATGAAGAGTCCTAAGCTATGAAAACATTTTAAATGCCATATTCTGAAGGTCTCTGAAAGATTTGAAAAATACTTAACTAACTGAAATATATCTCTATACATCTAGAAAAATCTAACTAACATAACTATAGGATTGACTATTATAGATGAGTATCAATTAACATATATTTCTTAATTATACATTACATTTTTAAATGAACTACACAAACACAATACCTTAATCAAGGGCAGAAATATACATATACAGTATAACAAAATTCACCTTACATTTGTATTGATAAACCAAGATCCATACCAAAGCAAATTATTCATCTCTATAGCACATTCCCCTTTAAATGTAAACAAATATAAACAATATTTTGGAATATTGGCATTGCTATGTCCATACTGCTTTCTGCTGTTTGGGCGTGCTGTTAATCAGGCCTTTCATGGTATATTCTGTGTGCTAGGCTCATCTCAGTTAGCAGTTGAATGAAGTAAATTTTTGACGGTGTTCAGGGTGACCTTTCAGGGGTTCTTACTCTATTAAACTATTAGCCTGGAATAAATCCACAAATTCTCATCCTCTGTGGAAATAAGAGAAGAACCTCTTTTCCAAAGCAACATATCCTTAGACTCAAATTTTGGAATCAAGATACCTTTATGTTGGTTTAACTTAGCAGTTCATACAATGAAATGTCTCTCCATACTTAGCTCCTGCACAGCCAAAAAATTAAAAGGAAATACAATAATATACATAATCCAGACTCTCTGTGAATTTCATATCTTTACATGGCTTATTCTTTGCTTACTCCCTTTAATCTATGACTACCTATACTCTGTGTCTTTAAAGACTTACTCTATGCTCTTTTTCTTCTCTCTTCCAAGCCTACATTTATCGAACACTATGACTCATCTGGACTTGTCTTTATTGCATATCTGTAGTTCTTTACTATCTATGAGTGCTTTTTAAAATGCTAAGTACTTCTTAAAATTTAGACTGTGGAATTACTAGGTCAAATACAGTACTGCATGCTTGTCCCACCCAGTCCAGCATGGCGGAGCTGCTTGAGCCTCTGAGCCATACACACTGTCCCACTTTGAGGCACATAGCCAGTCCAAGTCGCCATTAAGCAAACCACAGCACTCTGCTCACAAACCCCATCCAAATACTTGGCCTCCCGAAAGAGCCAGGGGTTGCACTGGCAGCACATCCCAGAAAGCCTGCATTTCAAAATGGTGTGGCTTTTTTTTCTGCTGCTGCTGAGTCAGGAAAACCTTTTTTAAAGGAGCTGCAGCATATCACCAGCAAACAGCAGGAAGTTGTGTTAAACTCTGTATTTTTTTTTTCTAGAATTCCTTTTCAAGCCCTCTCAGGTTTTATGTGGATTTAGTTGGCTACATGGGTGCCAATTAGTAGGAGGAGGGCCTGCTTGTTCATCCCGGCTGCCTGGCTAGCTTATACCCTAAATAATCACACAGAAACTGTATTAATTAAATTAATTAATTAATTTATTAATTTATTTATTTATTAGTTAAGCTTAGCCCATTAACTCTGTCTTCTTATTGGCTAACTCTTACGTCTTAATTTAACTCATCTCCATTAATCTGTGCGTCACAATGAAGTCATGACTTATCAGCAAAATTTCAGCATGTTTATCTCTGGCAGCAGCTCCATGGTGACTCTCCTCCGCCTTCCTTCTCCCCACATTCAGTCCAGTCCCCCACCCCGCACCTACCTAAGTTATACCCTATCAACAAGCCAAGGCAGTCTCTTTATTCACTAACCAATAAAAACAACACATAGACAGAAGGACCTCCCACACCAGTTCTTATCAACTAAACCTTGTTGGCCTGTCAGTCTGGCTTTTATTAACTTTTATATTTAGCCTTTCAATTTTTTAAAGTTCCATCTTTTTAACTAAAGCCAAGACTATTTTAACTGAAATTTGCCACCCACATTTTCTTCACACAATAATAATGATAATTTGAATGAAAGCCCCATTGAAAACTTTGCCAATGGTTATAAGCATATGGGATAACACCAACTTCTAGACAGACACAGTTCTTTGAAATTCTCATCTAGCTCTAGTGGGAAGATTTTTTTTTTCTTACCTTGTCTTTGAAGATTTGATATTCTGGGTTCCATGCTACAATCAGGCATTAGCTATTCTAGTCATTATTTTAATCAAAACTAATTTAGTCATTTATACTTGTGTTCTTAATTTTATTTCAATTTAAAACTTCATATTCCTGGTTTCATGCTAGATAGGCTAGGCATTTCAGAATAGTTTTGGTAGAAAACAAGCATTGTTGTTGTTTCTAGAAGAAAATTATTCAAGATTTCTACCTTGAATAATTTAGTTTTCATCATGGAAGTCGACTTCAAGGAGTATTAAGACTCCTTGTGAGAGCTGGTTTAAAAGTTTCTGGGAGCAGTAGGAGCGAGGAATGAGAGACAAGTCTTAGATAATCTTGGAGGTATGATCGTGAACTAAGGCAACAATGATAAAACAGAATACTGCCCTGTTGTCTTAGTTAGGGTTTTCATTGCTTTTATAAATAACATAACACTAAGCAGTTTGGGGAGGAAAGAATTTATTTTGCTAATATTTTCACATATCCAATATCCAAGG
Organism: Alexandromys fortis; assembly: GCF_014885135.2. Classification (NCBI taxonomy): domain Eukaryota; kingdom Metazoa; phylum Chordata; class Mammalia; order Rodentia; family Cricetidae; genus Alexandromys; species Alexandromys fortis. The sequence goes on from NW_026067933.1 coordinate 934,849, forward strand.
CAGTTAGGGAAGGAGCTCAAGGCAGAAACTTGGAAGCAGGAAGAGATACAGAGGCAAGAGAAGAGTGCTGTCTACGAGTTTGCTTACTCATAGCTTGCTCAACATTCTTTCTTACATCACCCAAGACTGCCAGCACAGGGTAGTACCACCCACAGTAATGATTTTCTCAAGACCCCTTCTTCACAGGTAAGCTTAGCTTATGTCCAATTGGCATAAAAACTAACAAATACATCATGTGCTAAAAATTATGATGTATGCCTCTGAGTGAGACTACATTTTATACTGTAATGAAGAAAAAGTTGATAGATTAGTTGCTCTGCTCCAGAATTCAAGACTAAAAAGAGCAGGGGGATGTTGGATAATAGGTGACCAGGATTCTGTAAAGAGAAATGTGTTCCACAGTATAGTATGGTGATGACAGTTTATAGGAACTCATCATTTATTCTATGCAGAAATAGAAGGAAAGAGTCCAAAGGCCCCAAACATGAAAGAATAATAAGCATCTGCAACTGCTAATTATCTTGATCTGATCATTACATTTTCCAGAAGAGAACTAAATTGTCATGGTTTATACTATAGACACGTACAGTTATTATGTGTTGGTCAAAAAGAGAAAATGAAATTGAAAGTAGAATGGCAGATAACATTGAGGGCAAAATAAATGTCAAATGTCAGATAATATAATTAGAAAGAGATACCTGGAGGACATCAAACAAGCTAGATGCTTAAAACTCTGAGAGATTACCTGAAAAAAAAATAAAATAGATCAGAAAATGTTAGTGAGACATGGAACAGAAAAAAAAAAAAAAAAAACTAGGAAGGAAACAAGCTCACAGGAGAGATGAGGCACAATCCTGAGAATGGAAGGAAGCATGCACAGTACAAACAGGTGTGTCTTTGTCTCTTGTTTAGCTGAGAGGCTGAAGAGGTAGGATCTTGGGCACATGCTAATTACTGCCCATAGGGAGCCTCTGTTTCTTTCTTCCTAATGTAGAACAAGATGCAAAGACAGCAAAGATATCTGGGAAATCAATCTTCATTATGAATGTTGGCTTGTAATTTTTTAGGTTTTTTTTTTTTTTTTTTGGTGGTGGTGGTATTTTTGTCGTTGTTTTCTTTTGCTTTGCTTTGTTTTAATGGGATTTGACTTTCTCCCGAAAAATTTTAAGAAGATTTAAAAAACAAAATATCTTGACTGGAATATAATTTTAATAAATAGTCAAAGACCAGATTTCCTGTTCTTCTTTTGACTTGGTCAGCAGGAACTGAAAACCCACTACACCAAGATCCTTGAACAAGGAGTTCAGACAATTTTCAGCTAAACGTATAATGCAATAAGGCAGAAATGTCAGGGTGCGTGTGGGACAACAGCAAAGTTCCCCATGCATAGTCTGATGCTAGCACTGAGGAAGTGCACACAAAGAGCGTTTTGGTATGTATATGTTCTGTGTGTGCAAGTGTGTAAGAGACAATTGAGATGATTTGTTGGTTTTGAAAGATTACATTTCAGTTCTTGAAGATATATGAAAACAGACCTCCAAAAATAGCTTAGATTTATGTTGATAACATCAGCATCAGTCCAGTTTCTTTCATGTAGGTGTACAGTGAATTACTCAACATCTGTCCTGCCAAAATCACATGAAAAGGAAGAACGCCTTCACCAGTATGGTTAATAAGTACTAGTGACAGCATTTCCAGAAACACTGAACTTCCAACTGCATCTTGAGCAAATAGAAGAAAAATGAAGGAAGGGCAGACCTTATCTGGCACCTCATACCAAACGCTTCTGGGAAAGTGGTCTGGCTATAAGTTTCCCAAATGCCAGTATATTAGAGAGTTGATCCTATGATAGCACTATTGAGACATTGTTATGAAGTAAGGCCTCATGGGAGATTTAGGTCACTGGGGGCATGACTTTGAAGAGAACTGTGGGACCTTGGTCCCTTTCTCACTCTCTTCTGCTCCCTACATCATGATGTAAGCAATTCTCACCCTGTCAAGCATTCCTTTCAGAATGTGACTCAGAAACACAGGCCCCAAACAACAGAACAAATTTGTTATAGATTGGAACCCCAGCCACTGGGAGCCCAAACACACTTTCTGTGTTCATTGTCTTAGGAATTTTGTTATAGCAATGAAACACTATTCTCAAAGAAATCCTTGGTGGTGCGTGCCTTGATAACCTAGGTCCTTATCTGGGAACAAAGCCATAGAAACAATTTTCATATGCCATACTTAATTATATAGGACATAACTGTAAGTCATCCAGAAACATTAGGATCATTTATCTTAAGCAGCATGAAGGCCCTGGTTTACAATTAGGTTCTCACATTAATACAATAATACAAACGTAATAATAATAATATACTGATAAGGGACTGGAGAGATGGCTCAGAGGTTAAGAGTACTGGCTGCTCTTCCAGAGGTCCTGAGTTCAATTCCCAAAAAACACATGGTGGCTAGCAATCATCTGTCGTGGGATTGGATGCCCTCTTCTGGTCTGCAAGCATACATGCAGGTCGAGCACATAAAATAAATAAATCTTAAAACATTTTAAAAATAGTCATATTTGATTGTACATACTCATACACACATGTGCATGTACACACACCACTTCATCCTAATTAATTTCTGACTACAGTTAAGGCAAAGAAAATTCACTTCCAAAGAAAATGTGGTCACTCCCTCACTTTCTCTAGCTGTCTGTTCTTTCAGCTGGTTAAATGAATGTACAAACCAATCTATTCCTTTCCTCTTCTTATTGATAACAAAGATTCAGAAAGGGATGTTACAGTATCTAGGAGGCCCTATTAATAAAGTTTTATTCCATGGCAAAGTAAACAGAAACAAAAGAGTTCATTATCAAACACACAAAAGTATCTTCCAATTTGCAAATATTAGCCTATTAAAATGAATGAAACAAACAGTAGGAAAATGTAGAAAATGTTTTCTATTTAACTCAACAAATATGTGAAATGTTGTAACAAGAAGCATCATAAAGAATATTTTTAATTTAGCAAGCAAATGACATTTCTTCACAATACTCTAAATATCTGTCTCTGTTTGTTTCTTTCCCATCTAAGTTTAATATGTGGCAGCCAACAATCATGAGATGTTGCTTCTAGTTTGGGCTCTTTTGTCAGCTAAATGTTATCCAAAATGCATTTGCCATCTAATTTATAAAAATGAAAGTATTCTGTGAAACATTTGGATCAGTTAATATGAAGTTTACACAGAGTGTCATATGTAAAAATGTCTACTTTGTGGAAGAATCTGAACACATTTTAGTTCCTTTTCTTTCATTTCCCTCTCTCTTTTCTTTCTGTACATCCTCTTCTCTTTGCCTATTTTCATTTTCCCCTACTTTGTAGCTAGATTTCTTTACCATGCATGCTGTATTTTCCCATTGCAATTCTTCTCTCTACTTCACAGTGCACTAGCTCGCTTTGGCCTATCATTTATTAAACTATTCTCAACCCAGATCATCTTTCTTTCCTCCTCCTCCTTTTTCTTCTTTTGCTTTACCTTATGAGGAGCTCACACATAGCTATGGTTGGCCTTGGTAGTGTAGTGATGCTCCCACCTCGGATGCTCCCACCTTGGAGTCCTTGAATCGGCACACCCAGTTTTGTCTGGATCTGCCCAGATCTGCTTGCATTCTTTCAGGTTACCCCTTTTTGACTTTTTGTTATCTGTAATATCAAGCTAGTATTTGTCCTTTATGGAGTCTTTATTGTGGAGAGGGAGTGCTTGTGACTGCCATTTGTGAAGTAGAACATTACCCACATAAACCAATAATCTAACAAGGAAAAGGCAAAGATGTGTGAAGAAGAAAGCAAGTGTGAAGAAGGAAGTGAAGGAGTCACTCTGAAATGTGTGCAACACTTGAGCTTTTCTTTCCATGGGTCCTGGAGACACACCTGGCTTACAACAGCACTCTGCTTTCAGGCACGCTTGAATCTGACCAAGCTCATTCTTTTAACCTCAGTTTGTCACATTTTCTAGAAATACTGAGATTTAAAGAGGATAATGGATGTGAGACAGTTAGCATGTTACCTTATTGGCTGCTGAGGAGATGCTAATTCACATTGCTTCCAGGATCTCCCAAGGGAGGGATGAGAATTAAAAAGCACAAGTGAAGGATATAGCTGCCACCTCCTTCCATTCCCTATACAATTGCCTTTTATCTCGGGCTTCTTCACAGCTTCTTTCCTTCATTAGGAACCTTGTGAACTTCCTAACAAAGATGACATGAACTTCCCTTTTGACATTCAGAACCTGTAGTGCATTTTAAAATATTTATGAAGAGAAAATAGTTCAGGATGGTCATTTAAGCAGACTAATTTTAATTCTGAATTCATGTCTAAAACCTTCACTTACTGAAATGAATAACATACCAGTATCTTGCGAACAGAGGCAGCAGGTGAGGTTTGGAGCGCAGTAGTGAGAACGGAGTGCATGTTGCACCTGTTGTCAACAAGAAAAAGTATTCATCTGGAAACTGTTAACTAAATTTTTATTTTAGTGTTTCTGCGAGTGAGGCAGATTTTATGTAGTTTTTATTTATTGATTGCAAGGATAATGTCTTAAACTTTGATATTTAGTATTCTTACATATGTCAAAAAGCAGTCTAAATTATATATAAACATGTCATTTGCATGCTGATTAACTGTCACAATTTTCTCTTAATGAGTTAATAACTGAAAGTGCACATAAATTGCAACTGCACGGGTTTCTACTCGTGCCCAAAGCTAATGTAAAATAATAATTTTTTTCTCTGAAGAAAATCTGGCTATTGTATAAGTTACACATTTTGTTTATATATACAATTTACAGTGGATGTTAAATTGTGAATTTATTTTTATGCAGAGCTTAAGTTTTCAGATCAGGAATGTAAATACAGAAAGGTCCAGCAAACCTGAAGTGAAACTTAGTGTAGTCAAATCAACACCCTGGAAGCCTGAAGCTAGAAACTGCGTGTGGCATTACCAACATTGAGGCAGGCGAGGGAGCTCTTTCTCACAGGATTCTGAACTGAGCCTGAGATAAACTGAGTGTGAAACAACAAGCCTCAGCTCACAAACTCTACCAGCAGTGCTATAAACGTTTGTTCAGAGACCTCCAGAAACTTCACTGTTTCTGCCCCAGCTGCTGGTGTCCAAGCCCATTCCAATTCCCTGCCAAGTTTCAGAGGCTCCTAAAAGTTCTGGAGCAGATGCTAAAGTTCTCATGTCCTCTCAGGACTACACAGAGTAGCTTTCATCTCTGAAAACCATCCATAAAAATGCTTAGTCCACATGTTCAAGTGTGCTTAGGGATACTCACGCCAAACCAGTAATTCAACACCCTCTCTCCAGAATTTCAGGGCAAGTGAAGCTGCTGGATTTGCAGCCTTAATTCTCCAAGTGCTCCTCCTAATACACAAGCGAGTTTAACTTTGAAGTCTGGACTCATATTTCATTCACATGTCTTTAAAAAAATAACAGTTTATAATACAGCTGGCAAGAAAATTAACAGCACTTTGGGTAAGGCTGATGACCTGAGTTTGGTACTCAGGGTACACATGATAGAGGAACAGAATCAACCCCAGCAAGTTGTCCTCTGATGTCCACACTCACAGATGGCACAAGCATTTCCCCCTCCCCAATACACAAAGTAAATAAATACTGTAAGAAGTTCATAGACATTGGAAGTTTGAAACTTCAAAATATCCCATTAAAGAATATTTTTCCTTGTGTATTAATAGGGACTCACAAAATTTCCCCACCTTCTTTATTCAGTTTTAATTTGTATTAAATGTCCCGGTCTCTCATCTTTATCAAAAACATTATTGATATCGTAGACACACTTATTTATTTTGGTTAACAGTGAGAGTCAGCACTGCCCACTCACCAGTATTATCTAGTTACAAAATGATAGATTAGCGAATTGTCTTCCTTAACTGTATCCTGATGAGTTATTATTGTGTGCCATACTATAGAGCCTTTGAGGTGTGCATCGTTGAAGTCACTGTCACAAATTCTCAACTTGAAGCATTATGTTATTCTCTTTAGTAAACCTATGCCATTTCTTAGTTTCTACAATGAGCTGAAAATTAAATTAAAAAGTCAATAGTAACTTTTTATAGAACAAATTGCATAGTTCATATTGAGTTTGGCATCAGACATAAGTGAGAACATCATTTGTAAACAGATTATTACATTGAAATGATGGCATCACTTTATAGGTTTCTAGCGCTTGTGAAATAAAAACAGGAAAGAGTTTTATGTTTTTAAGGAAAAATGGGATCCAAATGACATTTTACTGACATGTTGGTGTTTTTCTGTTTTTCAACTAAAATCTTCAGTTATGCTCAATAGAAAAAAGGTTAAAGTGTATATATTAATAGTTGCGTCTACACAGACAGAAAACATCTATTGATTGGTAATGATCACATACTTATACAGGGTCACATAAGGCGATATAGGAAAACAGGGAATGAATGTAAAGGAAGATAAAAACAGTTTATGAGTGATTGAGTAGAAATTCTCTTTTCACTTTCTTTATGGTAAAATCGATTCTGAGTTTTTTGCATTAAAATTAAATTAAATGCTATACACACACATATATATTTCTCTTCTGTAGAAATGTACTTTTGTTCATTTATAAATTAAATGAAGAACATTTGTAACAAGTCAGAGAGTCAGATAATTTTCCCAGCTGAAATATATGTTTTATCAAGATTTTTCCCAATATTTACAAAAAATTTGCTTTGCCTACAGCCTGGACAGCTCCCAATAACTAGTGCACTTTTAGCCCAATTCCAGGGCTACAGCTTTGCTGCCTTCTTTTCTCTGCCTCTTCTTCTGCTGCCTTCCTTTCCCAATCTTCTTCCATTCTTTCTGCAGGCCACTTTGTTTTTTAATACCTGGATATTTCTTGATCCATTTATCTTTTCTATCATATGTATAAGCTTTTTTATTTTTCTCTCAGTCTTCCATATTTTATATTTTCTATCCTTATTTCTCTTTATTTATCTCCTTTCTTTTTCATCCACTGGAAGGAGTGTGTGTGTGTGTGTGTGTGTGTGTGTGTGTGTGTGTGTGTACTTCTAGTCTCACTCTAACAGTGGATACTTTTTTTATTTTTTAGAGTTTTTAATAGTCAAACACAGAGGTCTGCTTCATTTCAGCTCCTTTACTGCCAAGCCAGGGGGCAGAGACTGTTTGAACTTCTCAGCTTTCTCCTTGTCTGTGATGACCAGGGTGTAAAGGTACCTGTTGTAGCGAACTTTGAACTTCACATTATCCTTGTTCTTTTTGATCTTGACAGATTTGGCATCCTTCTGCCAGGCCATGAGCAGGAAGTCCTTGATCCACAATTTTCTGAGGCATGGCGACGGGCGCTCAGCACTGGAGACCATACCTCGGATTTAACCCCCATCCCTGACTACCCCAATGACTCATCTAACAGTGTATATTTTAATTGCCTCTATGACTTTAAAAACTATCAACCCAAAGTGGATATAAGAGTGATATGGATGTGCTAGTGTATGTGACTACATGTTACACCTGTGTTTTGTCACTCTAATAGCTGGCTAGATCAGTGCTGTCATTTGAGACAATGCCAGATGTGTTGAAATAGAAGCGGAGGGGCTGCGTCCCCGGCACCCGGCCACCCGCCCGCATGGCTAGCTCATGTCCAGAAATAATTACACGGAAACTGTATTCTTTCAAACACTGCCTGGCCCGGCTAGTTCCAGCTTCTTATTGGCTAGCTCTTACATATTGTTCTAACCCATTTCTAATATTCTGTGTAGCCCACGAGCTGGCTTACCAGGAAGGATCTTAACCTGCGTCTGTCTGGAGCGGGAGAATCATGGCGACTCCTCACTCAGCTTCTTTCTCCCAGAATTCTCTTCTGTCTACTCCGCCTACCTAATTTTCTGTCCTATGAGGGCCGAGGCAGTTTCTTTATTAATAAGAAATCACTCCCACATCAGTTTCCTTTTTCTGTTTAAACAAAAAAGAAAGGCTTTAACTTTAACATAGTAAAATTACATATAACAAAACAGTTATCAAGCAAGAATTACAGTTACAATATTTATATCTATTTTATCTTTTATCATATTAAGGAAAACTATAACTATCTATTCATTCTTTAACTCCATCAAAGACTCCAGAAGGATATAATATTACCTAAGCAAATAAGAAATAAACAACAGAGACATCTCGCTGCCTGGACAGTCACCCAAAGTTCTTTTGTACCGTTGAGGCATCCATCTTCAGCCTTCAGGCCCATAGTATCCAGCAGACACCTCCACGAAGTAGGAAATTCCAAAGACAGTTTAGTCACTTTCTGCTGTGTCCTGCAGAATGTCTCGCAGACTCTCATGAATCAGGAACCCCTAAAGACCATCTCACCTTTAGGCAAGTTCAGCAGTCCTCTCTCTGCGGGTTCTCTGTGTCCAGTTTATGCAACAGTCCAGGCAAGAACAGTTTCTTGCCCAAATGGCTATCAAACTCCATAAGGATCCTCTTCGATGCCCATCTTCCTCTTGAAGTAGCTGGTGCTGCCAGGAGCAGACGTGTCTCCTTGTCATGAAAAGTCCTAAGTTATTAAAACATTTAAATGCCATATTCTGCAGCCTTTGAGAGATATGAAGAATGCCTATCTAATTGAAATATATCTCTATATATCCAGAAAATCTAACTAACATGACTACAAGCTTGACTATTATCCATTAACAACCTATATTTCCTAATTATACAGTACATTTTTAAAGAACTACATAATCACAATACCTTAATCAAGATCAAAAATACATATACATATAAGAAAATTGACCATAAAATCCATACCAATGCAAATTATTCATATCTATATCATATCCCCCTTTAAATGTAAAAGAACATTTATAAACAATATTTGGGAACATGGGCGTAGTTTTTTCTCTCCAAACTGCTTCCTGCTGAATGGGGGCGTCGTTAATTAGGTTGTTTATGATATAACCTGTGTGCTAGTTTCATCTCAGTTGGCAATTGAGTGAAGCAATTTTTTGAGGGTGTTCACAGCAACTTTTCAGGAGGGCGTGGTCTATCATACCAAATTGGAATAGATGCAACCCACAGGGTCACATCCTCTGTGAAAACAAAAGAAGGACTTTTCCAAAGCATCATACCTTAGTCCCAAATTTTGAAATCGTAATACCCTTATATTTATTCTGGTTTAGCTTGACAGCCCATGTAATGAAATGTCTCTCTGTACTTAGCTCCTTCACAGTCAAAAACTTTAAAGAAAACACAATGTACATAATCCAGACTCTCTGTGAATTTTCCATTTTTACGTGGCTTATTTTTACTTTATTTCTCTTAATCTATAACTATCTGTACTCTGTCTCTTTAAAGACTTTACCCCTTTTTTAAGGGCATTAACTTTATTCTTTTTCTCTCTCTATATATTTTTTTTTTCTCTCAAGCCTACGTATACTCATCCAACATTGTGATCCATTTAGTGGTCTGTCTGAATCTGTTTTATTGTGACTCTGTAATTTTTTTACTATCCAGGAACACTTTGTTTTGCGCCTTTAAATCATTAAGCGCTAAAGAATCTAAGCTGTGACATTCCTAGGTCAAAAACAGATACTGCATGCTGGCCCCGCCCAGTCCAACATGGCGGAGCCGCTCGTGCCTCTGATCCTTGCACATTGCACCAGTAGCATGGCAGAGCTGCTTGTGCCTCTGAGCTGCGGCACACAATGTCCCCCTTTTAGGCACACAGCAGTCTAGTTGCCATCAAACAAATCGTAGCTCTTTAATCCAAATGCTCCATTCATAAGCTCTGTCTCCCGCCGGAGCCAGACAGAGATCATAATGGCAGCACAGCCCAGAAAGCCGGCATTTTAAAACAGCCAGTTTTTTCCTGCTGCCGAGTCAGGACAATTTCTTTGCAGCACGCAACCCAGAAACAGCAAAAAGCTGTCTTAAATTCTCTCTCTCTCCTTCTTAAGCCCTCTCAGGTTTTTAAGTGGATTTAGCCCCACGTTGGGCGCCATCTGTTGAAATAGAAGCGGAGGGGCTGCGTCCCCGGCACCCGGCCACCCGCCCGCATGGCTAGCTCATGTCCAGAAATAATTACACGGAAACTGTATTCTTTCAAACACTGCCTGGCCCGGCTAGTTCCAGCTTCTTATTGGCTAGCTCTTACATATTGTTCTAACCCATTTCTAATATTCTGTGTAGCCCAAGAGCTGGCTTACCAGAAAGGATCTTAACCTGCATCTGTCTGGAGCGGGAGAATCATGGCGACTCCTCACTCAGCTTCTTTCTCCCAGAATTCTCTTCTGTCTACTCCGCCTACCTAATTTTCTGTCCTATGAGGGCCGAGGCAGTTTCTTTATTATAAGAAATCACTCCCACATCACAGATGTCCCCTGTTTACCCTTCCAGATCCACTTTCCACTCCTCTGTAGGTACCCAATCAATGGACAGACGATGGACATGCTTATTACCATCCTCGTGTTGAGACCTCAGCATCATGTACATGTGTTTGAATCCACTGAACTTTTCCCAACAAAGAGCATGATTTAAATATGTGAGGTTTTGTATATCAGATAAATCTTCATTGTGCTGTTGAGAATAGAGCACAAAAAAAGCAGAATAGAGATCGTGTGTCTTTAGGTTTAGGCTCTAGCAGGAGCCAAGGAAAAGTATAGGAGAAAGACTGTTCTGTGAAAAGGGGTCTTCCTGAATCCTGGTAACCTCTACTTCCTTCTTTGTGTCTTGGGTTCCCCATATGGTCACTTGAATTTCCCAGACAACTTACTTTCTACTTTTATCTGTGATAAACTAACTTTCCTCCAATTATCATAATTTGAGTACATGGTTTTTTTTATTAGAATCTTGGTGTATATAGCAAAATTAATTTTACTCATTCATTCATTCATTTGACAAACAGCTCTTCAATAAGCTTGCTAAGTGGCAGGAATGGAAACAGAATGGAACGCATAGAGAGAGGTCATAAACTATCATAGCTTTTATCTCAAAGAGATTAAAATTTAGAGTATAATAGTCTACCGTGGTGGGTGAGCAATTAGAATGAAATGTTCATTTTTAAAAATGATATATTTGATCTAATCCAGCTCAAGCTTAATATAAATATTACCTGAAGCATTGCCTTTTCCTCTTAATCGGCTTTATAACAGACATTTTGTTGAAGAACACATGGGAGTAGCAGGTGCAGATATTTTTAGATAAGAACATAGTAATTAGCTATTAATACATTCCACCTGGCTAAAGGATCATCCTGTTCTCTAACAACTTTTTCCAAGCATACTAGTCCAAAAGTGTGCTTACATTGTGGTGTGGGCCTCTCTATTGGAGGGGCCTATTTTTTTGTCACCATTTCTTTGCAAGGATTTCATATTTCAGTAATCTTCAAAGAAAATTAGCCCACACAAATTTTCTTAAAACTTAATGATGTTGAATGATTGATACACATCAAGATACTTAACTGATGCTAAATACAACCACTATAGGTTACCTCATAGCCATCAGGATAATTGCTGGGTGGAAAGATGTGATAGAACTAGATCCCCAACAAAGTGACTGTCACAGCGGGAATGAAAAAAAATTGCCATATGGTCCTGTCATCCTACTTCTGGTTATACATCCTAAAATGCTGAAAGCAATACAACAAAGCAATATTTATATATGCATATTCATAGGGCCATTATTAACAATAGCCAAGAGATAGAAATATGTCTACAGGTGGGAGAAAAGCTAAAACATAATGTGGCATACAAACACAATAGAGTATTAATCATACATGAAACGAAAAATACATAGTATATGTTAAAACATGGCTGACCCTTGAGGACATGCTAAGTGAATAAAGACAGTTGCAAAAACACAAATACTGTATCACTCACTAAGATGGACCATTCGTGATAGTCTAATTCTTAGAAAAAAAATAAGTAGAATGGTAGTTTCTAGAAATAAAGGGATGATGAGGGTAGTTTTTAATATGTATATGGAATTGTGCAAGAAGACAAAGTTTTTCGGTAGATTGTAAAATAATGGGAATGTACCTAAACATTTGGTTACAACTTGTACTTAAATAGGGTATAAAACAATAATTTATGTTATACATATTTTAAACAATTAAAATATGCTGTTTTGTGTATGAATATTTATACACATACATTTTTCAATCTTATATATTGTATCTTTCAATGTTAGCAAGGAATTCCTAACTTTGAAACTGCTTAATAATTAAAGTCATGGTTGGAGAAGATACATAAGGTGAAAACTGTATCTGGCCTTGGGGCCTTTGTCTCTTCCCTGAGTAGCAGGAACATTTTCAGAAGAGACAAGAAATTGTAATTCCAAAGTTTTTCTGGGTAGAATAAAAAAGTTTTGCTTCCTTTCCTTCCTTTTTAACCAGTTGAGTATAATTCACTTCAAGTTTAAATCTTTCATTAAATTTAGCTTTTTTTTTTAAAAAAAAAAAAAAAAAAAAAACAAGTGCTTTAGAGCAGAAAGCATCAAAGAGCCAGAGGACATGGAGGATACCAAGGAAGCAAGGGTTTCTAAGCACAGCAGGGCTGATGCCTGCATGAACCACAGACTGTGACAGCATGGACAGGGCTTCCATAGGTGTGCTGCACATGAGATCCCAGTGCTGAGAGAAGTGCATCCAGTGCCACAGCACATACGAGACACCGGAGTCAATTGATAACCACTGGGAAAACAAACCACCAGTAGATGACCAACACTAAACAAACCCAAAGGCATCTTTGGAGGTTCCTGTCTCAAAATGTTGTGTCAGGATGTTCTACTCTTATTTATTTGTGTGCTTATTTGTTTTTTACCTTATGAATTTTTTATATGTATTTCATGGCTTCTGGTTTTGTGGTATTTTGAGATTCCTGTGTATGCAAAAGTATGTCTCTGCATCTGAACATGTTTCTTGTGCTTTTTCTCTGACTCCTTTTCTCTATCCTGATTTTTTGATGTTGCTCTAATTGACTTCATTATTATACTTCAGATGCCTATTTGCTTACTAAGGAGAGACAGAAAGGGTGTGGATTCTGATGGAAGAGGAGGTAGGGAGAAACAGGTAGTGGAGGGGGAGGGGAAACATAATCAGAATATTTTATGTGAGAAAAAATTACTTTTTTGGAATATTTTTTTATTTTTTAAACAATTTTATTTTACATATCAATCCCAGTTCCCACTCCCTTCAATCCTCCTGCCCCCACCCCACAACATACACCTTCTCTTCACCCCATCTCGTATCCACTCCTCAGGGAGAGTAAGACTTCCCATGGGGAGTCAACAAAGCCTGTCCAAAGCCTGTCTATTTCCCTAAGGCCTGCTTTGTTGATAACCCTCTAATAACTCTTGCTTTCAAGGTATCTCTTTTCTTGTTCTCCCTTTCTGTCCTTCATTCAACTTGACCTTCCAGATCCCTCATGTCATCCTCCCTGCTCCCCTTCTCCTTTATCACCGCCCCTTGGTTCCCCCCAAGTTGCCATGTAGAGATAGGAGCAGCGGGGCTGTGTCCCCGTCACCCGGCCACCCGCATGGCTAGCTTATGCCCAAAATAATTACATGGAAACTGTATTCTTTTAAACACTGCCTGGCCTCTTACTGGCTAGCTCTTACATATTAATCTAACTGATTTCTAATAATCTGTGTAGCCCACGAGGTGGCTTACCAGAGAAGATCTTAACCTGTGTCTGTCTGCAGTGGGAGAATCATGGCGACTTACTGACTCAGCTTCTTTCTCCCAGCATCCTGTTCTGTTTTCTCCGCCTACCTAAGGGTTGTCCTATCAAATGGGCCTAGGCAGTTTATTAGTAAGAAATCACTCCCACATCATTGCCAAGTTACTAAGGAGCTCTTGTCTACTTCCCCATCCCAAAAGATCCATGTATGTCCCTCTTAGGGTTCTCCTTGTTTTCTCTCTTCTCTGAGTTTGTGAACTGTAGGCTTGTTAGTTATCCTTTGTTTTACGTCTAATATCCACTTATGAGTAAGTACATGTTGTGTTTGTCTTTCTGTGTCTGGATTACCTCAGTCAGGATGTTTTTTTCCATCTATTTGCCTACAAATTTCAATGAACTGGAGAGATGGCTCAGCCTTTAAAGTCTAGGCTCATAACCACAAATTTAAAAATATATTTAAATAAAAGGAAAAAACATCCTTAGCTTACAGAGTAATTTTCTATTGATTAGATTCTTAAGCATTTTGTTGATGCCAGGGCAAACATCATAGCACACCTTCAGCATGTCTGGCCATACAGTGTCACACTTGCTGGGTGTCAGGTCTCCTTGTATTCCTCTTGTGTGAACAGGCTTAAAGATCACTGTTTTGTCCTTGACCCCTCTGGCTTCTACAACTCACAGAATCAACTCATAGAGTCTCACAGAGACTGAATGAACAATCAGGGAGCCTGACCTAAGTCCTCTGCATATATATTACAGTTGTGTAACTTGATGTTCTTATGGAACTTCTAATGGTGAGAGCAAGGGTTGTCTCTGACTCTTTTGCCTACTTTGGAGAACCCTTTCCTCCTCCTGGTTAGTCTAGTTCATTATTAATATAAGGGGAGGTATCTACTTGTATTGTAACACAATATACCATGTTTGATTGATATAGTTGGGATACCTGCCCCTTTCTGAAGGGAAATGAAAGAGGAGTGAATTTGGGGGAGAGGGGAAGTGGGGAAAGGGACTGGGAGGAGAGGAGGTAGGGGAAACAGCAGTCATGGTGCAGAATAATAATAAAAAAATCAGTGTTTTGGATAGATAGAGATAGTAACAGCTTCATTTGCTACTACCAGAGACCTCATTCAAAATCAAATATTCATAATATTAAAATGTTTATGTCAAAGAGAATATAGATAAATCATCAGAAAAAATTAATGACAAAGGTTTCTTGAAGAAATTAGGAACTATTGATTCTAAGTTTCCAGATGTCCAAGTTAAAAGGAGAAGTGTGTTGAACTTCTTTGAGTAATAGAAGAAAGGCAAACAAGTTATGTTATTATTAATTTCTATGTATTGTTTATTTTGCCATTCTCTACATGTCCCATATATGCTATCTCTTTTCTCATGCATGTGTCTCAACTGGAAGCATCTGCCTGGTTTTCCTGGCTCATCTTTTAAGTACATATGCTCTTGTAAATAGTTTGTCTATTCTTACCTACTCTAATCCAATTCTTCCATCTCTTGCACCTCCCTACTAACCACAACTTTTTAGTGTGTAGGTTGCCACATGTGACTTCATAAGGACTGTGTGTTAATTAGGGTTTTTATTGCTGTGAAGAGACAACATGACCAGGGCAACTCTTATAAAGAAAAACATTTCATTAGAGTGACTCACATTTACAGAGGTTTATTTCATTATCATCACGGCGTGACACGGTGGCACACAGTCATTCAAGGTACTAGAGGAATAGCCATGTGTCTTACATCTTAACTTAAGGCAACAGGAAGTAATATGAGACACTGGGTGGTTTCTTTTTTTTAATATAATTTTTTATTGAAAAAAAATTTCCGCCTCCTCCCCGCCTCCCATTTCCCTCCCCATCTCCCTCTTCCCTCCCCCTCCTCCCTCTCCTCTCCCCCTCCCCCCACTCCTCTTCCCCTCCCTCTCCAGTCTGAAGGGCAGTCAGGGTTCCCTGCCCTGTGGAAAGTCCAAAGTCCTCCCACTCCATCCTGGTCTAGGAAGGTGAACATCCAAACTGGCTAGGCTCCCACAAAGCCAGAACATGAAGTAGGATCAAAACCCAGTGCCATTGTTTTTGGCTTCTCAGCAGCCCTCATTGTCTGCCATATTCAGAGAGTCCGTTTTTATCCCATGCTTTTTCAGTCGCAGTCCAGCTGGCCTTGGTGAGCTCACAATAGATCAGCCCCACTGTCTCCGTGGATGGGTGCACCCCTCGTGGTCCTGACTTCTTTGCTCATATTTTCCCTCCTTCTGCTCCTCCTTGGGACATTGGGAGCTCAGTCCGGTGCTCCAGTGTGGGTCTCTGTCTCTATCTCCATTTGGGCTGGAGAAATGGCTCAGAGGTTAAGAGCACTGGCTTCTCTTCCAAAGGTTCTGAGTTCAATTCCCAGCAACCACCTGGTGGCTCACAATCACCTATAATGAGATTATAGGTTTCTTGAGCATATATGAGATCCCAAAGAGCTCTTGTATATGACAGGCTTCCACCAACAAGATCACACCCACTCCAGCTAGGCCACACTCCCAAGAATGCCATTCTTTTTGGGGGGCATTTTCTTTCAAACCACCACACACTGTTTCGATCCTTTTAAGATATCAAGCCACCTTTATTTTAAAGACAAGAAGCCTGTGACCAATCCATAAATTAATCCATAGAATTGATACCTATTAAATGTTTCACAGGAGGCACTGGCACAGAAATGCTCTGCCTCTAGAGATTTCTGAAAGTACTTTGCTCATTTTTGTGTCTCGCTTTTTAGTGATGCATCATTTACCTGCTCTACATAAATGAGAAGAAGCCAAGAACCAGGATGCTGTCACTCGGTTCCGCCATGTATCAGCTCCTAGAACAGATGCCAGCATGTATTAGATGAATGAGTGCCCGAATCAAGCTGAGAATAAAGTCAAATAAAAAAATACAATGCATGACTTTCCTACCCCTGACTTTCCTACCCCATGCTTTTCCTACTCCATTTCAATGGATTGTTCTCTACTGAAGATTATATATACTGAAACACAGTCAAAAAAGGTAATGTTAATAAGGTCTTATGATTCCCTGAACCACCCCAACCCAAAAATCAGGATTAAAAGGTTATGTAAACAGAGAAAGATATTTATTTTAATGGAGTATCTCAAAATATAATTAGACTACCATGTTCACAGTCTGCAGGGAAGACTATCAGACTATAGAGATCAAGGACAAACTGAAGGCCAGCATGCAAGAATGAGAAGACTTAGACTTGTGCTAGGGTCAAATTTTTGCATCAGTCAGGTGTAGGAAAGTCCTTCTGTATATGCGTTGCTTTTATTGGTTAATGAATAAAGAAACTGCTTTCTGCCAATGGCTTAACAAAATATAGCCAGGCTGGAAGGTCTCTCTCTCTCTCTCTCTCTCTCTCTCTCTCTCTCTCTCTCTCTCTCTCTTTCTCTTTCAGAGAGAAAGTAGGTGGAGTCAAGGAGATGCCATGTAGACCCTACAGAGACAGACACTTGGGACAGAATTTTATCCAGTAAACCATAGCCATGTGGCAATACACAGATAAATGGAGATGGGGTAGTTTGGTATTCAAGAGTTAGACAGAAATATGCTTAAGCTGTTGGTCAAACAGAATTCCAAATAATATGGTTTTTGTGTGATTGTTTTGGGGCTGAGCAGCTGGGAACTAACTAGGAGCCTCCATACAACAAACTGGCTGTTGGGATAATGCCTGATCTAGTAATTCACTTAAACAAAACCTTAGATAGTGACAAAGACTTAAATAGTCCCAGGGAATTAACAGCTGAAGTGGAAAAATAATTGATGACCATTGAGGAGAAACATGTAGATAAAGAGAATCCAAATTTTAATTGTATTCTATTCATATTGCCTTCCAGAATTTTCTCTACAGGAATTTTAATGCAGAGTGAAGATATTATCTTAGGATGCATCTTTTACCATATAAACCAAGTAAATAATTAAAAATGTATGTGGAAAAAAATCTCTGAATTAATTATAAAAGGAAAATTGAGATTTTTGTCAACTATCAGGTATAGAACCAGAAGAGATTATAGTGCCTTTTACTACTGATGAAATAAAAAAAAATGGGAATACAATGAACCATGGCAAAGAGCTTGTTAATTTTTTGGAAGAAATTAATAGCAATTATACCAAAAGGATAGAATTGACCTTATAAAGAGAACTACTTGGATCTTTCCCTGAATTTCACATGACACACCAATAACTGGAGCCTGTACATTTTATACTGATGCAAATAAATAAGGAAAAGCAGGTTACCAATCAGAAAATTAAGTAAGGTTTAACAAAGCCCTTATAAATCTGTCCAAAAGGCAGACTCATATGCTATTGTCTTGGTACTAAGGGATTTTAAAGAACCTCTCAATATAGTTACTGATTTGCAATATGCAGATAGACTTGTCTTGCATATTGAAACTGCTGAATTTATACCAGATGATACAGAATTGACTTCATTATCCATTCAAGTTCAAGACATAATCAAGAATAGGCTTTGTCCCATATACCTAACATACTTCCAATCCTGTATGGATCTGCCAGGTCCTCTAGCTCAAGGTAATGCAGAAATTGATTGATTATTGATTGGAAATGTACTGAAGGCTTCAGAATTTCATAAGAAACATCATGTCAATAGCAAAGGTTTAAAGAAAGAGTTTTCTATTACATGGCAACAAACTAAGGAGATTAAAAAGAGATGTCCTACTTGTTCTTTCTATAGAAACACCATTAACAGTAGGGAGTAACCCAAAGGGTACTCAAAGGAATGAGATCTGGCAGATGGCTGTGTTTAGAGCTCAATAAAAATCAAGAAAAAAGGAAAAAAGAAAGATCAAATCGAACTATAAAGAATATGCTAAACAAACAGGAAGGGATGAAAAATACCACCAGAAATAGATTGCATAATGCTTATTAGCCTTGAATTTTTATTAGCCTTGAACACTAATGAGAAAGTAACAACAGGAACACAGAGACATTGGATACTAGAAAAAACTTCTGAATTAAATCAACCGGTATATTTCAAGGATGTGTTGATCTCACAATGGAAACCAGGAGATGTGCTATGTTGGGGAAGGGATTTTGCTCTTATTTCCACAGGAGAAGAAAACTATTGATACCATCAAAATTAATAAATATTCAGTTTGAAAAAAAGAGAAGCCTTTTGAGAAAGAGAAACAACAGCCTATCCACAGATGTGACAATTATACAGGTGGTAAGAAAACCTTATAAAGTTTGGGGCAGGGTTATGTTCTTATCTTTGCAGGAAAATAGTCATCTTCAAAGAGTTCAAGAGACCTTGGACATCTAGATACCTAAAGACAAAAAGATAGCTATCCAGAAAGAATCAATAAGCAAAGAGAAATCTGACTTATGATATCATCTGCATGGTGAAATTTGATTATCTGAACATGTATACATCTCTACTTAAAAATAAGAGCTGGATTTAGAGTTAGACAATGACTATACTTCTCTAAATCCAAGCATGTTGTTAAAAGAAAAATTCAGAGTTTTTGTCTCATGTCAGGAGCCACCTGGTATGAGAAAGAAGACAGGTTTTAAGGAAATATTTTACTTTTCTCCTTGTCCATTTTGTCTATCTCATATCTTTCATTGAATATATATCTATATAAATAATATTTAACTTCTCAACAATGAACATTAGATTTTCCTGCAGTAATCTTTGAAGTTTCCAGGAAGAAGATGGGGCCCAACAACAATGACTCCACGTGGTTGATACAATATCATGATGCTGATAGCACTATTGTGAGACTGGTTTTGGGGTATCAGCTGTGGAAATGGTGCACCTTCTTACAGTGTTCTGGCCAGAACTCCAAATAAGAACTTCAACAAAACAAAACAAAACAAAAACAAAAACAAAAACAAAAACAAAAACAAAAAACCTATCCACTACTCGGAGACCATTTGTAATTATACAAAACAGTAATCTTGAAATTTAACCATCATTTTACTTTTACAGGATCCCTTATAAAGAACATTGCTACCATGACAGCTGAAAGCAATTCTCTGTCATCTACTAAACATTTTGGAAGCTGTTTGGTTGCACTTCCTGCCTATTCAAATAGTATTATCTCCCTGCTCAGGCCTTCGATGGAGTTGAAGATTAGATAGTCATAGTTACCATACTCTTATGATCTAACAAAGCCATTTCCAATCCAAGACTTAGACTCCTTAGGATAGAAAGTTTATTAAAATATTAGACTATATTCCTTGTTTAATATTGCTTATGCTGGTTGTAATTCTAACTTTATACTTGATATCTGTTCCTAGTGTTCCTATGTAGTTTTGTATTGGTTTGGAACTCTCTTATTTAAACAAAAGGGGGAGGTGCTGTGGGAGCTCCTTCAGCCAATAACCTTTAAGATACCAGCCCACTTGGGCATGGTCTCTTATACTATACATGCAGCTGTAAAGCATGTGCTCACCCCCTTGCTCTTGCTTCTGGTTATCGCTTCCAGCTGCTAGATTCAATTCCTGTTTCCAGTTTGTGCAGAGGACTATGATCTAGGACTGTGATCTGTGATTCTACCCCTAAGTAAATAATCTTTTATTATATAATTCTGATTCTTTATTATATATAATTCTGAACTAGTGTGGTGTTATTTTGTAACTTTTGGCATTAGTCAGGCCTTTAACTCATTGAAGTGGCTCACTTGCATCAAGAAGGGCACATATATTAACTCAAATTCCCTAGCTTAAGTGTAAGTTTTATTTAGAAATACCATCACAGCTTACTTCTTATAGCATCTCCCCATCAATCTAGACACCACAGTGTTACCTTAGTGAAGTAACTTACATCAGAAGGTTTTCTGAAATATAAAGGTTTAAATGTTCAGTGGAAGTTAAATGCATACCTCTTTGTTTGCCATTAGTCTTAGTGAGGTGAGTAAGGTAAACAGACTACCAGAATCACTGAGCTTATGCACATGCATGCTGTATAGACATTCATGAAACAACATTGATATGTATAACATGAATCTCCCCCAGCCTTGACACTCAGTGCTACAATTGCAATTTGTGGATACAATATTTTTTTAAATTTATTTATTAAAGATTTCTGTCTCTTCCCCACCGCTGCCTCCCCTTTCCCTCCCCCTCCCCCAATCAAGTCCCCCTCCCTCGTCAGCCCAAAAAGCAATCAGGGTTCTCTGCCCGGTGGGAAGTCCAAGGACCACCCACCTCCATCCAGGTCTAGTAAGGTGAGCATCCACGAAACTGCCTAGGCTCCCACGAAACCAATAGGTCCAGTAGAATCAAAAACCCGTTGCCATTGTTCTTGAGGTCTCAGTAGTCCTCCTTGTCCGCTATGTTCAGCGAGACCAGTTTTGACCCAGGCTTTTTCAGACCCAGGCCAGCTGGCCTTGGTGAGTTCCTGATAGAACATCCCCATTGTCTCAGTGTATGGGTGCACCCCTCGCGGTCCTGAGTTCCTTGCTTGTGCTCTCTCTCCTTCTGCTCCTGATTTGGACCTTGAGATTTCAGTCCGGTGCTCCAATGTGGGTCTCTGTCTCTGTCTCCTTTCATCGCCTGATGAAGTTTAATATTCAGGAGGATGCCTATATGATTTTCTTTGGGTTCTCCTTCTTATTTAGCTTCTCTAAGAACCCGAATTATAGGTTCAATGTCCTTTATTTATGGCTAGAAACCAAATATGAGTGAGAACATCCCATGTTCCTCTTTTTGGGTCTGGCTTACCTCACTCAGGATGGTGTTTTCTATTTCCATCCATTTGCCTGCAAACTTCAAGAAGTCCTTGTTTTTTACTGCTGAGTAGTACTCTAATATGTATATATTCCATACTTTCTTCATCCATTCTTCAATTGAAGGGCATCTAGGTTGTTTCCAGGTTCTGGCTATTACAAACAATGCTGCTATAAACATAGTAGAGCATATACTTTTGTTGTGTGATAAGGCCTCTCTTGGGTATATTCCCAAGAGTGGTATTGCTGGGTCCATGGGTAGGTTGATCCCAAATTTCCTGAGAAACCTCCACACTGCTTTCCAGAGTGGTTGCACAAGTTTGCATTCCCACCAGCAATGGATGAGTGTACCCCTTTCTCCACAACCTCTCCAGCAAAGGCTATCATTGGTGTTTTTGATTTTCGCCATTCTGACAGGTGTAAGATGGTATCTTAAAGTTGTCTTGATTTGCATTTCCCTGATCGCTAAGGAAGTTGAGCATGACCTTAGGTGTCTTTTGGCCATTTGAACTTCTTCTGTTGAGAGATCTCTGTTCAACTCAGTGCCCCATTTTATAATTGGGTTGATTAGCCTTTTACGGTCTAGTTTCTTGAGTTCTTTATATATTTTGGAGATCAGACCTTTGTCAGTTGTGGGGTTGGTGAAGATCTTCTCCCAGTCAGTGGGTTGCCTTTCTGTCTTAGCAACAGTGTCCTTTGCTTTACAGAAGCTTCTCAGTCTCAGGAGGTCCCATTTATTCAATGAGGCCCTTACTGTCTGTGCTGCTGGGGTTATACGTAGGAAGTGGTCTCCTGTGCCCACGTGTTGTAGAGTACTTCCCACTTTCTCTTCAATCAGGTTCAGTGTGTTTGGACTGATATTGAGGTCTTTCACCCACTTGGACTTGAGTTTTGTGCATGGTGATAGATATGGGTCTATTTTCATTCTTCTACAGATTGACATCCAGTTTTGCCAGCACAATTTGTTGAAGATGCTCTCTTTTTTCCATTGTATACTTTTAGCTCCTTTATCGAAAATCAGGTGTTCATATGTTTGTGGGTTAAAGTCAGGGTCTTCTATTCGATTCCATTGGTCGACTTCTCTGTTTTTATGCCAATACCAAGCTGTTTTCAATACTGTAGCTCTGTAATAGAGTTTGAAGTCAGGGATGGTAATGCCTCCAGACGTTCCTTTATTGTATAAGATTGTTTTGGCTATCCTGGGTTTTTTGTTTTTCCATATAAAGTTGATTATTGTCTTCTCCAGATCTGTGAAGAATTTTGATGGGATTTTGATGGGGATTGCATTGAATCTATAGATTGCTTTTGGTAGAATTGCCATTTTTACTATGTTGATCCTCCCAATCCAAGAGCAAGGGAGGTCCTTCCATTTTCTGGTGTCCTCCTCTATTTCTTTCTTCAAAGACTTGAAGTTCTTGTCAAATAGATCTTTCACTTCCTTGGTCAGGGTTACCCCAAGATATTTTATGCTCTTTGTGGCTATCGTGAAAGGTGATGCTTCTGTGATTTCCCTCTCTGTTTCCTTATCCTTAGTGTATAGGAAGGCAACTGATTTTTTGGAGTTGATCTTGTATCCAGCCACGCTACTAAAGGTGTTTATCAGCTGTAGGAGTTCTTTGGTAGAATTTTTGGGGTCGCTTATGTATACTATCATGTCATCTGCAAATAACGAAAGCTTAACTTCTTCCTTTCCAATACGAATCCCCTTGATCCCCTTATGTTGTCTTATTGCTATTGCTAGAACTTCAAGCACTATATTGAAGAGGTATGGAGAGAGTGGACATCCTTGTCTTGTTCCTGATTTTAGTGGGATGGCTTTGAGTTTTTCTCCATTTAATTTAATGTTAGCTGTCGGTTTGCTGTAGATAGCTTTTATTATATTTAGGTATGACCCTTGTATCCCTATTCTCTCCAAGACCTTTATCATAAAGGGGTGTTGAATTTTGTCGAATGCTTTTTCCGCATCTAATGAAATGATCATATGGTTTTTTTCTTTCAGTCTATTTATATGGTGGATTACATTGATAGATTTGCGTATGTTGAACCAGCCCTGCATCTCTGGGATGAAGCCTACTTGATCATAATGGATAATTTTTCTGATGTGTTCTTGAATTCGGTTTGCCAGTATTTTATTGAGAATTTTTGCGTCGATATTCATGAGTGAGATAGGCCTGTAATTCTCTTTCTTGGTTGGGTCTTTGTGTGGTTTTGGTATCAGGGTAACTGTAGCTTCATAAAAGGAATTTGGCAATGACTTTTCTGTTTCTATATTGTGAAATACGTTAAGGAGTATAGGTATTAGCTCTTCTTGGAAGTTCTGGTAGAATTCTGCGTTGAACCCATCTGGTCCTGGGCTTTTTTTGGAAGGGAGATTTTTGATAACAGTTTCTAGTTCTTCGCGACTAACAGGTCTATTTAGATCATTCACCTGGTCTTGGTTTAGCTTTGGTATATGGTACTTATCTAAAAAAATGTCCATTTCTTTTGCATTTTCCAGTTTTGTGGCATACAGGCTTTTATAGTAAGATCTAATGATTCTCTGGATTTCCTCTGTGTCTGTGGTTATGTCCCCCCTTTCATTTCTGATTTTATTTATTTGCGTGTTCTCTCTCTGTTGTTTAGTTAGTTTGGATAGGGGTTTGTCGATCTTGTTGATTTTCTCCAAGAACCAACTTTTTGTTTCATTGATTCTTTGGACTGTTTTCTGTGTTTCTATTTTGTTGATTTCTGCCCTCAGTTTGATTATTTCCAGTCTTCTACTCCTTCTGGGCACCTCTGCTTCTTTTTTTTCTAAAGCTTTCAGGTGTGCCATTAAGTCCCCAATGTATGCTTTCTCTGTTTTCTTTAAGTGGGCACTTAGTGCTATGAACTTTCCTCTTAGCACTGCTTTCATCGTGTCCCATAGGTTTGAGTATGTTGTCTCTTTATTTTCATTAAATTCAAGGAAGACTTTAATTTCTTTCTTAATTTCTTCCTTGACCCAGGTGTGGTTCAGTAGTTGACTGTTCAGTTTCCATGAGTTTGTCGGCTTTCTGGGGGTAGCATAGTTGTTGCCATCTAACTTTAATCCGTGGTGATCTGATAAGACACAGGTGGACACTGATATTCTTTTGTATCTGTGGAGGTTTCCTTTGTTTCCGAGTATATGGTCAATTTTTGAGAAGGTTCCATGAGCTGCAGAGAAGAAGGTATATTCTTTCCTATTTGGGTGGAGTGTTCTGTAGATGTCTGTTAAGTCCATTTGCTTCATTACCTCCAATAATTCTCTTAATTCTCTATTAGGTTTCTGTCTGATTGACCTGTCCATTGGAGAGAGAGGTGTGTTGAAGTCTCCTACTATTAGTGTGTGTGGTTTTATGTCTGCCTTGAGTTTTAGAAATATTTCTTTTACATAAGTGGGTGCTTTTATATTAGGGGCATAGATATTCAGGATTGAGATGTCATCCTGATGAATTGTTCCTGTTATGAGTATAAAGTGTCCATCTCGATCTCTTCTGATTGATTTTAGTTTGAAGTCAGTTTTGTTGGAAATTAGTATGGCCACACCTGCTTTTTTGTTAGGACCATTTGCTTGAAAGACCTTTTCCCAACCTTTTACTCTGAGTAGATGCCTGTCTTTGTGGTTGAGATGTGTTTCTTGCAAACAGCAGAATGTTGGATCCTGTTTTCGTATCCAATCCCTTAGCCTGTGCCTTTTTATAGGTGAATTGAGACCATTAATATTAAGTGATATTAGTGACCAGTGGTTGTTTACTCCGGTTATTCTTACTGTTTTCGGTAGTAGAGTTTGTGTGTGTCCCTTCTTTGAGTTGTACTGGTGAAGGTTCGCTAGATTCCTGAGTTATTGTAGTCAGTGTTGGCAATGTTGGATTCCTTGGGTTGCGATTTTCCTTCTATTACTTTCTGTAGCGCTGGATTTGTGGCTACGTATTGTTTAAATTTGTTCTTATCCTGGAATGTCTTGTTTTCTCCATTGATAGTGAATACTAGCTTGGCTGGGTATAGAAGTTTGGGTTTGCATCCATGGTCTCTTAGTTTTTGAAGAACCTCTATCCAGGACCTTCTGGCTTTCATGGTTTCCATAGAGAAGTCAGGTGTAAGTCTGATCGGTTTACCTTTATAAGTTACTTGGCCTTTTTCCTTTGCAGCTCTTAATATTCTTTCTTTAACCTGTATATTTTGTGTTTTGATTATTATATGGCGAGGGGATGCTTTTCTTTGATCCAGTCTGTTTGGTGTTCTGTATGCTTCTTGGATATTCAAAGGAATATCTTTCTTTATGTTGGGAAAGTTTTCTTCCATAATTTTGTTAAATATATTTTCTGGGCCTTTGAGCTGTAATTCTTCCCCTTCTTCTATTCCTATTATTCTCAGGTTTGGTCTTTTTATTGTGTCCCATATTTCCTGAATGTTTTGTGATGAGAATTTGTTGGCTTTGCTGTTTTCTTTGATCAGTGCGTTTATTTTCTCTATGGTGTCTTCAGAATCTGAGATTCTTTCTTCTATTTCTTGTATTCTATTGATTATGCTTGTTTCTGTAGGCTCTGCTCGTTGACCTAGATTTTCCGTATCCAGCTGGTCCCCAGTTTGTGCTTTCTTCCTTGCTTCCATTTCAGTTTTCAATTCTTGAACTGTTTCCATTACCTGTTTGTTCATTTTTTCTTGGTTTCCCAGGGTCTCATGTACGTATTTACTCAATTCTTCAAACTTTTTGTTATACTTCTCATCCATTTCTATAAAGGTGTTTTTTACATATTGTTTAAGGGACTCTATTGCTTTCATAAAGTCGATTTTTTCCACTTCTTCTGTGTTAGGGTGTTCAAGTCCTTCTGTTGTAAGATCATTGGGTTCTGGTGCTTTCATGTTGTTTTTCAGCTTATTGGGAGAATTTTTGCCTTGGCGCCTGCCCATCTCCTCCTATTGACGATCTCTAATTGGTCTTTTAAAACCAGATCAGGTTTCCCTGCTGGCCAGAGGCTCCTCTTGCAAAATTCCCTCGTTCTGTTTCCTGGCTCCTGCCAGGGGCCAAGATCCCTCTCACCCCTCAGATGGGTCTTCAGGAAAAGAACCAGGTTCCCTGTTTGCCCGGGACCTCGCCAACCAAAGGCCTACCTCTTTGATTTAATTGTCCTGGGGCGATCTGCTCTTGGTGTTGCACTGGTCCCTGTCGCCTGCGTTGTCTGCCACTGTGTCAGTACCCGCCAGTCCCAGCCGCTGTGCCAGCTACGTCGCCCGCCGTGCGCGTCCGGTTCCGGCCGCCGCTGGTGCCGTGCTGATACAATATTTTTTAATCAGTATCCATTCTCTCTCATAAGGGTTGGACATTGTCAGAACACAGAGGAGTTTAGAAGAATCTCTTTAATTTGAATGAATAATTGCAATGCCCATAGCCTCAGTTTCTTTTTTTTTTTCTGAAGTTAGTATAATAGCTTTCCACGCTGTCAAAATGGGATGGTGATGTGATTGACAGGATGAAATGAAACTGCAAGGGCAAGTGGTGACAGAATTCAGAGAACTGCTACACAAAGCAAGAGGTGATGCAGTGAGTTTAGGAGGCAGCTATGTCTTTGCATGCCTCCCACATCCCCGAGGAATGGCACAACCTGAAGTAAGGAAGGACGTAATCAGGTGGGGGTAGCTTCCTCTACTATCATCAATGAACACACACACATGCACCTGTACACACACATGCATACACACACACACACACACACACACACACACACACACACACACCAGTAGCCTGGCTGGTCTGGAGATTCTGGCTTCATGCCTGACTCATTTAGGTGCAAATAGGTAGCACAAAATAAAATGATCTTCTTCTTGAGTATTTATATGGAGTGGGATGGAGTGAAGTTCTATCATGCAGGATCAAACTGCAGCAGGCATAGCCTTCAAACTCAGTGAGCATGCCTCCTGCCAGCAATGTTTGCAAAATCCAGCATGGATGCCTTGATCATAACTGACATTGTTTATATTTCTATAGATTTATTAATGGATTGCCTTTATTGGAATACTTAATGAAATAGACTCTCATTGCTATAACAGTACATGATTATTACTCTGTATATCATTAATATTATTCATTGTCCTCTGCACAGTGTATGCTTAGAGTTTTCACATTCCCAGTCTTTTGCACATTCACTATGTTGGACATTTTAAAAGGAGCACTATTCACTTTTGTGCATAACTGATGTTGACATTTGTAGAATATTTTACTCACTCTACACTCAGAAGCAATACTAATTTGATTGGCTTTAAAATAAGATTTCTCATTGTTTTTTTTTTTCATGTTAAGAATATCAAATTATACTATTTCTGAACACAGATCCTATGTATTATCTATGCATTAAGCGACATTGTGAGATACGAAAAGACACAAAACTTTTAGCTTAATATTTACGTAAGTATGTCTTTAGTGCTTCCTTATATTTGATATCATATTTGTGCTTTCCACATTTTATTTGTAAAGGACTTTATATAGGTTTTCGCAAACACAGCAACCCCCTAGAGCCCATCACTGTGCATTGGAGCAGTAGAAATCTGATAAATATTTGTAAAATGGATGAATGAATATGAGCTGTGTGTAAAATCATGTAGTGTCAGCCATGTTTTGTACTACTGGATCATCAGAAGACATATAGATGCTTCTTAAATTTATCTTTGTGGAATTTTTAAATCAGAAGATTCCAGTGTCTGTTCCTTCTCATGCTTTTGATTTCTTAGGGCACTTACTAATTCACCAAGCGCCTTCAATAAAATGTTGGCATTTTCTTTGTGTTGTGTCTTTTCTTACCACCCCCGGGGAGAAGAACGGCCAGCCTGACTCTCTCTGTGACAGATCTACCATGGCATGTCTACTCTGATAGAAAATCCCTCTCCCCAAAGGCTTTGCCTCTCCTGCAGTGAAGGCTCATGAGCAAATGCTGTGATCAGCAGCCATGCATAGGTGAAGACACACAGTGGGAGAAGATCCCAGGCTTTGTTTCAACTCAGGGATTTTAGCAGAAACCCAAGAAGACTATTTAGAATATCTGCTCTCAACAAAAATAACGTCTCCCCTACATCCTGAGGCTGCCCTTGTCATTGTGATTTTGTTATTTGTTCTTGGCTCTCTATTGAAGAACAACTGATTTTTGTCTTGTATTTTCAAGGATGCATTCACGTGGTAAAGATTTTTACAACTATGTTATGGGATTTTGCGTCTCTTTTTACACAGCCTGTTTCATACCTCTTGGTTTAAAAATAATCAAAAGAAATTTTTCCTGTAACTGGGACAATAGACACAGAAGCTTCCTTATGCAACCACTTTTTATTTTGATATATATATATATATATATATATATATATACATATTGCTAAATAAGAATGAATCCAATACTGTATATTGCATGTTCATCACAAACCATATGAGAAATAACAATATTTGTGTTTTTAAATACATAAAACAACAAACTGTGGAAATAATTCTATTTTCTGCTTGAGAATCCCAAAACTGAGACACTATGTAATTGACCACATAGTAAATTCTCATTGTAAAGATTATTGAATGTCTGTGAATGGCACACCAGTGTACAGTGAATGGGAAACTGTATTGAGGTTGGTGTAATTTATGGATACCTATGCCTTATTGGTAATTGAACAAGGACTGAGAAAGAAAGGAGGTTTTGCAGGTCAAATACAGGAATCAGTAAGATAGGCACCTTAAGATGACTGACGTGCTGTCTCATCTCCTTCACTTAGAACTTGCAACAGTTACTTAAGTGGAGGGCAATTATTTTAAAAGTGGTTGCTACACACGTTCAGCATTTTTTGAAGCTGAAACATGTAAATGCTAATTCATTAATCTTTTAAGAGGTGGCCAAGATCACAGGTTCCACTGCTGAACCAAGAACTTCATTCTTTTTCCTTCTTCTTCTTCTTCTTCTTCTTCTTCTTCTTCTTCTTCTTCTTCTTCTTCTTCTTCTTCTTCTTCTTCTTCTTCTTCTTCTTCTTCTTCTTCTTCGTGTGTGTATGATGTATGTATGTGTATTAGTGTACATGTGTGAGTATGTATGTGTGTATGTACGTGTGTGTGTGTGTGTGTGTGTGTGTAGGCCAGAAGTCAAAGTCAGTTGTCTTTCTTTATGGATTGACTCCTTATTTATTTTTTGAGGCAGGATCTCTCACTGAACCTGTAGCAAACTGACTAGACTTTATGAGCAAGTTAACCAGCTCTTGTTTTCCTCCTGTTTCTACCTCCTCAGCACTACAAGATAACAGGAGCCCACTAGGCTCACTTTTTCACATGGTACTGGGGATCCAAACTCAGGTCCTCATGCTTATACAGAAAATAGTTTATTGATTAAGCCATCTACTCAGTCCCCTCCATTCTCTTTCTTATACAAGCGATAACCATGGCACATTATTTACATTTCCAACTTGAATCTCACTACAGTGAGAACTTAACACTGATAAAGGAATACGGAAACATAAATATTTGAACTTCTTCCAATATTTTGTCATCATCTCACATATCATTTAAAACATTGAAAAATGTCTCAAAGCAAACAGCTCTGCTTTCTCAGCCACAACGCCGTTCTTTATATAACACTTACTTATAGAACTACAGTGACAAGTACAACTGGATTTCACCAATAAGGAAGCAGATTTTCAAGCAAAATGAGCCAGTGTTAGAGAGACATATACAGCATGTTTTCTTTCATATGTGGAGTCTAGACTTAACAACAACAGGAAGGCACCAAAGTAGATTATTTAAAAAGAGGGAAAGGATGAGCAAGATTGGAAAGGGAAGGTTAGGTGTTGAAGCCCATGTGGGTCCATCCAACACAGATTCCCTAACTGGACTGGAACGGAGTCACGAGGAATAATCCGATGCAGTTTACATGGTCATCACGGAAGGGCAAGATCTCTCCCTGAAGATTTCTCGTTTATTCTCTAAACACCTTATATATCATCACATAAATTGAGTGGGAAAACATATTAGGCTGTCTCCTAGGTAACCAGGTGAATGGGCTCAAGTCACCTCCGCATTTACCTGTATTCTAGCTGTCACGTAGGCCATGAATTAGCATCTCATTAAGACATCCTCCAAATTACAAAGGGAGGACGCACCGAACCTCTTAACTCTTAAAGTCATCAGCTTCAGCCAATATCTCTTCTCAGGTAATCTACATTTATAACAAAAGGAACTAGGAGCAGCACATCCTGGCTATTGTTAAACAAAGACAGCTTGTCTGCAGAGTTCGTGACCACCTCAGACCTGGTTATGGCTCTTGTGCCATACTGAATTATGGGCCTACAGTGAGGGAGTAGTGGAGGGGTAAATAGAACTAAGAATCTTTAAGTATATATACACTTATGAAAATATTACAATACCACCCATTATTATTGAGATCACTATATCCTAATTAGAATGAATGAAAAAAAAGTGGGATAGGAATAATATGGTTGACCTCATGAAGCAACAAAGTTCCAGCAGATACTGTCAACAAAAATGTCCCAGTCTATTGTTGAGCAGCCCACCAGTGATTCAGTGGACCATATTGTATGGAAGGAATGAAGAGCAATGGGGAGTCCACCAATTGCTTAATTCTGACTATGCAATTTTCTTTAAAACATTTATTTATTTTTGGTTTCAGGGATAGTATATTTTTATAAGGATACAAATATATGGACATATATAGAGATGTAAAAATATACACACGATGTACCACTTACAAAATTACTACAAAAAATTAAGCATTTGTACAATATTTCTGAGTCCATAGTCTTTAAAAAGGCTAGAGAAGTGGCTCAGTACTTAAGAACACTTCCTACTCTCTTGCAGAGGACCCGTTTGTTTCCCAACATCAAAACCTGATAGCTCACAACCATTTGTAAGTTCAGTACTGAGTGATCCAACGCTCTCTTCTGAACTCTACAGAGGTGTAAACTCATGTGCTCTCTCTCTCTCTCCTCTCTGTTTCTCTCACAACACTCCACTCATACATAATTAAAAAAATAAAGTCATAAGAAATAATAGTTAAGTTTTCATAATATTTTATGAATGGATCAGTCCAACACAAACATTTAAGCACAGTTCATGCTAGTATCTAATCATATAAAATAGGACAGTATACATTTATAAGGAGACTTTTTTTATAACTAAAATATTTGTATCAATATAAAGTCTATAGATAGATTTCTGGGCTATCCAGTCTCTTTGTCCTGACACTCCAGGCATTGTCAGGGGTGGACTTACTCTCGTGGCATGGTTCTGAGGCTACTTCCATAATCGCTGTGCTACACTTAACCCAGCACATCCCCTAGGCAGGACAGATGGAAGGTTATGTGGCTGGGTTGGTTTCACTATCCCTCCTCTGGAAGTTATGCCTGGTCACAAGAGCTAGCCACTTGAGGAATACTATTGCTAGGATTGCTGGGGTCATCCTTGTAGATTCCTCAGAGTTTCCCTTGCAATAGGTTTCTACCTGACCTCAAAATGCCCCACTTCTTGTCATTTTTTTCAGTTCTCTCCTTCTCCATCAACCTCCAACCTAATCCCTCATGTTTCTCTCCCCACCCAGCGCAAATCCTCCCATGAGATGTCTTCTGTTTCCCCTTTCCAGGGAGATAGGAGCCTTCACCCCACCCCTTTGAGCCTCTCTGGGTCTGTGAATTGTTGCGTGGTTATCTCTTACTTTATAACTCTTTATAACTAATATCCACTTATAAATGAGTATATACTATGTTTCTTTCTGAGACTGGATTTTCTCACTAAGGATAATTTCTTTTCGTTTCATGTATTCATGTATTTGCCTTCAAATTTAATAATGCCATTGTTTTAACAGCTGAGTAATACTCCATTGAGTAAATGTCCCACATTTTCTTTATACATTCTTCAGTTGAGTGACATATAGGCTGTTGTTTCCATGTTATGACTATTATGCATAAAGCTGTTATGATCATAATTGGGCAAGTATCCTTGTGATATGATTGAGCATCCTTGGATATATGCTCAAGAGTGGTATAGTGGGGTCTTGAAGTAGGTCAATGTCCAATTTCATCATATTGGTTTTCAAAATGGCTGTACAAGTTTGTACTCCCAGCAGCAATGGAGGAGTGTTCTCATTGTTCCAAATCTGCCTCAGCATAAGCTGCCAATTGTTTTTGATCTTAGACATTCTGATGGGTATAAAATGAAATCTCTAGGATAGAACTAAATGTCAGCATAACAATGCCTAATAATATTCTGCTATAGCAAAGATTGGTGACTAGCCTAGTTGTCATCAGAGAGGCTTCATCCAGCAACAGATGGAAACAGATGCAGAGATCCACAGCCAAGCATTAGTCTGAGCTCAGAGGATCCTGTTGATGAGAGGGATGCAAGAGCCAGATAAGTCAAGGACATACTGGAAACCCTACAGAATTAAGTAACCTGGGCTCACAGGAGTGCACAGAGTCTGAAATGACAACCAGGGAGCCTGCAAGAGACTAACCTAGATACTATACATATATGTGACACTGGTATAGCTTTGTCTATTTGTGGGACTCTTAAATGTGAGAATAGGGTCTGCCTTTCACTCTTTTGCTGGCATTTGGGACCCTATTCTTATTGGGTTACCTTGCGCAGTCTTAATACAATGGGAGTTGCTTGTGTTGATAGCCATTGGAGGCCTGCCTTTTTCTGAGCAGAAAAGGAGAAGAAGTTAATAGGGACAGGCAAAGAAAAGGTGAGAGGAGGTAATGTGAGAAGAAGAGGGATGGGAAACTGAGATCAGGATGTAAAATGAATAAATAATTGAATAATTAAAAATAATCTATAGGTAGAATATCTAGATGTTGTCCTTTTTAATAAATGCACAAAAGATTAATCTTAAACAAGAAATGAAAAACATTCATATGTAAATAATGAATATTTAAATAATTATTTACCATCACATGGTTTAGTGTTCTCCCAGCAGTCTCCAAATGAGGATATATCAATGTGGGAAGATTAGAGAGGCTCTGAATTTTATCTCTATAGTCTAACTCTCAATATAACCCAAGATAAAAAACTCACACTGTCACCAAAGTCTGCCTGTTTTCTACAGTACTTACTGGTACCTTATTAGAGAGTAATCACTTAGATCAAAGCAGCATTTGGAGGATATAGCTTCCTTCTGAAATTTCTTTCAGAATGAAAACATTAAACTTCATATATTTCATGTTAAAAATCTAATATGACATTGTATTTTCTGACAATAGTTTCATATTGTGGCCATTCCTTTACAAACAATTACAAAATAGCAAGGACCTGCCTCAGAAGGAAAAAAAACTATGTATTGCCTTTTTTAAATGACCTGAAGAGTGACAGAACTTTCTAGAAATGAAAAAAAATACTACTTTTTGTCTATTTTGTCTTCAAAATTCTGTGTATAATTTTGAAAATGCCTTTGTACAGAAAGACAAACTGCATATGACGTCACTCATCTGTGTCACCTAACTGTGGAAATCTCAAGGATGCTAGGGTAGGATGGTAATGGTGACAGATGGGGAAGGGCTGGTTAGAGAGTTCTTTAAAAGTTTTGTTATTGTTGTTGAAAAGTTATTCATGTGTAAGGAGGTAGTGAGAGCAGTGATCTCAGGAGCCAGCAGAGGGCATCTGATCGTTTGGAGCTGGCATTAGCTACTAAAATCCACACAGATGGGTGCTGAAATTCAAGTCCATGGCAAAAGTAGTACAGGATTCTTTACCCCTGAGCCATCTTCCCAGCAACAAGTCAGTGAGTTCTAACTCATCATTAAAAGGAGGTAAGAAGTTCCAGTGCATCAGGTCATAATAAGGCAATATAGATGATAATGCACAGAAAATTAAGGGAAAAATTACCTAGAACAGAGGATTTGAACAGCAAGATTTGAAAGATAATTCTTTACCTAAAATTTAGTTTTGTACATTGTATATATGCACTGAAATATATGGAAGCCCGTAAGTCTGAACATACCGGGATAGTGATGCTTGTTTTATTCCTAGTATTTGGGAGGTTGAAACAGGAGGCTCAAGCATTCAAGGCTACCCTGGGCTACATAGCAAATTCTAGACCAATCTGGGTTATAGTTTGAGACCCTGCCAAAACAAATCAGTAGATAAAAACTTCAATGAACAGCCTCGGCTTGGCTTTAGCAGAGGATCTCATACAAGAGGGATACAATGAGGATATTCTGGTTCACAGTCTCTGGTCATTGCTTGTTTTTTTTTTTTTTTTTTTTTTTTTTTTATTTGTGATCTCCGAGTCTTTCCTAAATACTATACTTGTTTCATTCCACTTCAACTCGAGCTCAGAGAGGAGACTTGCTTTATACCTGCCTCCTATCATCTATCCTAAAGTCAGATAAATAAAGCCCAGGTCACAAGTAACTCCTGGGAAACGGGCCAAATATAACTTCCCTTCCTATGAAAGCTACACAGAGGACTGCATCTCTAACTGGGCTTTGAAGATTTACATAGTCCAGGTGAGAAGGGGTCATAATGTCTTCTTCCTGTAGTCTACTGAGGCAATCTGTTTATGTACAAAAAAAAAAAACCCTGTGTGGGAAGTGAATACAAATATTATTTCTTTGTGACGAAAAAGCAAGAAAATATATTTTATCCATCTGGGTGGCCATGGTGCATGCCTTTAATCCCAGAATTCAGGAGGCAGAAGTAGACAGATCTGTGTGAATTCGAGACCAGCCTGATCTACAAAAGCAAAGTTTAGGAAAGCAAGAGCTGTTATACACACAAACCCTGTCTTGAAAAACCAAAAAAATCAAATGAAATCAAAACAAAATAACAACAACAACAAAAACACAACTGTCATCCATATTTAAATATCTAGGATCAAAATGGGTACTAAATTTGTATAAACTCCATTTTTATTTAAGGCCACAACTGCTGTATACCTGCTGTATACATCACTGTCAGAATATCATTTAGAGTAAAAGAAGCTGCCAGAGGCTGTGAGAGTTGCAGCAGGTGGCAACTAGTGTACAGATGTCAACCTACAAGAGGAACGGTCCTGCAGGACCATCGACTCTGGAAAGTGTTGCTCACAGTTGCTCAAGCAGCTTGGTGTCTCCCTAATATCTGCATTGTAGTGTGTAATCTACCGTGTTGTGTATATATAATCTCATGATTATTTCTCAAGCTTATGGACACCTATATCTGTGTGTGGCCAGGAAGATGTCTTTTTGCATTTATGTGTATAATTTTGGTATAGAAAATATACTAGGACATGGTTTGTAACTAGATCTATTGTCCCACAAGGGCTGTAGACACTCAAAAGTCTGATTTGTTCCCTTTTGGTTAGACTAATGGCACAAAATCAGCTTGTCTCACTTTTACTTTAGAGTTAGTACAAACTAGACTGAAGGCTTTTTATAAATGTATCATACTTTAAAAGTTCACAGCTATGCGCAAGGTCAAAGTCGCAGGTGTCTAACCTGGGTGACCATGCAAAGCACCCTATGAAAAGCATTTCCAGTCTTCAATTGCCAAGCCTACTGAAATAGACCTACATACATCTCAAAGTTTGTCACTGGACCCTGTGCCCCCTCCCTCCCAGTCTGGTCTGGTCAGTCTTACTCCTGTAAACTTGAAACCTTGTGTTGCTATGGTAAATGGCTAAGCTCCTTATCGCTTATCCTAGGAATATGCTTTTGACCAGTGAGAAGTACCTCTTGTAACTATTATCATTGCTTCAAGCCCCACATGGGAAAAGAGAGTTTTCAGGCTAGAGGAATAGAGGCTGGGAAAAATTATAATTAAGACAGGAAAATTAGAATAGAGGCAGAAGAGTAAATGAACTCATTAGGAACAGCATGATGTGAGAGAATTTATTTGTCCTCAGAATACCCTAAGTTCCTTTTGCTTGCTCTAGTGTCCAGTTTGAAGACTGGAGAGGATCTTGGGGCTGGACCCCAAATGTTCTCCTTATGAAGTGGAGGCTCAGACCTCCTCCTCCTGGGAAAAACCTCACAATTGCTCTGTCTGTGAATGTGCTTCTCTGCATAGCACAGCTGTGATGGAACCCATACAAGCCGTTGCAGTTTAGCCTTGAACATCTCTGACTATACACGAAAAGTCCAGGGATGGTCATGTGACAATGTTGAGTCCCTAACTAAATAATTAGGCCATTATTTTTCTTCTCTGACTGGCTTTCTCAAAGCTTAAATAAGAAGTGTTGGCAGGTATATGTTATCACCTGCTTGATGGACAAAGGAAACCAGAATTCAGGAAGAAAGAACAAAGCTGTATCAGAAAGTAGAGAGAAAGGCTGGTTTGAGCCCAAATATTTCCTTACACCTTGTTGTACTCTACTGCTGCAGAGAACTCCATAGGATAGCCTGTGAGTCCCTGCTCTTGGTTAAATATTAACACCTTGTGAATTTACTCCTAAAAGACTCTCTGACACCTCTTCCTCTATGCCAAGCCTCATCGTACTCCTGCTACTTCGTTAGCTTTATCCTGTCATCTGTTTATGCAATTGTGCTCTCTTCCTCCCATCCTTAGAATTCTTAGAACCCTCAGCTTAAAATTTTCTCTTTCATGGGCATCTCTATGTGCTGGCCTCCAAGCTTTGCAAGATCATTTTGTTGTCTTCTCAGCATTCCTTGTTCTAGTCTGCAGCTAATTTCTCAAATTATATCTTCTAAGGATGTGCCCATGCTTTATGAGTTCTGTATTTCAGGAGATCGTGGAGGATTCTGGATGCAATGGCTATGTTTACCACTCACTGATGCGTATATTGCACAATACCTCACTGTACTGAGGTGGAAAGTAAGTATTGTTGAATAAAAAGATTCATGTAAGTGTAAAGGTCATCGGATTTAGCCCAACTGGGCCTCTCAGTTAAGCAACAGTGTCCTAATTACCAACTATACTGAAATTAAAATGTTAGCTTTTCTTAAGGCATATAAATTCCCTTTCTATCTAATTTCTAATGATGCTAATTAAATGTCTGTGGTTCCATGTGCTCCATCTTTTCTTCTCCCAGTCTTTTCTGGATCAACCTTTTCCACCAATGTCAATAACGGATTTTATAAAAATACAATATGAAGGCATAAGTCACAAACAATCCCACACCAGTTTGGAATTATGATTAATAGAATGGTTATTTATTTAAGGGGGAAAAACTTACAGATCACCATCCCAGACAACAGCCCTCTGAGCAATCAGGAAGGGAGCCTAGTCACCAGAAGTGAAGCCAGAAGCCAAGAGAGGGAGCAGAGGGAAGTGGCCGCTTTTTTTAAAGGAAGAGAGACCATGCCCCAATGGACTGGTATCTCAGTGGCTATTGGCTGAAGGAGCAGAAGGAGCTCCCGCAACAATATAATTGGTAAAAGGAGAGGACTGTAAATGAAATTACATGGGTTCCCCCTCCTTCCACTTCAATATCTGCATTCAAGCACCTTCAACAGGAAGTCTGTACAACTTTAGACAACTTTATTCTCAACACCTTGGTGGCTTTTTAGCTTTCTTTTCTCCATCCCTTCTTCTCTCCCTCCTTCCCTTCTTTTCTCCCTCCCTCCCTTCCTTTCTTTTTGTTAGGCTGGCACTATAAATAATTAAGAAGGTAACCCCATAGACTTGACTCTCAGTATTTTTTATCTTAGAAATGAATGAGATATACTATCTTACTACTTTTTATTTTCTTTTACATTTACATTTATTTCTCAAATACAGTTCCTTTATGAAATCTGTTACTAACATTGGTAGACATTTTATGGTAGATAACCTCTCCCTCTCCTTTTTCCTGCCCTCCCTCCCTCTCTCTTGCATTGAACTAAAAAGCACTTTGAAATCTAGGAGAGGAAAGTGCTCTACACTCACTACCCAGCTGGCCACCCTCTGGATACCCTGAAGTCACCAGGGTTACATCTTTAAAAAATAGAATGCCTCAGGGTCATTAGTCTAAGTCACGGGTGTGTGGTCTGACACGGGAGGAGAAGACCCTTTCTTTTCTATATAAACGGCTTTTCAGGAAGGCTGCTGAGTTCCTGAAGGGGGACACATGACAAAAGGACCCCAAGAACCAGTTTAGAAGCCTGTGTAGAGAAACCTGAAAATAAAAAGAGTTGTCCTTCGTATCTGCAATGGAAATAGTCATCGTAATTTGATCTCATTTGTCCAAACTTGAAAAAATTAAATTTAATAATCAAAATTTCTATGATAGGTCAATTTGCTGTCATGATACTACCAAGTTGTTCCCTCTCCATATCTTGAGTGGATTAAAATGTAATATAAAGCAGATTTACACACATGAGCACTTACCATGAGTGGCCTTCTTTTGACTCTCAGCTCCAGCAGAGAACATATTCTGGACTAAAAGCCTAACAAACATGAAAGTGAATCAGGAGGGTTATGCTGAACACCTTTTCCTTTTGTTGATTTCTCTTTAGAATAGATTTTTACAACACTCACAAGCAAGCCTCATGCTTGTACCATTTATATTTCAACTATGAATCAAGAAAACAATTGCTAGAAGAGTCGAGGTGCAAGGCTTAGATGTGTTCATTGATTTCTTTGCCATCGCTAAAACTGAATAGGTTGCCAAGAGATTCAAGTCATTGCTGTATTCACGGTTCAGTTCTGTGCCAACTTACCTCACTCTTAGCCTTTCCATCTACAAATGAATGCCCGTCCCCACCAGCTTATTATATAAAGGTTGTATTCCAGTCACATTGCTGAAGATTCAAACTAGCCACGTCTCTGTTGTTTTCCTCAATGACTTCTGCTTCTGCAGTGTGGCTTGTGTTGCCTTTGAATTTGTATAATATCAACTCACTCAAGCAAAATGCTTGACAGAGCCAGAGCAACAGAAGAATACAATGATTTGTTTTTGAAGTCTTAAGAACAATCTTACTGACATAACCTGCACTTGAACCCACATAGAAAGAAGCAAAACGCATTTAATATCGCAATTATTCTGGATAATTCTTGAAAAATTCTATCTACAATGATGTTGTAGGACATAAGGACTAAAACTAAAACAGTGAAATTGCTAGAGACATTCTGTCACTTGTGCAACCCTGACAAACTGAAGCTTGAGATGCTCTGGAGTAAGTATCAAATTATCTGTTTCTCTTTGGATTTTCAAAGAGAAAAGAGGCCATATCTCTTGAGCATTTGCATCCATAAAAAAGTTGGAAATATTTGGTCATGTACATGTTAGTTCATCTTCAATTTTACTTCTTTTTGCATTCTGGCTTTTTACACAGTGTAGTATTATGGGGCAAACATATTTTATGTAGTCCAGGAACTAATTGTTTTCTGCCATAAAGTATAATTTTCATTTAAAAATATTTTATTTGTTTTCCTTTTGAGATAGGATCATGTGTGCCTCAGGATGCCTCCAAATATAAATAATCTTGATCTTTAAAATATAGGTATATTTATATTGATGTTATAGCTCTGACAAAAATATTTTTATTAATTCTAAATTAGCTTTCATATGTGAAAAGTAATAATGGATAGAATAATAGGTACATGAATGAAGCTTTGCGAAGTAATGATTGATAATGAAGGACAAAGAGAATTTTCAGTAATAAATGTCAAAATCAAAATAGGACAGTTGAATCTCAGATAGTGATCTATTGGCAGCATATTAAAAGTCCTCTTGTGAATACACTGTTTTATTAATTATTTGAAGCATAAAGGGAAAAAGTATTTGGTCACTGCATAAATTATCTTCTGTTCAATTATGTATCTTAAAATTTGAAGTAGTAATTTACTTTAATATGTTTTATTTTGGCAAATCAAACACTAAATGGAGCATAATAGATTTCATAGAAATACTGAGACATGTAATAATTTACATGTATTCATTTTTATAAAGCTCAATCCTATGCAATACAAAGCTTGTGGAATGCTGACAGGGAAAATACCCATTACCAAAACCAGTCCTTTATGTAGAGATAAATGACCTCTGCTCTAATTCAGACACCAAGTAGCTAACTTCTTTTCTGATTTGACTTCTAAAGCAGAAACTTCAGAAAGAGATGAGCTATGACTCTTCCTATTTTTAAAATTATAGCAACAACCATGAGAAACCTTGGGAATTCATTTGAAAGGTGTTTGTTTTACTTCTTTTTTGAATGTCTTCTAAACTTTCATAGAAAATAAATCTATTACTTCAAATTTTTATTTATCATATGCATTGCCCATTAAGGCTTATATATTCTTAATGTTTAAATTCTGCCTAAAATTACAAATATCTGGATTAGCAATGCCATTGAATTTTTATATTTTATATCATCCTTTCATATCCACTTAATATAATAAATTGTGGGAGCAAATCTGAAAGCAGCTGTTTGTATCCTTGTGTTTTAGAAGAAAAATTACATTTTTCTAAAAAATTGATATTGTGCCTGGCTCCAATTGAGCTCCCCATGGCTTTTTTCATGGTCACTGTGAAACTGAAGGAGCTAGGACATGGCATCCATCCAAACAGGAAGGCATCATAGTTCAGGTGGAGTAGGGGATGCTTGGGGAAAAGGAGGAGGCATGCAGTTTCACACAAGCATCCCTCTGGTGTTTGTATAAGCCACCGACGCATAACTGTCTACTTGGGAACTGTGTTCTGCCACTTTAATGACGCCAGCTGGAGCTTCTAGGAAGGACATAAAGGGGTTTTCTCCCTATAAGTTCAGCCTCTATTCCTTCCTGAGTAATATGGAAGGTAGTGACACATTTAAGCTGATCCAGAGGAAGAAGAACAGAAAAAATGTTTACATATTTAATGCCAACTTTAAGGTAATTTGAGAGGGAAAATAGTACCACAGACTTTATTCTGGCACTTTTCCCTCTAGTCTACAATTAACCTAGCTATTGTTTTGGAATTCTTTTAGCAAATACTTTAATCACAATAGAAGGTTCTTCATATCTCATCACCATTCACTTACTTCTGAAGAGACTAATGATCAAAAAAAAAAAAAGATGTGTCCTTTCTATCTACGTCTTATACTATGCATAACCCAAATTGCGGCACAGTATAGCACACCCACCGAATCCTGATCCTTTTCTCTTATATTCATTCTGTCAGGTCGATATGACATGCACGTTTAGTGTGTTGTTTTCATTGCACTCACTCCAATGAAAATGTCCATTCCTATCTTGGTCATCATTTACATTATTTCCTTGGGATTCTGGCTGTTGCTGTTGCTCATAGAAATAAGTGGGAGGAATCGTTGTAAGACACACAAGAGCTCCACAAGGTTTTATTCTTGACCTTGTGTTTTGAATTCATAGGATATAAACCTGCAATATTTTAAGGTATTGACAAATTACTTTCTCCTTCAACAGCAGCCCGTGAGTTCTCGTTTTCTTTCCAGCCTCTCAAATGAAATTGTCTTCCTTTTTTTATTTATTTTTTTTTACAGTTTAAATGAAGTACATATTTGTATTTCTATTTGCAGTTATTGAACAAACTCATGTTGAGCGCTTTCTCTGCTTTGCTTGTCATTTGGGACTTACCTTTCGTGAAATTCCACTGATGTGGGAGTGATTTCTTATTAATAAAGAAACTGCCTTGGCCCATTTTATTGGATAGAAAATTAGGTAGGTGGAGTATACAGAAGAGAATTCTGGGAGAAAGAAGCTTAGAGAGTCGCCATGATTCTCCCGCTCCAGACAGACGCAGGTTAAGATCCTCCCTGGTAAGCCAGCTTGTGGGCTACACAGAATATTAGAA
Organism: Alexandromys fortis; assembly: GCF_014885135.2. Lineage (NCBI taxonomy): Eukaryota > Metazoa > Chordata > Mammalia > Rodentia > Cricetidae > Alexandromys > Alexandromys fortis. Next base: position 976,982 of record NW_026067933.1, read on the forward strand.
ATGGGTTAGAACAATATGTAAGAGCTAGCCAATAAGAGGCTACAGATAATGGGCCAAGCAGTGTTTGAAAGAATACAGTTTCTGTGTAATTATTTTGGGCATAAGCTAGCCATGTGGGCGGCCGGGTGCCGGGGAAGCAGCCCTGCGGCTCCTAATTTCAACATTCCACATTTTACTTCTTGACCATCTTTTTTTTTTTTTCAGTTCTTTTTTCCCTTATCACTTTTGCTTTTTGAGGCTGCTGGCTCAGTCTTCCTCTCTGAGCATCAACACAAGAATAAGATTATGAAGCGCTTCATAGGATGTCATCTTTTAAGGAAAATACAGAAAGGTAGACAACAATGTCACAACATTCCTAGGCCATGCTGTAATACTTGCTCCTCTTAGTCCCAGGGCAAGCTTCAAAAATTACATATTACACCCTTCTGTTGGCTCTAGGATGTGTAAGGACCTCCTTTGGCAGTCTCTTTAGGGGCATGAAATAGAGTTGAAGTCTCTCTTGGCTCACAGTTTAAAGGGGAGGCAGTTTATTGTGGCAGGGAGTGAGGTCTCAGGCACATCGTGTCTGTGGTCAGAACAGAGAGAAAAAGAAATGTCAGTGCTCAGCTGCCATTTATCCAGCCCAAAACTGCAACCCATGAAATGGTACTGCCTACATTCAGGGTTCATCTTTCTGCCTCACTTAAACCTTTCTGGAAATGTTCTCACATAGAATTTATATCAGATTTCTCATGGCAACTGTGATCTTGTACCATAGAAGTGCTTCTGACTCATAAGACTAACTAAAGCCAGGTTTTTCTTTACCCGGTGCACAATATGAGGACCCCATAATACTCCCAAACACATTGCAATTCCAACCTGTGGCTGTAGAGATCATGACCTTACTAACTCAGAAATGGGAAAAGTCTATGGTAGCCATATTTGTTGTTATTTTCTTTTACGCTATCAAGTTTAACAAAGATTTTCTTACTCTGATGTGGTGATGACAATGTCTTAACTATCCTTCTCTAAGCCTTAAAAAGTTAACTTTTGTATCTAGGTCTTTAATCTGATGTGGGCTTCATAGGTAGCACAAGGAAAGAAAATAAGTCTGTCAACTTTTCTGACACCATTTGCTGACTTCTTCAAAGATTCCCATCATTTATTATGCTAGTACCCATCAAATTCCTGTATAAGTTTGTGCAGGTTTCTCTATTGACTGTTACCCTGGGTAATTGAACATCTTGTGATCATTCATGCTACTTTTAACAGTCTTTCCATCTAGGAAGGGACACCCGGATCCTATGCATCCACTGAGTGGGGTCCATCTTTAGCTACCAGTCTATTTCCGTAGTCTTCCTTTCTCTATAGCGCATCATCTAACATAAACACAATGCGTGATATTTATCTGTTTACTATGTTTCTACCGAAAGAATACAACTTCAGTGAGAAGATAGCTTTAATTTGTTCACTGATCTGCTCTAATGAACCTACCCAGAATATTTTGCAAACTATTTAACTAATTTGGGACAGTTAATATATATAAATGGATTGAGGGATGTACAAATGAACATGGATCTTATAGGTCCTTATTTGAAACTTATTTTTCACTGATTGATGTTGACGAATTATAATGTCACTGTGGCTTTTAAAGAGAACTCGGTACATTTGAAGCATTTTGCAGAAGCGTACATTTAGTCCTAAGACTATATGAAGGCCCAGCACTTTCTTATGAGTACACATTGATAGCTGATTTGGTCTCTTGAATGTGATGGCTTTACTGTTTCTGCAATTTTTATTCCTTGAGCTATTTTGTGGAGTTTGTATTTTTTTTCTCTAAATTAATCCTGTTACATTTTCAGATTGATTTGTTCATTAGTGTGGTATCACTGCTCTGAAAAATGCATGCAAATTTATCGGGGTCAATGGAAAAATGGATTCTGGAAGCTGGAGTCAGGAATTAGCGTGAGCACATTTGTGTCCCTTATCCCAGGCCTCATCTTGAAGCCTTATGTCCTGGTTTCATCTTCTCAGCTCTCCCCACCCACGTGACCTTTCTCTTCTTGGGTCCTTGTAATGCGCCACTTTATAAACTATGATGCTCTTCTCGTCTCTATATGTTTAGTTGAAGCTCATCACAGAGTCCCCCTTGCCGTGAAAACACATATTCACAATGCGAAGTGCTTAGGATACAGTTTGCGGCTCTTTATCACAATTATCATATTTTCTCCTGTATTCTTAGATAATTCTGTTGTTGCGTTTCTCTCCATTTTACAATATGTTATTCCTTCTTTCTTTTTTACCCCTTAATTGGGCGGGCATTTGTCTGTTTTATTAGCTATACTATGATGGCTATACAGGGTTTGAAAGGCATGGGCAACTTGCTGGGGTTCGGTCTCCCTCTGCTGTTAGTTCTCAGTTCCGAGCAGATCAAGGATGCTGCTTTCCTTATGCTCTGGTGAGCGGCCCTCACTCCCACCTCCCGGCAGGATGCTTTCAAAGTCAAAGTTAAAGGCAGTGGGGCGCCTGGAGACTGCTCACATTACACCCCCCTCTCTCACGGACTGAATGAAACCTGTGAACTCTGTTTCTCTTCTGCCGCTGCTCCAGGGAATCTAAGACTGTGAATGTGTCGCTATTCCCTGGGGTATTGTGAGGCCTGAGCATGCGCATCAGCTGATACCAATTGTTGCAGGTCGCAGAGTCTCGCCCTTTCTACGTTCTCCAGGGATCCCCACCCGCACCCCCGGTCCTGAGATCCTCCCCCTCTCCTGGGTGGTGGACGGTTAGGTCGGGCTGGTTGGAATATCTAGGGAAATAGACGTTGGAGTTCATATTTTTGCTTTCTAGCCACGCAGGCTCCGCGGCGCCGCCGCCCATGTTCCCTGGTTGCTCACAGCTTCCTAGTGAAAGCCGCTGCGAACGGCTTGAATGAAACATGTGTGGGTTTAGTGTGTGGTAAAACCACCAGGGGATCCCTTCTCTCCACAAACCAGAAGCTCTGTTAGAAGGAGGACGAGTGGGAGGAGGCCTGGAGCGAAGCGCGCGCAGTGGCTGAGCGGCTGGGAGAGGCCGGGCCACCTCCCCTGGCGACCACGCACCGCTCCACCCGCCTGCGGCGGTTCCAGGCACCACGCTCTCCGCCGGGGCTGTGATGGTGGTGGCAGTGACAAGCTCCTACACCCCACAGCACTGTGCACAAACCAGCAGCGCCCTCTCCTCCCTCTCCCTCCACCCCACGCCTACTCCGCCTGGGCACTATGCACAACCGCCGGCGATAGCCCCTTGTTAACTTTGAGCTGAAGGAGCAGCAACTTTGACAGCAGCCGCGGGTTTCGAATCTGGCTTCTCCTTGGCAACAGAAGCCTCGAAAGTGGCCTGAGTTAAACCAGACAAGAGTTTCCTCTGAGCACCAGCATTGGCTCTGTTTGCAACGGGTTCCTTGCCAGCCGGGAGTGGGATTGTGACAGCCAGTCCCCTGGTGGAGGGGACTTGTTTTTCTTTCTCTCAAGAGACCTCGACTAGCGACTGGATAAAGCTGTACCAAAAGGATGTAAATAGCAAAGCAACTGTTACCAAGAAGGCAGCCACCACCCAAAGGCAGGGAGGAACGCGGGGCTTCCTCCAGGCTGTGCCCAGTCGCAACATTAGGAAACAATCGGGTGGTGTTTGCAACTTTTCAAGGTCAGTCTGGTTGGATCTGCTATTTTCCCTGGGAACCTTCTGGTGATCAGAGCTTGGGTTGCATGTGACTGCGAAATGCACAGGACGCCAAACGTGGAAAGATTGTAGCGGGGGTGTTGTGTCCCCCCCCCCCCCCCTCCCGCCCCCAGTTCTGTTCCCTGCTTTCCCAGGAGTCTTCAGCTCCTCTCCACTACCCAGCCGTGAGTATGTGACATGTGTCTAACTCTCTGCACCAAGTTTGGCAGCAGGTGTCGGTGCTAAGTAAGAGCGGGGCTACTAGGTGCGCCCTCGGCGAGCCATGCCGGCCCGGGGCGCGCCTTTCTCGCGTACATCGCGGCTGCTGCTTCTCCTGCTGATGAAGGTTTCTGTCTCTGCTGCCCTGAGCTTTGTCTCTGAGGCCAGGAATGGAACTTGTCTCGGGGGCAATTGTTCCCCACTGCTCCAACGCCACAGCAGGGATGCCCGGGAACCAGGGAATTCTGCGAGAGACATCCTGCGAGTTCGTATGCCCAGGGAGAAACTGGAAGCAGAGGTGAGAGGGGCGACCTCCTGGGACCTCCCACCGGCCCGAGACAGCAAGACAGGTGTGAGTGAAGAGGCGGCAGGTGCCGCAGCTGCTGGGCCCTTGGGTCGTCCAACCAAGCCACCTGCTGCCTGGAGGTGGAAAGGTGCGCAGGGTAAAGAGCCATTGGGAAATTTGGGGAGAAGAGATCCCACGGACCTCCAACTCTTCCTTCAGACTTCGGAGGGGGAAGAGATGAGTCCCAGGGGCGCTGGCATTCCCCGTAGCAGCCAGGAGAAGAGTGTGAAAATGGAGCCTGAATCCAGAGATCTTTTTTACTGGCCACGGAGAACTGGACAACTCCAGGGTTCCCACCAAAAGCCTCCAGCGGGGCACGAAGGGAGGACCATTGCTCCCCCAGGGAGGGCACTGCCACAAAACGGGTCTGTAGATGACTGGATCCCTGACCAAGGGGGTCCGCGACGTGGAAACAGCACAAGCAGGCGCGTGAGACTGAAGAACCCTTTCTACCCCCTGACCCAGGAGTCCTATGGCGCCTATGCAGTCATGTGCTTATCTGTGGTGATCTTTGGGACCGGTATCATTGGTAACTTGGCGGTGATGTGCATCGTGTGCCACAATTACTACATGAGGAGCATCTCCAATTCTCTCTTAGCAAACTTGGCCTTCTGGGACTTTCTCATCATCTTCTTCTGCCTACCCCTGGTCATCTTCCATGAGCTGACCAAGAAGTGGCTTTTGGAAGATTTCTCCTGCAAGATCGTGCCCTATATCGAGGTAATGTCTTCTAGTTACTGCCTTTATCTGTTAGTCAAAGAACAGTGGTTGGGGGTCCTACCTGGTGGGACCCCTTGCTTCTTTCTCTGAATGTCCTTTCTTTCCCTCAGTCACTTACACGTGCACGTGTGTGTATGAAAGAAAGAAGCTTTGCTCAATCGCTCTCGAACCTCTTTGCCTGTGGAAAAAGATGGTCCTATAGTGTGTACACCATCACCTGGATATGACTGTATTTCTGACTTGGCACCCATCAGAGAGCCCAGGGTTAAGTAACGGCCTGTCTCTGGTGGTTGCCATTATTGAAGCCCAGTAAAAGGGGTGGGGTGGGGAGGAGTCATTAGCATATTTACTAAAGTTCTAGTGTTTCATCGTGACTCTTCCATCTTCCCATCCCCCAGGAAGACAAATGAGTACTTCCTAAACTACCAAAGCTGGAGTTATATTGTATGTATAAGAGGAAATCAATTTTTCTTTCTTTCTTTTTTTTTTAACAGTTGGCCTCAGATGTATTAGGAACCTCCCAAAATAGTTTTAGCTGGCAAAACTCTCTATCCTACTACTTCACTTAAGTTCTTAGGTCTTTCTTGTTTCTCTGTAGATCCTTTAAAAATTGAAAAACTTTTAAAAACAGGTCATTCTTCTAAATGGACTTAAAGAAAAAATAAGACGATAGCCCTCATCCCTAGTAATCCAACATTTACCAAGTATATAAAACAAATTTACTACTATTATGTCTGTGAAGAACAGGCTATTTTTAAGGGATTTACTCTTAAGATAAGAATGTTTCTGAAGAAATCAGTAAGCTTATAAACTTTGGAAATGAAAATTGTTTGAGCCAAGGAAGGTTTTGGGTTTTACAGCTTCATGCTGAAGCTACTGTGGCAGCCGTCGCTCTGGTAGTTGGAATTTTCTCTGTAAATTGGCCTCTTTAAACACCAGCTCTTGGAACCTGCCCAAGTATTTGGCTGCCAGTTGTGGTTTTAGCCAGCTGGGCCTTGATTTTCTCCATTCAGTCTGGCCATTTCATTTCTGGAAACCCAAGAAGGGGAACTGTAAATATTGCAGGGCCTCTGATCTGTCTGGCACCAGGACCAGTTGACACTATGTTCAGCATTGTCTCTGGCTTAAAACTCCAGGGTAAGTCAACAGAAAACAGTGTCTACTTAGAAGGTTCAAAGCCAGAGACAGTCAATAAGACTCTCTGTTATTCTGTCAGGGCTCAGATGTAGGACCATCCATGACTGCTAAATCAGCTGTTGCTACTTACCAGGATCCAGGGCCTCCCTTATTGCCAAGCATGGAGTGACTCCGAAATACTGTTATTTACTGGAGAGACAGTTCACTTTTTAATTTGAGAGGGCATAAGTGAGGAACATAAAAGAATATGTTTCAATTTACTATTGTCTTTTCAAAGGCAATTTTAGTTTAAGAATTCTCTGGTTTTTGTTTTTAATAATGCTAAAAGATTTAGGCAAGAAGGAGCTTTACAAAATAAAATGAAAAGTTCAACGGAAGAGGCAGCCTACAAGCAAGAACTGTGTTAACTTGTTTCAGTGGGGACTAAAGGGTTGAGGCAGGGGTTGGTTTTATACACTGGGCATAAAAATAATAAAGAAGGCAGGAAAAAAAAAGGACAAGAAAAAAAACAACCAAAGTTACTGAAGGAAAACCACAAGTGAAAAAAGTTGTATCAAACAGAAGAAAGAATATAAAAACTTAGGTTAGTTTAAGGATAGCTATCTTTTCTAAGTAATGGTGTTATTTTGCATTTAAATTTGTTTCTCACTATTTCTGAAGTTTTTATTTTGCTTTCAGTTTTTTGAAATTGGGTGTCATATCATGGAAGCTGGCCTTATACATACTGTGTAGTCGAGGATGTTCTTGAACTCCTGATCCTCCTGCTTCCTCATCTGGAGTATGGGGATTGCAGGTGAGCTTCACCATATCCAACCTGAGGGTTTACAAACACACAGTGACACTTTATTCTGGCTTTTCAACTTACTTTTCTCACTATGACTTGTGAAAGCCTCTTGTTAGTAAAACTCTTCCTGTACTCTTTGCAGTTTTGCTTAGTTTTTACTAATTTTTATAGACTTACCTCTTTTCCGTTATTGAGATTTTAATTTTTTTCTAGAGAAGTGAAGGCTTGCTTGAAAATATTTACTTAAAAACATGGTTTATATTACATTTTTGTATTATATACTTTTTACTGTTACTATATACATAAAAATCGACCTTTACACTACATTTCATTCCACTGAAAGAGTCTTACAATACTTTAGCATGTTTTATAAAATAATTGTTGAACCATGGTATAAGTTTTTTATTTCCAATTTAATTAATTAATTGATTAATTTTTAAAACTGTTCTTTTCTCATTTACATACCTAACCCAGTTCCCACTCTCTCCCCTTGTCCCACTCTCCCCGCCTTTTCTCCTCCCCACCCCCATCCATTCCTCAAAGAGGGTAAGGCATTTCATGGGGAGTCAACAAAGTCTGACACATCATTTTGAGGCAGAACCAAGCCCTCCCCACACTATATTTAGGCTGAGCAAAGTATCCCTCCAAAAAGAATAGACTCCAAAAATCCATTTCTAAGAATAAAAGCTATAGCCCAAAACTCAAACACTGCATATCTGCTATTTTCAAAGAAGGGAAAAAGGATTTCCTCACAGTCCCAAGTGAGATTGCTGCATACACAGACTCTGAGATGGAGCCTTTGTGTATATGGTCTTGGGTGAGGGAGGGGATGAAGCTTGTTGGGCCATAATCAGGTTCAACACTTGTTTGGAATTTTTATTGTGTATGAAGATGTCACAAAGACCTCTGCTGACACCAGAGGGCACTTCTCGTGTTAGGGCAGCCATGGAGAGAAAGAAGGAGCTGAGTAACAGGGCCTTTGGAGTCTAGAATGAACTTGTCAGTGGATAGAAACAACTTTCGGAAATGTGCATAACCTTGTGTCTAATGAAACTCTTTGGTGAGGAGCAATTTGTTGATAGGATTATAATCCATGGCTGTCAGACACCCACACTCCATTATCTGAAGGAAACAATACTTGGTCCCTGAAGGAAGAGTTGGAACAACCAGCTGGAGAGCCACAGAATCCACTGTACTCACTTTACCCTTTCCAAATTGCTTCAAATAAGCCACTGTAGGTTCCAGCTCCATTTTAATGATGAAGGAAGAGACTTAGCAAATGTACCTAGGCAGAGGTACACAGACTCACAAACTCATCTGTCTAGGTTTCTGTTTGCTGGTTAAAAAAACCGCTTATAAAGCAGAGTTGTATCCAAGAATGGTTTGATTTTTTTCTCTCTACTTCTTTGTATCCTTTGAAAATTATCCCTACATCTATTAGATAAGGAAGCATCATAAGGCCGGTAAGCACAATTCAGTATGTGAACCTCAAAACTCTTGTTTTCATCCAGTTTCTGCAATAAATTCCATGATTTGTAGGTGACACATTTTAAAATCTATTATAATAAGCAAGGCTGGGTCTAAAACTAATAAAGATGAAGGGCAATAGAAAGAAAAACGAATGTGGGAAAGAAGGTGGGGAAGAGAACTTCAATGGCTTTGGGAGTTATCTTTGTAGACACAGCAATTTAAGTTGGCCTGTCACATAGACACCAGGGAAAATAATACTCAGAGAAATAGACATACATAGTGCCTTTGTGCTGTGGAAGCTTGGGTATGGGTTGTAGAAAGAGAATAATGTAAGTGTTGCCTACCTTCCTAGTTACTCAAAGATGGAGCGTGTGTTTAAAGCCAGGTGATTCAGACACTGAATATGGCATGTGGAATAGCTCTTTGCTCATTATTAGATGGAGGGAAGACAGTCAGAGTCAATGTATCAAATGATCCCAGGCCATTGCCAAACAATTATTTGTTTAGATGTTAAATATGTTTTCCAAATGATATAACTTCTCCTGTTGATTGAAGGACCACGCCTTCATGCAGGAGCTAGAGGCTTCCAATTGGTCTCAGGTCATCACCAATTTAGCGTTTTATATTGCTGGGGTACCAGATTCCTATAGAGAGATAAAATATGACTCAAGGGAACACATTTCACCAGGAATTCTGCTCATAAATAATTTGTGATAAATCTAGAATATTTTCCTTATGAAAAAAGATGACACTTCCAATGGCTCTGGAAATACTGGTTTGAAGCTATGTAAAACAAGTGATTCTTTCCTTGCCTTAGCTTGTACTCAGCACTGACAAGTGAAGAAAGGAAGGGTAATTGGATGCTGAAGATGGCATGGCCAGTAAGTGTGTAATTCTACACAGAATTTCCTAACCTCCCTCTTTCAAGTAATAGCACATTTATCACAGCAGATGCTAAATTTGCTTTAATGGCGGATTAGCTATTAGGTAGTCTGATGGACTTTTAAGTGGAAACATGCAGTTTTATGAGCAATTTGAAAGTTACTAATAATATTCTCTGGGAAAATGGACTCAATCTGTGAGAATAGTACTTAACAAATATTTTATGACTTCTCATTGATCCCGTTGTAATCCTTTGCTGCATTTCCAAACATGAGAAAATATTTAGCTGGAGATTCTGGTGGAAAAAAGAATCACTTTCCCAGACTGTTCTTTCATTTACAACTATATTCTGGAAAAGTATATGATGAAGTTAATTGAATTTGGGGCTGAATAAATAAAGAATATAATAATCAAGTTTCAGCTTCAAATAGCTACCATGATTATTGTGAAAATGAGACCTTTTTTTAAAGCTCATCAATGGAGCGTGAGCAGAGACATGTATTTTTCTTTGTTTCTCCCCTAGAGTTACTAGATGACACTAAGCTCTTAAGGGTTATATATAAAACAATAAATAGCACCTGATAAATGACTAAGAACAGTCTGAATAAATCACCAGTGTCTATGAGGTTTTTTTTCATATATGACATTAGGCATCCATTGATCCACTGCCTATTCATTCATTACAAATTTATTAGGCTTTTCTTTGGTCAAGGGCAATGTGTTAGGAGACACGGGAGCAGAAAAAATATGTACAACTTTCCAAAGATGAATTAAACTAAAGTTTGAAAGTGTAATATAATGTCTTACAGTATAACAAATACCATAATAGAGACTTTAAGGAAGTTTGGGGAAAGTTCTGGAATGGTCTTAGGTGGACCATTGTAACATGAGGGTCTGCTTGTTGGGATTTCTGTCTTGCCCAGTTCCCACAGCTGGTAATTCCTAAAGAAGATCACACAGAGATCTACGTAAGTTATAAACTGATTGGCTTCTTAGCTCAGGCTTCTTATTAACTCTTATAACTTATATCAACCCATTATTCTTATCTATGTTAGCTTCATGGCTCAGTACCTTTTTCAGCGGGGCAGGTCACATCCTGTTTCTTCAGTGTCTGGACAGGACTGGGGAAGAATGAGCTGTCTCCTTCCCAGGATTCTCCTGTTTTTATTGACCCACCTCTACTTCCTGTCTGGTTGTCCCACCTATACTTCCTGCCTGGCTACTGGCCTATCAGTGTTTATTTAAAATATAATTGACAGAATATAGACCATTGTCTTGCACCAGAACATTTCATAATCATAATGAATTATGACCAAAGATGGAGAAATTCAACTGATATCTCTGCTCCCTATAATGTTCTTTTCAGTTACATTCTCACCACTAATTTAAATTCTTCCACTGCTTGGATCCATGTTGAAAAATATTATAATTCTTGTTTTCATAATATCATTAAATTTGTTGATAAAGAAAAGGAAAAAATTAACAAAAATAAGGCAGCAGGAAGAAAAGGACTAGAAATTTCTTTTAAAATACAAAATTTATATAAATTTCAAATAAACTATCTTAATAACTTTAGTCCTGTTCATCTATACAAGCATTAACTAATTGGAATTTTATTTAGCAATGTAACAATATATTAAATTGGGTAATTTTTGATAATCTCAAAGCCATGCAATTGCATTTAATATGAGCTTAGAGAAACTAAGAAGAAAGACTGACAAAGGATAGACTTTATACATTATTGCAAAACTGGGCAAAGAAGCATAGAAAATGGAGTACAGCAAGAACTGGGTTTATTTCTGGAGTGCACACTCTGAGGACTTTGAGTTCCTGAGGGGTTCCATGGTATCCTGAATACGTCAGCAAAGTGTCTTTTAACAAAGAAAAGGAACCAACTATGGCTACAAAACAAAATAAAAACAAAGAAAAACTTTGATCTTATGAGTATAACCAAGGGTGGAGCCAGTGAGGATGTACCTTGGTCTTTATTCTAATGCATGGACCTTGATGGCATTTTGCCTCCTCTTAAATGTGATATAACTATATTTAATTGTATCACTTTGGAAGTGTATAGACCTGCATCTGAGATAAAGGCTTTGGAAGGTAAGAGATGGACAGGCTTCTACTCACCAAGGTTTGTCTCTGATATTGTTGTCATGTTCCCATTCCTCAAGGGTACTTCCTCATTTTATCTCCCAAGAACTTACCTGCCAAGGTCCCATAATTAACCTTGTTGCCAAGATTTAATCTTAAGTATTCTCATTAAAATATTATCCTTTGTGCCAGAAAAGATGATGTCATATAAAATTTCAGGGTAGAAAATGAAATTATGACAGCTTCAAACTTTGGGGTCTTTCTCGTTGCAGTGTGGGTATTGATTTTTTAGATCATTTCCATAAAGGACAGTAACAAACTTACCATAAAGAACAGATACTTTCTGCTTGTGAGTTTATGATTGTTTTCGGTGTTATTTTTCTGCATACTCTGATGGTTCCTAACATTAATGAGGTCCATACCACTGATTTCATCTTTGTCTAGAATGCCTTGGTTTCATTAGATCTAAGACTCATTTAACAACTGCGACTTTGTTGTAAAATAGCTTTGTCTTAGCAAGCTCTGCCTTCCTATCCTCTTACCTATTCTGTCTATGTCTTGTCCTTTGTTTGAGTATCTTTCTTACAAGACAGATAAATCTAATAAATTAATTCACTTCAAGATGTCAGAATTGCGAATATTTTTCCATTTTAAAGAGGACTGAAAAAGGAAGGCTATTTCCTTATCAGATTACAGTAGTAGATTTTTAGTTAAAAACTAAGAAATTTCATGTTAAATGCTTTTTGCAGTATCATTAAAAATGGCAGAAATATTCAACTACAGCTAATTCTGGTTTTAGTGTATATTCACTATTATGCAAATAGATTTAAGGAATGACAAGAGAAATAAGTTGAAAATCTGTTGCTTATCCTTGGATATTTGCCCAGTTTCAGTTCCAGGTCCTATTAAGTTGGGAAGAAAATATCATAATGGCACCAAGAATTGTAAACAAAACTGTGAGCTTGGGAAAAGGACATTTGGAACAAATTTCTAATTACTGGCAATTAATATGCGATAGAAAAATTATCCTTTAATTAGTTCATTTAAAATGGTAGCATGTATCTTAAAACAAATGGTGCCAATATTGCCTAATTTTCTTTTTAAAATTAATGAAAAATTGGCAGATATTTAGCCAAAAACCTTACTTTTAAATATAGAAGGAATATACTGTGCTCTAAAATTTTTAGTTGAAAGGAAACCTTAATTAAAGCTGAAACTTGAAAGACAAAATATGGGATCAAAACAATTTTTGGAACCAATATGTGGGTTTTAAAATAGTCTTATTTAGTTTTTTGGTAGAATGAACTTATTTTTAAACTGAAACAATAGCAAAATATGTAAGAGGCTGAAATGGCAGTCATCAGTTGATGTCTTGTATTTTTTTGCATAGTTTTCTCAGTGTCATTAGAAATCACATATAAATAAAATAGGCTAGGTGTGACAGACTAATTTTGGCTTGTGCTAGGTATGGAAGTGTTAAATTCAGTATTTTTCATGTTCAAAGTGCAAGAAAGCTTCTCTTTGTGGCGTTATGGTTGTGACAAACCCTTTGATTTCAGAACTGAGGAGGAAACTTATTTATATTTTCACCCTTTGGTTTTAGAAACATTAATCAAAGCCTGTTCCTGCCGTAGTTATCAATGTACTAACTTTAAAATGAAGACCTTTTTGATAAAGGCCATCTTATTACAGCGATCTGATCAACAACAGTTCTATTGAACGTGCCCTCCCCTGGTGTACAGTATCCTTTTCCTGTTGAAGTTGCCCTGAGGTATTTCAAGGATGAAGATTATGGAAAATTCAAGCAAAAAACCAAAAGCATAAAAGTTCCAGCCATTTAGACTTGAAAGGAAAGTACCCTGTGTCCATCCTGCCCCTTCCTGACTGGGTGTTATCCCTATAACCACTGACTTATAATAGATTGCCATTCATGGCCCAGATGAATGGGTTTGCTAACAATAATGCTCTTGTTCTCTAGGGTACCATGTAAACAAAAGATACTACATAAATAGATGTATTGAACATTTCAGTTATAAAAGCAAAGTTAGAGTACAGTTTTAATGTCCTCGGTTAGAAATTTCCCTACTTTACAGAAGTTATTTAAGCATGGAAATCCTTGAGCAATGAGTACAATGCATCCTGTTATAGCTTGAATTATAAAGTATGCCTCCTACTGTTAGCACTGTGATTACTATTTTGCCTTGTTCTGTTATATTTCTTAAAAATGCCTAGGAAACCATTCAGAATCACCTATGACTGAAAGAGAAATCCATTTTATTCTTATGCAAGAAGAGAGTTTCACGCCGAATCCTTCCCTAAGGACATTGTCATCCATATCTTATTGATGTAATTACTCCTCAGTTTTATAACATAGCGATCTTAAATCGGTCATCAGCAAAGCCGAGCAGAAATTTGGGACCCATGTTATCATAAACATGAACTTCCCAGAAGAACATGACATTTGGTAGTTAGAGCCTATCTATGAGTTCCATAATCACTCAGTTGAATTTCTCTAGTTAACCCTTAACAGGGATGAATAGGTTTCCCAAAGAACACTGCAGTTTCTAGGAAGGGAACTATATTTGGGTTGTTTCATTATGAAGTATGTATATTGATTGGTTAGCGTCTATAACAACATGTAGATGCAAACTTTGGAAGCCGTCTACAAATGAAGCCACTTTTACTATAGTTTGAAAATTCTCTATATTGCTTATACTTCTTTTATTTTTTTTCACTGAAGTAACTTCCCAGATTCCACAGTAGAGGGAGGAGTCGGACAATACCCTTCTTCTTATCAAAGAGGGTCAAGGGGAAGATGATAGCTTGTCTCTCAGGGTACTGGATGTGAACTGAAATGTTTCAGTCACTAACTTGTGTGAATTCAACCCTGACTACAATGAGGAATACGTTTTTATATGAATTAAAAGTGGAGCCTAGTTTGGGTTATTAAAACATGAACTATAAAATGCCATGTAACTTGTATAATGAGTGGCTTTGGTCTGCACTCCTCAAACACCAAATAAATCTTGATACTGGCAAATGTTACCAAAGCACCAGTTCCATCTTTAAAATACACCAGCATATAAGAGAAATGTTGAGTTGCCATTCAGACATTAAATGGTCCTGTTAATGATGAGAGTGACAGATGAAGCGATGACCTCCGTTCTGGGCTATTATTCTCCTAAAGAAGAGAAAAATCTTTTCAACTTTATGAGGGTCACTGTATGTGTCAGGACCAACAAAAAGCATATTGAGATTCAAATTCTGTGTGGTCTTCAGTTTCTCTTGCCAGTGTCCTTTATCCTTTGAGCCTAGAGAGTTGAATGAAAGCCTTAAGGTACAATTCATGACTATCTCAATTGTTAGCATGCAAATGTAAAGGCCAATCCCAAATGTATCCCTATTTAATGGCTTAAGTAGTACATTGGTGTTATTTGCCAAGATGTAGACCATAACCTTGGAAAATGTATAATATGGAAAGTTTTATTGTTTGGTCATCTAGGAAGCCAGTTAGACATCTGTAGGCAATTTGGAACTTATATTTCTTTTCCCATCTCCTTGAGTTGATACCTTCAGTTGATTCTAAAATACATGAATCTGTCCCAGAGTAATGGGAGTCACAGAAAACATGCTATAAATTGTGTAAAGTCAAGCCCATTTATTCAGTAAAGCCATTTCATATACAACGCTACTTGCTAGATAGATAGTAGCAAGTAGGGGGTAATGGAGAAATTATACTTTTGGTCTGATGCCATTTAAGATCATAATTATACTTATTAATTATGAGTTTTTTGGCCAGTAAGCATGAATAGTATAGTTCTATACATAAACCTGTATAGTTCTATAGGTATGTGTGTGTATATATTTATTTGTGTATATGCATTCACACATGNCATGTACGGACAAAAATTTATTTTTAAAGCATTGAACTGATTTAACACTCTCTTTACTGCTAAAGATAGGATTCAATAAATCCACAATGATGCTGAAATTGTGACAGCCACTTTGTAAGTGTGATTAAGGAGAGTGACCCCTAAGCCCATTCTTTGGTGCGGTATCTACAGCTTCCCTGTGCCAGTCTTCAGACTGGGGCTATTGCTGCATCCCTCTTGTCCTGTGGAGCCATGCTGGAGGTGGCTACAGCTCCCTGAAGCCTCCCTGCACTGGATGATGACAGGACAGAGCTGAAGGAGCTTCATTGTTGTTCCTCCAGGATACAGAGAACAGCGGGACATTGTTGTTTGAAAGAAAGATCTTTGAGTTTTTATTTTGATTCTGTTGCCTTTTCTGAATTTTGATATCTAGCCCATAATGACTTGTTTCCCCAGTATTTCAAACTCTCTGCTTCTAGCTTCTCTCTACCCTTGAAAAATAGTCTTGTCTATCAAAAATGTTTATCATGTCTGCTTTTGATGTTGTTTATTATTCTCCCCATTGCCATTTAATTAAGAAGAAATGGCATCTCACTCATTCCATCTCAGGGTGTTGCACCACAGAATTATCTATCTAAGCCAATGCCTAACAGCTTTCCTCCCGAGAACATGCTTCGCAGTGATTTTTAGCCATCAGATATGGTCGTTATTTGCAGAAGATCCAGAGTTCATGATACAGTTGTATAATTGCATATAATTGCACTATTCGTCCTCATAGAATTTTTAATTAGCTGTACGTAAACAGGTATATTTAAAATTGTGATAGTGATCTTTTCATGTTATCTTAATGTTTAGGCACTTTTAATTACATAGGTAGATTTTATATGTGCGTGTGCAGAAACTGGGCCAATGCTCCTTATTCTGATGATTTTTATCAATTTATGTCTGGGATAAACAGCTAAATCTTCACATGTGCTAAAGCCTTCTATAAATAGTCCAGGGAGTTACTTAGTAGAGCATTTTACATGTTCCGTTTTCTTCCACATCAGAAAATTTAGTGCATGAGTGAATTTTGAGAAAATATCTGAAGTAATAGGTCTGCAGGTGGTGACAGCAGGAGAGCAGCGAGGTCTAAGACTGACATTTGGGTTGCGGTTGCTGTTGGCAACTACATTTCAAGGGCTATCAGCATCTGGGATAGCACAGCTTTCCCTACCGTCCCCTTCAATAGCTCTTTCCGACGCTCTTGGGACCTTTCTTGGTTCATGGTATTTCTGCTGGCTCTAAACTTCAAAGCATGCTATCAGAGAGAAGAATGATTTGTAAACAAGAAGCTCGTTACGGGAACGATGTGAATTTTGTACATGAAACCTAGAATGATCTCTCAAGGCAGCTACCGAGGAAAGCAGATGCGTTTTGGATTCTAACCTGGTACTGAAGCGTTGGTAACGTGTCTGTCTATCTTCCAATCAAATGCAGTGCGAGAACGAATGAACAAAGTTGGAACACATGTACATCTGGCTCGAATTCGCCCTGACATTTGTTGTGAGAGGAACCGTGTGGAACCTGGGAACTGTTTTGCTTTTTCTCTAGACCAGGGAGCATATTCTCCCTAAGAGGCAGCTTCCACAGTCACTGCAGCAATCTACCACTCCCATTTAGTACCTGTCATTCCACATGCATTGGCTCTTCCTTCTTAGGAAATGTCTGTGACTGACTCAGACACTAACACTTGTAATACGTGGTTCAGAGTTTCGCATTCTCTAAGCTAGTAATTACAATAAGGAAAGGAATATGGCATCCATATTAAATAGTGGGTTTTTTGTAAGTAATGAAAGAAAACGATCAGCCAGTAGGTGCATTGAGCCTCTAAGAGACTGCGTCTTCTCAGTCTTTTGTGTCTACATTACTGAGATTCCTCTTATCACAAGCACTATTCATCATTTTGAAAAGGAAACCCAGAGGCTTCATATTTGTGTGCAGACTCTGAATATTAGTGGCAGTGATGAAAGTGAGCCATGCACAAACATTTTCCTTAGGGTGACTACACAGTGACTCTTGGGAAGATTTGCTGAGCATCTGAGGGTTTCTTTATTTTACATTTTTAAAAGAAATAAATCAACACACTTCAAAACCTTAAATACAAATATGAGATTTAAAAAAATCTGTAAAGTGCTGTAATTTCCACATGATATTGTTTGGTGGAGACCTTTACGTAATAATCATGCTTAAAATCCTTCCAAGTTTGGTTACCGATATTAAAAAAAAATGCCTCGCTAGAAAACAATAATGCAAAGCGGACCTCAGTTGTAGAATTGTTTAACATTTGGAGGTGACATGGGAAGCAACTATCTATCAATAAGAGTGGATCATCATTGTAAAAGTTAGTTTTAATCTTTATTATTTATTTCTAAATTGTTTGAGAAACTTATAAATGAACATCTATATCACTCTTGACTCTGTCTCCCTCCAATTCTGTCCATACTTCGAAGTTGATTTTTACAAGTGGCTTTTCATTTTCCCAACTCTAAAACAATTGATGTTTCTTATACAAGTATTTGGGAGGATTTTGAAAAGAACTTCAAGAATTAGGGCCATAAGCTCAATCATAATCTCTTTATCTGACTCGTGACTATTGTAAAATTTTCCTGCCTTTTGTTTTTCATGCATTTAAAATATTATATTCCATTTTAAGAGTAGTCATGACATAGGCAATGACAATATTTCATATTAGAGCTTAGGGACACTGTGTGATGTGTCATGTGTGAGAAGAAGAAAGCATATTGGACAGAACCTTTGAAGCATGTTGGCACAGCTCTGGATACAGCAGCCGCTTGAATGTACCAGATAAACAACAAATGTCAGAGAATTATAATGGCTTTGCTTTCATGATCCCATTGGGATCTAAAAAACTGACACTAGCATTATATTTGTAATTTCCTAGCTCTTATTTTTGCCAGGCCATGATATATAATAACTATGGTTTAAAACATTCTCATCAACAAGCGTGGAAACAGCTGCAGTTAACTCAGTTTCTGGGTTAAAGCCCAAAGAATTTCATCTCCCTGAGGACTTTTCCTTCTAAAGCATCATTAACTCCTTTTTAAATTTATTGTCCTTGTTTAAACCTCTAAACAGTGGTCATATTCATTAAAGTCTAAATTGCTTACACATCCCACCAGATATCTACTTAAATATTGTTTCAGGTGATGCAATGTTGAGTTTGTGACTTTATGATTACTCAGCCATTCTTGGGTGAGTGTTAAGTAGAGGGATGGCTGCTTGTTCCCATTGAAATCTTGACTTAGTGTTGGTATCAACAAATATGTACATACAACGACTATGTATCTCTGTGCTTCACTAGAATAAGTGTGATGTTTAAGGAATATTTTGCAGACAAGTGGCAGTTTGTGTCTTGGTTCTTTTTGTGTCACAGTGACAAAAACTTTTGATAGAAACAACTTAGGGAAGGACTCCACAATGCTTTCATTGTGGAGGTTTAAGTAGAGCATCATGGTTGTGAAAGCCTGTGGTGGGGGCTTGGATAAAGCATCCTTATTTCACCTCCTGACAGACTGAAGCAACGAAAGAAAGGTGGAGGGAAGCTTCTAGATTAGATAAAGCTCTAGGACTTTCCCTCCAATGACTTACTCTTTCCTAACCTGGCCCTTCCTCTCACCTTTTACCACCTGTCAATGTCAATACAGCCAACACATTATAAGCCCATCTAGGGTTCAATGCATCACTAGGTTAGAGTCTTCAGGATCCAACTATCTGAAAATAGACACAACCATATGTATGCTTCCTTGGTCCAGTAGGTATTTCTTATCCATCCATGTTGACACTCAAAATTAACTACCACAATATATTTTGATTAGGTGCATGCAACCCTGAAAAAGCCTTGGTGTATGAATGACAGGAATGTCTTTCTGATTAAGCTGGAGCTATTGGATATCTGACCATAAGCACACAAGGGCAGTGAGTTTTTGATATAATATTCTATCTTTCAAATACTTTTTCAATATGAGGATTTCCTATCATTAGAATGGTGTACCTTTTGGATCCTTTATGTATTTTTCATGGTTATTTTATGTGTACATTGACCTTATTTAAACATCTCATTTTTTTTACATTTAATGGATGTTTGTATTTGAGTATACTTTTATGAAGAATATTTTTTTATCTTTTATTATGTGTACATGAGCACTTAGAGGGAGTTGTGTCTTATATATTGTGATTTTGATTTTGTTAACTCATATTTCCTTTATCCATGTGACTTCTCTGACCCCTTCAAAAAAAGATTTATATATCTCTATCATTAATGATTTTAAATTCCATTTTTAACTTTTTCATCCCACATAGTTGGTGCAACTTCTAGCCTTCATGCCATGTACATTAAACTCTTAGTTTCAATTTGACTCCCCCAAACCACCACCACAAATTTACCCTGATTCCCATATTATCATCGTGTTAAATTTCTCTATTTCCCCCTTTATACCCTTAAAGGTGTCAGTACTGGAGGAATCCCAAACTCATAAGGGAGTCTTTGCTCCAATTTTTACCCACTTAAAAACTTCAATTGCATTTATTTATTTGCATATCTATCTAGTATGTGTACACATGCGTGCAGCAGTGTGCATACAAGCAGAAGTCAGAGGACCACTTTCAAATGTTAGGTCTCTTCTTGCAGAAAGTGGGACCTTGAAGACGTAAGTCACAAACAATGCCACGCCAGTTTGGAATTATGATTAATAGGGTGGTATTTATTTAAAGAGGAAAAAACTTACAGATCACCATCCCAGACAACAGCCCTCTGCACAACCAGGAAGGGAGTCTAGTCGCCGGAGGAGCAGGAAGTGAAGAGAGAGGAGAGGGAAGTGGCCGCTTGTTTAAAGGGAGAGAGACCACGCCCCAATGGGCTGGTATCTCAGCAGCTATAGGCTGGAGCAAGCGGAAGGACCTCCCACAACAGGACCTGAGGTCATCAGGCTTGGTGACAGCACCTACTATTTCATCTTCCCAGAGCTTTTACTTTCATTGGTCCTACGTTTATCTTCTATCTGTGTGCATCTGGACATCTAGCGCCAGTATGAAAATTTCCGGAAATCACATATAGAAAAGGGGGCGATACTAACTGACTTGAAATTCATTTTCTCAATGATTTTGGTCCCTGGAGAATTTCTCTTTCTTTTTTTGCAAAAGTTTATGCCTTTGGGGGGAAAAAAAAACAGAAAGGGTCAATTATTTCTGTTCAGGAAACTTTGGTGAAATATCTCCAATCAAGGAACTTGTGAGGAACAATCAGCTCAGAGGCACTGGCTGTGTGAGACGGCCCTGAGTCCCACCGGGGGAAAACGTGACCAACCTTTGAAGTAATAAAAACGAGACATAAGCCAGTCTCTGCTGTTTATCTCGATGTCCCGATGGCTGGCATTTTTACAGTGACTGAAATTCTTTCAGCCTCCAGAGGTTCTTATCTGTGACAGAAAAATCACCCAGAACTTGCTGACCTTTATGGAGGCTCCCATCTCTCTCTATGGTGTGTGTGTGTGTGTGTGTGTGTGTGTGTGTGTGTGTGTGACACACACCTGTGCATCACCCAAGAAATACTACAATTTTTCTTTTTATCAGGCTCAAATGATTTAAATAAGTGCTTGGTCTAGTTTCCCCTCCCCTCCCCAGTCTCGTGCTTTCCTGCTTTCTGCTCTGCTCACCACCTCCAGTTCCTTGTTCTCCCTTGCCATGTTCCTCCCTTCTCCTCCTTTGTCCTCCCTTCTCTTCCTCCCCTCTCCTCCTCTCCTATACCGTCTTCTATATTGCCCTCTCTTTATCTCCCTTGCTGTCCCCTCCGTCCTGTTTTTATTTTCCAGTGCCATGATCTCTCAGAACCTGTGCATTCTGTGTCCCCCCACAGGTGGCTTCTCTGGGCGTCACTACTTTCACCTTATGTGCACTGTGCATAGATCGCTTCCGGGCTGCCACCAACGTCCAGATGTACTATGAAATGATCGAAAACTGTTCTTCCACCACTGCCAAACTTGCCGTTATCTGGGTTGGCGCTTTGTTGTTGGCACTTCCGGAAATTGTCCTCCGCCAGCTGAGCAAGGAGGATTTGGGCTTTAGTGGCCAGGCGCCTGCAGAACGGTGTGTCATAAAGATCTCTCCCGATTTACCGGACACCATCTACGTTTTGGCCCTAACTTATGACGGTGCACGGCTCTGGTGGTATTTTGGCTGCTACTTTTGTCTGCCTACACTTTTCACCATCACCTGCTCTCTAGTGACTGCCCGAAAGATCCGCAAAGCAGAGAAGGCCAGCACCCGTGGGAACAAGCGGCAGATCCATCTGGAGAGCCAGATGAACTGCACGGTGGTGGCCCTGACCATTTTATATGGGTTTTGCATCATCCCTGAGAATATCTGCAACATCGTCACTGCCTACATGGCCACGGGCGTCTCACAGCAGACGATGGACCTCCTCAACATCATCAGCCAGTTCCTCTTGTTCTTCAAGTCCTGTGTCACCCCCGTGCTCCTCTTCTGCCTGTGCAGACCCTTCAGCCGGGCCTTCATGGAGTGCTGCTGTTGCTGTTGTGAGGAGTGCATCCAGAAGTCTTCCACTGTGACCAGCGATGACAACGACAACGAGTACACCACGGAGCTGGAGCTGTCGCCCTTCAGCACGATCCGCAGGGAGATGTCCACTTTTGCTTCCGTGGGGACCCATTGCTGAAGTACCCTGCTCGCTTAGCTCAGATTTCTCCGATTTTCATATCCTGTGAAAATTTTTACTTCATATTTTTCCTTGCAGGGGAACGAGGCAAACATTTTGAAAAGCAAGTAGCGGAAGATATATTAACTACTCTAGAACTGATTTTGCAAATTAATATTTGTGCTCTGGGAAAAAAAATGTTTCTCTTTAGTTATGTAAGAAGAAGGTGGTCAACAGTCTCAGATCATTTTTCCTGCTATGGTGCTAATATTTTATTTAAAAGTTACTGCACCTTAACAATATTAATTGTTGGATTTCTTTCTTTCTTTTAAGAACATAATCATTGTATACTGATGGCGGGCCTGTGATTTTGCTAGTTATTTTGTGTTTAATTTGTGATTGAAAGTACATTGTATCTAAAATGATTTGTACTTCTAGCCATGCAAAGTAGCCCCAAATAAACAACCCATCCTTCTTTAACATGACTGTCAATCTACTTTTAACAAGATTTAATAAATTTTTAATTGCCTTAAATATACAATTACTGGTCCTATGCACAACTTGAAGCAGGCCTTATTTTTTTTATATCTTCCTTTAAGGCAGGTAATCACTATGTTCTAAAGAAGTTTTCCAAACAATACTGCTTATATAATAACTCATAAAATTATATTGTAGATTAAAATTAAGCTGTATTTTTAATATTCACACTGTAAAATCATTTCTGAATATTTTTAAAAATATGAAAGACAGAAGAGTAGGTATAGAGTTCTTTTACTTCCTAGAGATCTATTTTAAATCCACCTTTGAACTGGCACCTGGAGGGACGGGTTTTCCCTTGGAGGATTATGGGCAGATCAAGACTGAGAAACAATGTGCCTGGCATCTGATTTCCACTGAACAATAGCCTCTGAAGTTTCGTGGCTCGTATGTGAAGTGCTCTGAATTCTAATAGTCCGTCTTGGCTTCTATTTTACTTTTTAAATTTTTGAGAATTTCATAGGAGCACTCTGTTTAACCCATTTCCACCCATTCCTTCCCCTTCCAACTCCTCCCATTTGACTCCCTCAAATTCATACTTAAAAAAAAATCAACCTAATTAAATCTCTGACTTGAGTTTTGATGTGGAATGAAAAGTACAGATATACATACATATGTATGTATGTATGTATGTATGTATGTATATATCTTGATTAGAGCATGCAAATATTCAAATACCACCTTTAAATGGATGTTCAATAAATGCCCCCACCCCAAACCTAACCCCACCCATTTAGTTTATTGAATCACATGGTGTTTGACACATGGGTCAATGTCCAGTTGTAATGGCAGATTCTCGTTGGGAAACAAAGTCATTTTTTTAAAGCTACAAGAAAAAGTGCGTGATTGAATGCCAGTGCCTTCAGCAAAACAACAGGATTAGGAGCCCAATTATCTGTCTGGAAAGTGTTCTTTTCATCAGCCTCTGAGCTTTTCAGCATGAACTGAATCAGTGCCCATCTACCAGAAACTAGCTTGATGTTATTACAGCCACAGAAATTTACTGGTAGAAAACAGAAGAGATTTGACCCAAGTCATTTATGTCCCTGATAAAGTCTAGGTCAACAAGAACATCTTTCTCTTATCTTCTTTCCCCAGTTCAATTCTGGAGATGTGATTAATCCCCACACTGGCCAGGGATTTAAGGCAGGGTTAAAACACAGGAAAATTGTTTTCTGACAATTGTGCAAGGTCTTTGGGGAATTCCTAAAGGAGACATCTGAGGACAGCAGGTTGACAACTCTGAATCCACAATGCCATTCTCAACACCACAGGTGACTTCAGAACGAAGAAACTCATTCTAGAGAAGCTTCTATGCTAGTACTTGCAGTACTTGTGCATAGAACTCATTCTCAGACTGGTCAAAGAATCAAGGAGAGATTGCTGTGTAGAAAGAACCAAGAGAAAGCATGAATGAGTACAATAGGAACTTAGAGCTGATGGGTGGTGAGCAGAATGGGTAAAATTTGACAACCATTCTCAGGGAAGAGGAAAGTCAGACTTGAATAAAACAATGAAGCTTTTATGTGATAACTGGTGGCCAGCCCACTTAAGGAGGTGGTGGTGGAAGATTTGGTGAGTAGAAAGTTTAAGAAGAGAGAAGTTATTTTAGAAAGACTGGGGCAAGAAATCACTAGGTGCAATAGAATCTTTTAGCTTAACTGGCTTTAATATGGATTTGGTTTAAAGGAGTCTCTCAAAGCTAAATGGACTAGAAGCTGGTCCTCACGTGGCAGCAGAAGATGGTAGAGCAGTGAGGAGATAAGGCCCCGTGGTAAGTGAACAGGCTATAAAGCTGATACTATCATGACTAATGACGTTTATACAATTTCTGATTCCCACAAACCCAGATTAGCAATGCAAAGTATGAGTGTATTCTACAAAGAAAACCCACATGACATGTTTGGTTTCATCTGTTCAGAAATTTCTCCCCCTCTTTTTCTTTCTACCACGTCATGTCATGAGGCAGCAAGAGAGCCTCATTAGAGACCTGCCAGATGGACTTATGAGCCTGATATTGGACTTCTACCTTCCAAAACTGTAATCGAATAAACCTGTGTGTAAGTATTCATCCTCTAGCATTTTATTAAAGCAACGACAAAGCTGTATAGAAGATTTGTGAGGAATCATGAAGAATATTCACTGAAGTCATCTAATAAGAATGCTGTTGTTATGGATAAATGTCAGAACTCAACAGCAGGAAGATATTTGTAAACAAGTTAAGTTTGGAGGCAGTGATGGTTTGAATATGGAAAAATGACTAGACAGTTACAACATGTTATTGAACTATAATGTAGGCAGTGAAACTAAAATTTACTTTTTCTTCTGTGCTTGCATCGTGATGATCAGTAGTTGATACACAGACCTTTTATTATATCCTACCCTTGCCACTTTAGTATTAAAACTAAGCTGTCCTAAATAGAATTTGATTGATATGTTTTCTCATAGACTCGTTTTTCAACTGAAAGAAATTTCTGAAACATACATTTTGTTGTTAAATTTTTTGTTGTATTTTTTCTAATCTAAATTCCATCCAGTAGTTTACATTACTTATTAAGAGAAGAAGAAACCTCACTCAAAATTTAGTCTAAGATAATCATCAGAACTCTAGGAATGGTGTTGGGTTATTTAAACAGGGAATTTTTGTGGTATGAGAATAGTTAAAATAAATACTATCAAATATATCTATATTTACAGCTAGATATTACAAGAAAGTAATGTAAGGATTTTGATGATTTACAATTCTAAAGTCTTAAAATTCATGACTTTAATCCCGAATACTTTGGCCATTTATGTAACTCTGTACTTCATACAAGGTTAGGTAATAGAAATCATTTGATTGCCTTTAACTTTTACATTTTTGCATTAATAAAATTGCATGTGATAAGTGCAGTGTAGATTGTATAGAAAATGATGGAATGACCAGGGAAGATGAAAGTGATGTTCTTCTTTCTGAGGGTTAGAAGCCAGATGGCAAAAAGACATCTATTTTTCCACTTGTTCACAAGTTACTTGTTAAAATTGATTTTATTTGTGTTATCCTAACAAAATTATGATGATGCTTTTAAAATATGTCCCAAGTAATTATTTTTGCCATTACTTGCCTATTTTCATAAAACTAGAACTAAGATAAAATGTCCAGTTCTCTACAAACTATGGTGGAGTTAGCTTTAGCCTATCGTAAAAGGATATAAACAGTATTAAGTGAAGATCATCTAGTAACTTCTATGTCATCATACTTAGTCCATTCATTAAACAGGTGTCAGCAAGTACTGTTATATGTTATGCAGCGTGTTAGATGGAACATAAATTAATAAATTGGCAAAACGTGTATTTGGCTGAAAAGTCCCACAGAGGAAGAGTAGACCAGAGTTGAATATGAATATGTTGTTTGCAAAGGTGACACTGCAGTTATGACTTGAAGCAGAAGGAACTACACTACAACAACTCTGAGGCAAGACCCTACTGAATAGATTTTAGGGATGCAAAGTGTCCCGAGTCATTCGAGATGATCAAGGTGCGGGAAGAAAATTACAAAGCCAAAGAGACATCCTGAGCTATTTTAAGGACTTTCCTTTTCATTCCAAATGAGAGATCTTTGTACATAATGACCTAATTTTTCCACAAATAGTGTGCTTTATTTAATTTTAATATTAAGATGTAGTTTTCGTAGCATAAATTCATGATTTTTAGCATGTATCTCTAAGCATGTATGGTTACATAGCCACTATCACCAATATACAATGACTAGCATTCCTGAAAATTCCCTGTTTTCGTTATAGCTAATCTAATTCTACCTCAGTCAATTCCTTTCTATTTTTAAATTTTTGCTCTTTCATAAAGGCCATATAGATAGTATTAGGCAGTATGTGGTTTCAGTCCAATTTTTACATTGTACTGATTCGTATTTTTGGTGTCAGTGGTATAGCTTTCTGTTGTTGAGAATTGCTGAATTGTATAGATATATCACAATGTGTTTGTATATTTTATTTATACTTTAGTTATTATTAATCAATTTTCTACTACTGCCGCAAAAACACTGAATACAGTCAATTTAAAAAGAGGAAATGTTTATTACAGCTCCCTGTCTTGGAGGTTTTTGTTCATGGTTGACCCTGTTCCTCTTACCAATAGCACAGACTGTTACATATCCATAGGGAACTTTCTACATCTGAACCACAAGAAGAAGCCTTTGTGCCATTTCAAAATTTGATTATAAAATAATCAAATATCTATGGGTAAATTTTTTATGTGAAAATGAGTTTTACATCTTTGGTAAATAACTAGAACTAAGCATTTGGAATGATATAGTATGTATGTATTTTAACTTCATATAAAGGTGGCAGCTAATGGTCCAAGGCACTGTTATCTGGAGATCCCATGAGCACTGTGTGAGAGCTCTGCTTTCTCCACGTAGTCTATAGCATTCAGCACAGATGACTCTAAGTTTTGCTAGTCTAGTATGTGTATGTCTATAGTTGTATGTATGTATGTATGTGTATGTAGTTTTGCTAGTCTAGTATGTGTATGGTCTCTAATCTTGGTGTTTGAAGCTTTTTTACTCAATTCTACTTTTGAAAAAAAATTAGTAACATGAAAGTTGAAGTACTAGACCAATAAATGTATGTTTAGTGTTGTTTAGCTAAAACCACACTTCCATTTACCCAGTTTTAAAGAGTGTTTTACTTTTCTCTCCATTGGAAAAAAAAAAAAACACAGCAGACATTTTTGATTCCTTACTTACAGGTAAGTTAGCATGTTGTCCACTAGGCACATGATTTCTTTCTGATTTAAGATCATTATCAGAATGAAGAAATTTGCCATCAGAGCAGCACTATCTACAATATATTGGAACAGTAATATAATAATATAATATCTACCACCATTATCTACTAATATGCAAATATACAGTAAAGTTTCTTGCGTGAGCATCCTGAGTGGAAGAGCTCTCCCCTCATCTCATTATTTTGTGTATTCATTTGTAATCTGAGGTCACTGCACTTTCAACTGAGGGCTTCCCTCAAAAGCAAGTTCCAAGAATGTAGTCTGACTGGGTTTTATTTTTTATTTAAATGCTTTCACTAAAATCTTTTCTACTACTCGATCTATTAATTTAAATGCTAAACATCTAGACACACCCCCATCAACATTCAGAAAAATAATGATCTGTCTACTATCTGTATCTTAGTCCACTCAAGATATCATGGAAATTTAATAATCATAGATGGTGTAACAAGGAACTAGTTGGTTTCAAACAGAAAAAAAAAAAAAAACATGTTGTCTGACAGTTCTTGAAAGTAGAAGTCCAAAGGACAGGTGCTGGCAGGGCTGTGCTTAGTAACAATTCTTTAGAAGTCCTCCCTTCATCTGTTCCACCTTGTGGTAGAGCCCCAAACCTTGCCCTATGACACCTAAACTGCCCTCAATTTTCCAAAGTTACTCTCTCACTCTATATCTTTTCTTCTTATGAAGAAGCCTAGGCAAGTTGGATCAAGCACACATCAATCCAGCATGATTTTATTTAACTGGTTGTATCTGTAACACTTGTTTTAACCGAAATCACATCCTTATGCTCTGTGGTTCTCAGTGACAGTATACCTTTTTGAGAGGTGGAATTCAGTTTTCAAAATAGAAGACTAAGAGATATGCACTGGGAGTGAAATGACCACGTCTCTAGAAATTTGGAGTTTCAGACTCAGACTGAATTGAACTGCTGATTTTTCTTTTCCCCTGTGATGTGGGAGGTGATGTATGCTGTGAACATGTTTTATTGCATTGATTAATAAAGAAGCTGCTTTCAGCCAATTGCTTAACAGAGTAAAGTGAGCTTGGAAGAAATACATAGAGAGAGTAGGCATAGTCAATGAGAAGCCATATAGCTGCTGCTGGAGACAGACACTTCTGTCAGAGCCCACTGAAACTTTGACGGTAGGCCATGACCTCGTGGTGATGCACAGATTAATGGAGATGGGTTAGTTTAGAATATAAGAGCTAGCTAGAAATATGCTTAAGCTATTGGCCATACAGTATTACAAAGAATATAGTTTCTGTGTGGTTATTTCAAGTCTGGGCAGCCAAGAACAAACAAGTAGCCTCTGGCAACAAACTGGCTCCAACAACAAATTGGCATGCCAATGTGTGCTGACTAAATCCTGAGAGAGCTTAGAAAGAAATTCTAGACACAAAAATACCCCAATGTTTAACCACTTTTTTTTTTCCTGGATGGATTCTGTTTGCTGGTGGCATGCCACAGCTCCTTTAAGAGAGGTCTTCCTGATTCAGTGGTAGCAAAAAAAAAAAAAAAATGTGGTTTCAAAATGGCGGATTCCTGGTCTTTGCTGCTAGCATGAATTCTGGCTTTTTTTAGGAGGCTGAGCACTTGAATGGGGTTTGTGAGCAGCATGCTGCAGGTTACTTGGTGGCAGCAAGGGCCAACTGGTTACCAGAGTTGAGGTTGTGAGGATAGCTCCCACCTGGCAGTCTCAGAGGCAGTAAATGGACCTCTGCCATGTTGAACTGGGTGGAGCCAAAAGGCAAAGCAGCCTTAGTCCTAGCCCTGCCACTTAGCATTTTAAGAAGCAGTCCTTGTCAGAAAGGATTACAGATATACAATAAAGACAAATTCAAATGAAAAAGACCTCTAAATGGATCACAGAGGGTTTTAAAAATGTACATAGCTTTGAGAGAAAAGAGAGAAAGAGTATAGAGAGTTATAAAAGAAAGTAAATCTTTTTAAAAAATAAAACAAAGTCTTTGAAGAGACAGAGTAAGACAGTCATAGATAAAAGGAATAAATAAAAATAAGCTATATAAAGGTGAAATATACATAGAGAGTCTGAATTATGTATATCATTGTGCTTTCTTTAAATTTTTTGACTGTAAAAGAGCTAACTACAGAGAGACATTTCATTGTATGG
Organism: Alexandromys fortis; assembly: GCF_014885135.2. Lineage (NCBI taxonomy): Eukaryota > Metazoa > Chordata > Mammalia > Rodentia > Cricetidae > Alexandromys > Alexandromys fortis. The sequence goes on from NW_026067933.1 coordinate 1,006,350, forward strand.
ACTGCTAAGCTAAACCAACATATATAGTTTAAACATGTCTTGACTTCAAAATTTGGGTCTAAGGATTTGTTGCTTTGGAAAAGGGGTTCTTCTTTTGTTTTCATAGAGGATGAGAACCTGGGGATTCCTTCCAGACTAATGTGGTTTGATGGATCAAGACCCCTCAAAAGAATACCACCACCCCCCTGCAAATTACTTTGCTCAACAAAAAGCAGGAAGTAGTTTGGAGAAAACTACAACCAAATTCTCAAATATTGTTTATAAATGTTTGTTTACATTTAAAGAAGATATGCTATAGATATGAGTAATTTGGATTTATATGGATCTTGGTTTATTGATACAAATTTAAAGCCAATTTTGTTATAAGTAAATTTCTGCTCTTGATTAAGGTATTGTGTTTGTACAGCTCATTTAAAAATGTAATGTAAAATTAAGAAATATAGTTTAATAGATAGTATTCTATAATAGTCAAGCTTGTTGTCATGTTACTTAGATTTTCTAGATATATAGAGATATATTTCAGTTAGACAGGTATTCTTCTAATCTTTCAGAGACCTTCAGAATATGGAATTTAAAATGTTTTAAGAACTTAGGACTTTTCATGGCATGAAACATGTCTGCTCCTGGCAGTACCAATCTACTTCAAGAGGATAATGACCATCAACGAGGCTCCTCATGGAGTTTGTTAATCATTTGGACATGAAACTGCTCTTGTCTGAACTGTTTGACTGGACTTGCAGGACACACAGAAAAATGACTGCTATTGTTGCCTAAAGAAGGTGAGACAGTCCTTCATGAAAGGGTATGCAAGACATTCAGCAGGACACAGAAGGCAGTTACTGACAAACTGCCAATGTAAGTGGAACTGTCTTTGAAATTTCCTGCGTCATTGAAAAGTCTGCCAGATACTATGGACCTGTAGGCTGAAGATGGGTGCCTGCAACATTACACTAGAACTTTGGGTGACTGTCCAGGCAGTGAGATATCTCTGTCAATCCTAGGGTTTTGGAATTTGCTATAGTACACTTCCTTAACTTAGGTAATATATCCTTCTAAAGTCTTTGATGGAGTTCAATAATAGATAGCTATAATTATAGTTTTCCTTAGTTACAATAAGAGATAAAGTTGATATAAATATTGTAACTATAATTCTTGCTTGATACCTGATTTGTTATATGCAATTTAACATGTTAAAGTTAAAACCTTCCTTTTTATTTAAACAGAAAAGGTAAAATGGTGTGGAAAGTTGTTCTGTATATGTGTTTCTTTTATTGGTTAATGAGTAAATGGCTGGAAAAGATATGTGATAGGGCAGCATAGAGCTAGGCAGGAAAACTAAACTGAATGCTGGGAGAAAGAAGGCAGAGTCAAGNGGGAGAGGGAGGGAGAGAGAGAGGGAGAGGGAGGGAAGAAGGAAGGGAGAGAGAGAGAGTAGGCAGAGTCAGGAAGATGCCATGTACCTACTGGAGGAGACAGATGTGCCCTGGAACTACCAGTAGACCACAAGCATCATAGTAAAATATAAAATAATAAGAATGGGATAATTTAAGATGTAAGAGCTTGTTAGGAATGCACTGGGGTTGTTGGTCTGTAGTAAGGGGCTGTTTATTTGTTTCTTGGCCACCCAGACTCCTGAAATAATCACACAGAAACTATATTATTTAAACCATTGCTTGGCCCATTAGCTCTAGATTCTTATTGGTTAACTTTTGCATCTTTTAATTTAAAACATTTCCATTAATTTGTGCATCACCATGAGATTGTGGCCTACCAGCAAAGTTTCAGCATGCCTGTCTCCAGTGGTGCCTCCATGGCTTCTCTCTGACTCTGCCTCCTTTCTCCCAGCATTAATTTTAGTTTTCCTTGCCTACCTAAGTTCTGCCCTATCAAGAGGCCAAGGCAGTTTCTTTATTCAGCAATGGTATTCACAGCATACAGAGGGGAATCCCACATCACCTCCCATTTTCTGTTTAAATGAAAAGGACGGTTTTAACTTTAACATAGTAAAATTACATATAACAAATCAGGTATCAAGCAAGAATTATAGTTATAATATTTATATCTACTTTACCATTTATCATAACTAAGGAAAACTGTAACTATAACTTTAAATTTTTCAGCTCCATCAAAGACTTCAGCATTCCTAAGTAAACAAGTAAGTGCATTGTAAGCAACTTCCAAAACTCTAGAATTGACAGAGAAATCTCGCTATGTGGATAGTCACCTAAAGTTCCTCTGTAACATTTGGGCACACATCTTTAGCCTAGAGGGCCATAGTATCTTGCAGACTTTTCCATGAAGCTAGAAATTTCAAAGACAGTTCCAACTATAGTGGCAGCTTTTCAATCACCTTCTTCTTTGTCCTGCAGAATGTCTAGCAGAAACTTTCAGGAACCCCAAAGGATTGTCTCACCTTTAGGCAAGTTCAGCAGTCATGTCTCTGCAGGTCCTGCATGCCCAGTTCATCAAGCAGTCCAGACAAGAACAGTTTATTGCCAAAAATGCCAAACCAACTCCGTGAGGAGCCTCTTTGATGACCATCTTCCTCTTGAAGTATTGGTGCTGCCAGGAGCAGATGTGTCTCATGTCATGAAAAGTCCTAAGTTCTTAAAACATTTTAAATTCCATATTCTGAAGGTCTTTGAAAGATTTGAAGAATCCCCATCTATCTGAAATATGTCTTTGTACATCTAGAAAACCTAACTAATATGACTACAAGCTTGACTATTATAGATGATTATCTATTAATAAAATTGACCTTAAATTTGTATAAAAATAACAAGGTCCGTACCAATGCAAATATGTATAGCATATCCCACTTTAAATGTAAATAAACATTTATAAACAATATGTGGGAATATTGGCATAGTACTTTTCCACACTGTTTTCCACTGTTTGGGGGTACTGTTAATTAGGTCTTTCATGGTACATCATTTATGCTAGGTTTATCTCAGTCAGAAGTTGGGTGAAGTTATTTTTGGGGGGTACTCACAGTAACCTTTATGGGGGTCCTGGCCCATCAAACCACATTAATCTGGAAGCAATCCACAGATTCTCATCCTTTGTGGAAACAAAAGCTGAACTTCTTTATCAAAGCAACATATTTTGAGACCCATATTTTGAATTCAATATACCTTTAAAACATATATGCTGGTTTATCTTAGCAGCCCATACAATGAAATGTACTTAGCTCCTCCAAAGTCAAAAAATTAAAAGAAAACACAATAATATACATAATCCAGACTCTCTGTGAATTTTTCTTTCTTTCTTTTTTTTTTTTTTTCGAGACAGGGTTTCTCTGTGGCTTTGGAGCCTGTCCTGGAACTAGCTCTGTAGACCAGGTTGGTCTCGAACTCGCAGAGATCTGCCTGCCTCTGCCTCCCGAGTGCTGGGATTAAAGGCATGTGCCACCATCACCCGGCTGAATTTTTCATTTTTTACATGGCTTATTTTTCTTTACTCCTTTTAATTTATCACTGTCTGTACTCAGCTTATTTATTTTTATAACTTTCTATGCTCTTTTCCTTTTCTCTCCCAAACGTATATACATTTATCCAACACTGTGACCCATTTAGAGGTCTTTTTTTTAAAAAAAAATCTGAATCTGTCTTTATTGTGTATCTGTATTTATTTTTTGACCAGAAGCACTTCTTAAAATGCTAAGCACTTCTTAAGAATCTAACCTGCAGCATTACTAGTGTATATATGGCAATTCCTGCCTGCTCTACACAGTCCAACATGGCAGAAATCTGTTCACTGCCTCTGCCAAATGTGCACATTGCCCCAGCTCCAAGTATGCAGCTGGTCTATGTCAAGCCATTAAGCAGTTGGTAGCATGCTGATTACAAACTCCATTTAAATGCTCAGCCTCCTGAAAGAGCCAGAGGTGCACTAGCAGCATGACCCAGAAAGTTGGCATTTCAAAACATTGTGACTTTTTTTCTGCTATTGCTGAGTCAGGAAAACCTCTCTTAAAGGACCTGCAGCATGCCGCCAGCAAACATCAAGAAGCTGTGTTAAACTATGTATTTTTGTGTCTATAATTCCTTTTTAAACTCTCTCAGATTTTAAGTGGATTTTAGTTGGCCATGTGGGCACCAATTTGTTGTAAGTGGCTGCTTGTTTCCCAGCCAGGCAGAATCCTGAAATAATCACACAGAAACTATATTGTTTAAGTCATTGCTTGGTCCATTAGCTCTAGACTCTTGTTGGCTAACTTTTACATTTTAATTTAACCCATTTACATTAATCTGTGAATCACCACTCACTCTTGGCCTACCAGCAAAGTTTCAGCACGTCTGTCTCTTGCGCTGGCTACATTGCTTCTCTATGATTCTGCCTCCTTTCTTCCAGCATTCAGTTTAGTTTTCCCTGCCTATTAAGTTCTTCCCTATTAACATGCCAATGCAGGTTCTTTATTCACCAATGGTATTTGCAACATGTAGAGGGGAATTCTACATCATTGCCCAAGCCATGTTGTAATTAATATAGTTTCTGTGTGATTATTTTGAATCTGGGCAGCCAGGAATGAACAATCAGCTTCCACCAACACCCCTGTTTCTCCAACTCAGAGATTGAGTATTGTGAAATTTTCAGTTCTGTATTGTATGAGGCAATTCCCACAATAACCCCCACTTACATATTTATATCTACATCTATCTACATGTGTAACATATACATGTATACACACTCAATGATTCTGTGAATAAGTTCAGGCATTCATAGTTTGGATTTTAAATACTTAATATACATAGAGATGCAGCAGTATGTCACACAATATGTGTAAATACAAAATAATGTTTATAATGTAAACATGCTTTGATATGTGAGACTTTTTAATAGCATTACTGTATTATTTCTACATTCCAGTTTATGAGACATTTCTTTTATTAATGACATTCTTTTATCTATGTTTTTATTCCTATAAATAATAGACTATGTTATTAGTTTCTGAGTCTCATCAAATAGATAATTTATCCTAATATGTTACTGTCACTTTTTGCTTTATCCAATTTCTTTAATGGGATTAGAACCATTTTCATAATATTAATGATATTATTAATCATTATGTCCATACCACCATGTTGAGATGACTATATTTTAATTTTCTCCTTTTTCAAATTTTAGAGTGTCTCTGCAAGAAGTTCCTTTTTGCATCTGGTGCATGTTCAGTATTCATAAGGTTTCCAATTTCCTGCTTTTTTTCTGCACTTGTTTTGTGATAGTGTTTAGCTAGAGCTCAATATATGGGGACATACTCCATGGAAAGTAAGTTTAGGGTCTGTTACTGAAAACAAAAAATTCTCTTGCTTCACAGAGTTGATCAGATTCTGATTAGGTCTGTGATGTGCTAGATATACAGATAGGTATTTTGGGAACCTATTTCCCCCTAGATAACTTCTAAAACATTTATTTATTCTCTCTAGTATTTTTAATTTCATAGAATTTTCATATTCACATAACCATTTTATACTCACATAGATGTACTCTCTTGTTTCATAGTACTAGAAATCAACTTGTATTAAATTTCAGTGCATTAATGTATACAAAGAGTAATACATTTTATAAAATAAATCCTTATTAAATTCTAGTTATTATTGTGTTTCACATTGCTCTTATTGTTTCCTAAGGGTGACATGAACTCTGAAAAAACTCATTTAGTATTTTTTCCACCTCAAGTTGCTTAGTGTCATCCCAACTGTTACCAATGAAAACACTTCTTTCTGTTTGAAGCAACCTGGATTAAGAATGAGCTTGATTTTACAGAGGATTTCTTTAGTATATTAAAAACAGAGTTCTAAGTTTATGTAGACTAATCCATGTTCTAATACTAATGAACAGGCAGTTATTTAGCTTTATATTTCTGGAATTCCCAATAATCTACTCATGACAGACCCTGCTGCCTTTCACTATATAATACCTTGTGTAAATTGGAAGTGTGCATAGTAACCCCTTCTCCCTATTCTCAGAGGGGAACTTGCTTCCATTAAAGACATTTACAACCTTTTTTCCCCCAGAAACCAATGGTCATCTCTGATTTTTTTTTACGTTATAATATAGTTAAATCACTTCTCCCTTTCCTTTCCTCCTGCCAAACCCTCACATCTATGCCTCCCTGCTCTCTTCCAAATACATGACATTTTCTCATTAGTTATTGTTATAGGAATATATACATATTATATGGAACACACATATATGTATGTATATATTCCTAAATATAACATGCTCAGTTTGTATAATATTGCTTGTCTATATGTCTTCAGGGCTGACCATTTGGTATTGGATAAACAATCTTCCTGGAGGAAGATTATTTCTCCCTCTCTCATTATTTCTTAGTTACCTGTGGTTCTTTGTGTAGGGTTGAGGTTTCTTGGGCTTCTTCTATTTACTTTATCATGCCTGTTGTTATTGTTCTTGTTCAATCTATGTTTAGGCAGTCATGTTGGCCAATCTTTTAAAATTTAAAATCACTCACTTAACACCCGTAGAATATTCTGGAATTACACAGTATTGATTTAAAGACTATTATTAATACTTTTATTTAAATATGCATAATTGATTATCTAAGACATTAACTGATTCTTTAAAAGCCACACAATTTGACCTTAGATGAATAATGTCTTAATGTAAGTATAATAAAAACAATACATTTTGTGGATTTAATCTCTTTCCATGTGAACAGAAAACTATTTAGAAAAAACCTTGAGTCAATAAATATTTATTAAATAAAAGCAAATAAGTCTGTAAAGTGGAAGAACATGCAGAAAACACAGTGTAGTCTAAATACAGCTTACAGACCAACACTGTGAATTGAGATTGTCTTGTAACAATGGTCAGATCATAAGATTGGTTGTTTCCTGCTAAAGGATGCACACATCTATGACTTACACATGGCACATGTTCTAGAGAGACTGATATCTGGCGACTCTCATTGACCTTGGCTAGTCCTTAAATTTCGGGATTATAAATGTAATTTAAGACCTTGTCTTTTGATTCCTTCTTCCATTCACCCTAGTCAGTCAAATACCTATTTTATTGTAAGTCTTAGGGAGAGGATTATGAATACATCAGACAGAGAGTGCAGATTACAGCCTAACCTACAGAGAGTATGCACTCCTTACTCTGTCAACTATTTAGTGAAAACTTGATTAATGTGTTACTAACAGTGCTCCAGGAGAATGTAACTGAGGATCCTGATCTAATAGTCCTGTCTGAGAAGTTTCCTGGAGGAAGAGCTAAGAAACCCTGGAAGATGGAAAGGGAAAACCACAAGAACAGGGATGTATTACAGTAAAGACAGGGAAGGAGGCTCAGCACAGCCTTGTCAGGCAGTGGACAGGCAGGGAAGGAGCTGTAGCAAGAGACCAGAGTTTCAATAAAACAATCACTGTTCATTTGTCATGGGATTCTGTTATACACAGGTAATGTAACATCTGGTTATTATGTTATATTGGTCTCTTTGACTCACGGGAGACAATGCATCATTCTTAGAAAACACACTTGTTAAATATCTAAACATCAGAGCCTCACAATACCCAGTCCTAACTTATCAATAAACTGAAGTTTCTACAGTTTACCCAATCATTCTAATCCTTAGAATAAAACTTCATGGAAGAGACTGTGCTGGTTTAAAGAGAAAGTAATTATTATTTAGTACTATAGTCTCTGGTTTTTTGAGTCCTGGAGCTAACTTGATTTTCCATTGCATTCTATAGATTTGTAGAAAGAGATTGAGAAGTTTCTGGGATTCAAATGCAAAATAATTCTAAGACTGATTATTTTTTTAAGTGCAGTTTAATTAATCTGACAGTGATGTTTCTCTTGACCTAGTAAGATTTAAATCAGTCACATGGCTTTCAAATGACATTTCCATTTCCTTTTGGTCCCATGGTTGTGAGTTTTGAGCTGTGTTCATATCATTTATATTAGTACAAAAAGGGATTTAGAGCTTTAGCTTGATGTGATTCCTTTCCCTCTAATCAAATATTTTAAAGTAGTGAGTATTTGAACTTGAGTAAATATTGAAAATTACATGGTCTTAGGGTTTTTATTGCTATGAAGAGACACCATGGCCACAGCAACTCTTATAAGGAAAACATTTAATTAGGGTGGCTTAGTTACAGTTCAGAGTTCCAGTCCATTATTATCATGGTGGGGAGCATGGCAGCATTCAGGCAGATATGGCCCTGGTGCTGAGAGTTCTACATCTTGCAGGCAATAGGAAGTTGACTGGCATGTTAGGCAGTTTCCTGAGCATATGAAATCTCAAAGCCTGCCCCCACAGTGATACACTGTCTCCAACAAGGTCATACCCACTCCAGCAAAACTACATCTCCTAATAGTGTCACTCTCTATGAGATTATGGGGCCAGCTACATTCAAACTATCACGTAGATGCAAACTGAATTTTGAAATTTAAAGAACATTCTTTTTCCAGAGAAAAACAATGCAAAGTCACACTGAGATGCATATATACACTCACATATGTACACATTCATACATAAACATGCACACACCTACATGCAGGCACAGACACACTCATACCCATACACAGTACACATATACACAGTACACACACACACACACACACACACACACACATGCATTCATTCTTGACACATACACAAATCACAAAAAAAGGACAGTTATGGCGACCAGAGTGAGTAAACATATTCATGCACATGAAGGAAGATTGCAAATGTGTATGAAATGATGCTGTCATGCTTTCAATCCTTCCTCCACTAATGACTTTTATTTCTGAGTAATTTATTGTTTACCAGCCTTGTTTACCAAGAAGAATGACTGTGATCACAACTGCTTTGAAGGTGGTTTATAGTGATTGGAATCTTATAATGCCCTAATAACAGGAAGTTACCATGAAATATACAATTGTTTGGTTTAGTCATTCTGAAAACTCATCTAAGTTATTTTTTGTTGTTGTTTGTGGGTTTGAAGCTTTTTATAGCTTGTTTGGATCACAGTGACATTTCAATTTTAAAGTCTAAAGAGTCTTAAGAACAGTGTGTGGAGAGGGAAGAATTTATTTTTTATTTTGGTGAATTACCAGCCCATACATAGAAATAATATTGTGAATCACATTTAAGTTTCTGTGTTATGCTATTCGCATATCCTTTCAGAATGGCAATGTGCCCTTGTCTCTTGATGATAGTCTGATAAGAACAGAAGCTGGCATAGTAAGCTTTAGTCTTGAACCACTGTCTTGGAGAGAGGGTGTTTTGCTTTTGTTTGTGTTTTGCTTACCATATTTGACTTGACCCTAGTAAGTGGGCTTGAAGCATGTTCTTTCCTGACATATTCAGATTTGAATTCCAAATTGATTGAACAAGTCCTACATTGATAGGCTGGCATTATTCTGTGGGAATAATGTGCTGATTGTTAGAGAAGTGTGGCTTCCAAGTCCACCCAGGGTGACACATAGTCAATGGCCCTTTTGTTGACTCTGGGGGTTGGATTATTTTTCTTTGTCTTACTGATTTTGAGAGTGTTGGACAGAAGTTTTACTTTTTCTCCTTTTACATTGGCAAGAGATAAAAAACATCTCAGCAAAGTTCTTCAAAAGGCTTCATTGACTCTTCAAAAACTTTGTTTCTGAATTAACTTTTATCTCCTGGAAAGCTCTGGGTAGGACAAACTGGGCATTTAGAAAACATTTGCAATTGTTGCACTGGGCCTGATCATTGGTCACCCAGCTTTCCAAGGGTAGATGCTGTAATGCCAGTTGATGGTGTAATTGTTTAAACCTCCCTCAGGATTTCAGCTGAAGAGTCTTTGTCTAAGGGAGGCCTAGGAGCTCCAGCTGCATCTGTCCCAAGAATTGAGAGCTTTTGTGTAAACGGTCAGCCCTGCTCTGATGTTCGATCAGCTCCTGTTCATATCCCAACCTATTTCCATCTTAATGTGTGTTTATGATGTTGAGCTTGGTAATCTGGTTCAGAAAATGGAGAGGTATTTAGAGGTTTCCCTTTACACTGTCACCCTGGCATGATAACTGCTGTAGGAAGATCTATGTGCTCAACCAACAGCACAAAAGGACTGGTCTCCACCAAGCAGGCAGGGCCATGGCATTGTTTCCAGTGCGTGTTCTAATTCCATGTTGACTACATGAGCCAACTGTCTTTCCTGCTTTGCTTGATTCATTAGAAAAATCACAAATTCTTTGTAATTACTAGAGCTGAACTGATTTTACTCACTGTAATTTGAGACAGGAAGAGGGAGGAAGAAAGAAGGTAGAGAAGAACGAAGAGAGATTCCTAAAGTGTAAAGAAACACAGAGAAAACTGCAAAGATAGGAGCCCACCTTCCACAAGTGCACACATACAGTGCTATCCAAACTGCCAAGCTAACTAAGCAGGTGATACCATGTACTGACATTTAAGTAGCAGATGCATTTAAATCTCCAGTGTCTTTTTATTTTAAATCATCAGCCCAAACCTGTCCATGTTCAAGCTGCATAGGTGTTGTCTTTAGCAATAGGGCATTCCTCTCAATTTGTGGAGAGCTTTCATACCTGTGCTCGAAAAGAAAAAAATGTAAACACCAAGTCAGCCACAAATCCTTTGATCTACAGTGGTGTGCTACATGCAAGATATATTAGGGCAATATTGGCACAAATCTTTGGGGAGTAACCAACCAATAATTTGTTTGACTTGAGGGCCCACTCTGTGAGATAGAACCTATACCTAATACAGGTGACCAGGGACCTAGGAGACTAGATAGGCCCAAACAATACTGTTCTAAACAATAAAAAATGTAGTGATAAAATGAACCCTAATACTATTCATCTCTACTCAAAAATCAGTGCCTTGTTCAGTCATCATCAAAGAAGCTTCCTCCCACAGTGGATGGGAATATAGAGAACTCACAACCAAACATTATACAAAGAGTGAGACACCTTGAAACACTCCATCAAATCTCTCCCTTCTGAGCTCAGAGAATCCTAGTGTAGAGGAGGCAGAAAGAGTATAAGGAGCCAGAGGAGATGGAGGACACAAAGAAAACAAGGCCCTATAAATCACCATGAACAAAACTCATATAGACTCACAGAGACTGAAGCAGTAAGCATATGGCCTGAATGACTCTGCACCAGGTCCTCTGAGTGTATATAATGGCTTCCAGTTCAGTGCTTTTCTGGGATTCCTCCATGAGCAAATAAGTGTTTCTCTATTTCATGTGCCTTCTCTTGGGCTCTTTTTCTTCTGTTGGTTTGTCTTGTCTAACTCCAATGTGATAATTACCTTGTCTTATTGTATTTTATTTTACTATATTTTGAAAAAAAATGAATAAAAGAAATACTAGGCATTAGAGTAAAAGTTAAAAACGTACTTACCATTTATAGATGCTGGGAGAAGGAAAAATGAATTTATTCCAAAGGAGTGACACTGAGTATTTAATAACTACTCCAGGGAAGACCTCACATTCAGTAGTTGACGAACACTTAATGGACAAAACTCTGTGTGTGTGTGTGCTTTTATTTGTTTATAGTTTGGTGGGATTATTTTTTCCTTTTTTGTGTGGTGTTTTATTTTGTTTTCTTGATTTTGGGGGGTTTGTTGTTGTATTAGGTGATTCTTTTTTTTTTTTTTTTTTGAGAAAACTTAAAGTTGGGTGAGTTAGAGGGAACAGGGCTCTGGAAGGACTTGGGGGAAGGGAAGCATATGATCAAAATATTTAAATTTGGAAATCATTGTAAATAAATAATAAAAAGAAAAGAGCGCTAAAAGATTTAAATAAGTATATCTGATCATTTTTTTAAAAAGAAAACAAATAAATTATCAGTCCAGAAAGCTGCAATTTAGCCTCATTTCATAAGGGCTAAGGATAATGTCTATCAGATGTATGATTGGCATTTGGTGCCAGAGGGTCCTTTGTTCCTTTCTGTGTGCCTTTATCACTGTTGTAACATGTTTAATGTTTCTAATGTCCCAGAACTTAGACTATAGTGACAAACCTCTACCTTGTGGCAACACACAGATCCCCATTTTTCTCTGATAGCCAATGTTTCTAGATTTTACTGCTCATCTGTGGAGTGGGGTCAGATAAGCCAACTCAAAAACTATTACAGAGTAGTGTGGCTTGTGAAATATATAGAAAAGCCTGGAAGTCTAAGCAGTATTTATAGTTTGTCATATGTTTCAGAAACTGAAATATGAAATAAATAATCAGTCTTCAATTGTTTGAAACCTGTGGACAACTTTTGAATTTCGGAATGTTCAAGCTGCTCAAACTTTTTTTTTATTGTATCTTCATAAAAAAATTCCATAGAAATTCTGAAATTTGTGAGATTCACTTAAGCAACTGTAGATTCTTTGCCCTCTCTTTGTTTTGAAAAGAAAAAAAAACATAATGTGTAGGAGTGTCATCAGGTAAAGAGGGTCTAGACAACTAGCTTTGCAAAACTTAACTCTGTTTCTTAGCCTTGGACTCTTTCAATATAACTACAAGTTTGTAGCATGAATAATAAAAAACCCAGAGACAAAAACTGGGAAAACAAACAAACAAACAAACAAAAACAGAAAACCAAAGAACACCAGAAAAGCAAAGCAGCCAAACCACTAGAGAAGTCTTTCTCTACCAAGGTTGGGCGAGTATAGACTGAGCAGACAGCCTCTCTTTCCTCTCATTATATTTCCTCTACTACTGGAGTTAAAGGCCTCTGACTCCCTAGTACTGGGATTAAAGGAGTGAGACACGACCTAGATTTATTTCTGCAGTGATTTTGTGTACCACAGGATGGCCTTGAACTCACAAATACCCTAACTCTGTCTCCCAAATCCTGGGATTAAAGGTATGTATCACCGTTGCCTGAACCCTAGTGACTTTAGCTGTTGAAATATGAGCAGCGGGGCTGCGACCCCAACACCCCGGCCACTTGGCTAGCTCATGCCCGAAATAACAAAACACAAACTATATTCATTTAAGAACTGCTTGGCCCATGAACTCTAGCCCTTACAGGCTAATTCTCGCACCTGGACTAGCCCATTTCTAATGATGTGTGTAAGCACCCCAAGGTGCGCTTACCGGGAAGATTCTAGCCTCCGTCCATCATGGTGTCTCTGCTCCAGATAGCAGAGCTGTCCGGTCTCTCCGGGAGCAGAGCAGAGTCTGACCTCACTTCCTCTTCCACCCAGAATTCTGTTCTGTTTACTCCTCCCATCTATGTTCTAAGCTATGAGGCCAAGCAGTTGGTTTATTATAACTTAACCAATGAAATCAACAGATTGATATATGACACTCCCACATCATTTAGCTTTGCCTCTGGTCTTCAGGCAAGGTTTATTTATCAAAATACAAATAATATATCTCTATAAAAGATGTGCAATTTGAGTGGGCATCCTCACTGACTAAGATATCATAGGTATTTCACTCGGCATATATTGTGTGTATATATAAGTCTTTCTGCTTATCCTCTAAGGTGTTGGACCCTGATCTCATAAAACTCTGAGGATTTGCATTAAAAGTGCATGGCTCTGTGACTAGTGGGAATTAGAAGACACAGGAGTGTACCCTAGCTAGTATCTTCTTCATATCTGAAATACCATATCCCTCCAATATTGAATTCTGTCATTTGGATAGGAATGGATAAACTTCCAAAATTTACTGCTACATATCTACTTTTATTTTGCTGATTAAATTAAATGCTATTTATACATACATTTTTCCTTCACGTGTTTAGGAGTGAGTTGTTGACTTTGATTTGGGTTGATATTAACTTAGATAAAAATAATACTCATCATTTCTCAGTTTATTGTGGAAGAAACTCAGTGATCTTATATTCTGCTTGTACCCACTGCATAGTAATGGTTAAACAGCCTTAAGCAAACAAGTATTTCATGCCATTTAGTGCATGTCAAAAGAGGAACAAGTACAGAAGTTATAAAATGCGTCTTTGAGACATGCACCTACGTAGAGACCTTTTGAAAGATCTCAGTGGGTTGAAGATAATATAACACATTGGAACAGGTTGATGTGATATTCTTCAAAAGTTTGTGATTCTAAATTATTTTCTCTAGGTAATAAAAGCATTGAACAGCCATAAACATTTGATCATTTTTGTGTCTTCACTTCACTTTCCTACTACTGACTCATTTCTTTTCCTATGCTAGGCACTGAGAAAGTAGACTCCAAGCACCAAACATTATCTTCCAGACAGGTCCTATGACAGAGCACAGCCTATATTCTCCAAATGGAAGAGGAGACCAGTCTTCTGAGAAAACTTTGAGCTGAATGGACTGTAACATCTTGATTTCATGCTAGGATTTTGCTTCTTTTGAAGTACATATTTTGTCCTACATATTCTAGGCTGTCTGCTCAGAGCATATTCCTCTAGTCAGACTGCCATAAAATTTTCATTGATGGTTTCCTTTATTTCAGAAATGTACCTCATTTATTCTCATACCATTTTTTCTTTCCAGAATAATTTTCTTAATGTTAGTCTTATATTTTCCATGATAAAGAGGTGGGAGACTTAGTTTGAAAAAAAGATTGATTTTTTTCTTGTTTTGGTATTGCTGTCCATGGTTATTGATTTCTTGATAGATCATGATGGATAGAGAATTTCACTTTGTGATAGCCAACATGCCAAGAGAGAAGCAGAGAAGAGACATGCCAGCACATGATATAACCCAAAGATATCTCCCTACTTACCTTCTTCTTCTAATAAGTACCACCTTCAAAACTTTTTATCACCTCTCAGTAATGCCTTCACATGATTAATCTTGATCTACAGATATAGCAGGATGTCATCAGGTGTCATTTTATTGCTATGTTTGTTTATCAAAATGATAGTATTAGGCTTTCTCATCGACCTATGACCTACATAATCTCATGTTCTTGCCTCCTTTAGCACATCAAGTATGGGTTCCATCTCATAGAGTGAGCCTTAATCCATTCAAAAAGTGGTTGGTCACTCTCATAATCTTTATGCCACTAACATACCAGTGTATCTTCCAAGCAGGTTGTTGGTGTTGGCCATAGGATCTGTAACTGTAATATTGATGCTTAATTTCTCCTCTAATAGTGTAGTAAGTCCCTTCTAGTACCATGAACACTACCCAATAGGGATGATACTTCTAATTAGTCACCAGATTGGCTTTTCCATGTATAATTATATAAGTAAGTGTCGATTTCAGCAGTAAGACCTTCTTATCTGGTTGTAGAGAGCAACCAATTGCCTTGGCAATAGTCTGTGATGTTTTGGGGGTTCCATGTAATCCCTTTAGCCAATGACTCAACAGGATGTAACCCATTCTTAGCAATGGAGGCTTTTGTTAGTGGATTAAGATGTCTAGTTGAAGCATTGTCTCCCCTCTTATTTGGTCACTCCTCTTGGATTCCTTTTATATATGCATATATTTTACTCATTTCTACAGTAGTAGATTTTTGTAGGTATTTCAACTGGTCTTTAGAACCTGCAGTCCTAAATGGGATGTCTTCATCAAACTCATCCCCTCCAATTTCAGTGATCTTTGCAGAAGAAGAAGAAGTTGTAAGAATCAGGAGTGATAGAAACAGTGTTTTTCAGACACAATAGGCCCAATGCACATATGAACTCATGGAAACTGTGGTGGTACCCTCAAGACCTGCACAGGTTCAAGACAGAACAGTTCCCAACTCGGAGAGGAAGAAGTGGACATAGTGTCTTACTTCCAACCAAGACAGTATCTACAACTGACACCCATTGGCAAGGAAAAATAGCAACCCCTTCTAATAGAATGCCACTGTATCTGTCAAGCATATCCCAGGACAAGATTCCATGCCCAGGAGTAGCTGACCAAAAGAAAAAAAACTCAGTGTTATTACTGTGGGATTTTTGAGTTGTTTTGCTCTGTTTTGGTATTTCTTATCTTCTACCTGTTTGTTTTGATTTTTTATAGTTTTTTTTTTTTGGTTTGTGTGTGTTTTGTTCCTTGGTTTCTTTTGTGTTCATTTCTGTTTCTTGTTTGGTTTTTGTTTTGAAAGAGAGAGAATGCAAAGTTTGGAAAGGATCTAGAGAGAGCTGACAGAGGGGAAAACATGATCAAAGTATATTTTAATTTTTTAATAAAAATTATAAACCCTGTCTGGCAGTGGCGGTGCATACCTTTGATTCCAGTATTGGGAGACAGAAGCAGGTGGATCTCAGTGAGTTACACAGAGAAACCCTATCCAAAAACAACAACAACAACAACAACAAAATTTATCAACCATTTACTATATAAATTCATCAATCAAATTAAGTTTGCATGACCTATCATCACTCAATAATTGAAGCCACAGTTGGAGATCAAGTTTTAAAGTATAATCATTTGATCAGGGGGTGGGCACTTTATATACAAACAACAACATTTGGTTTCTTAACTCAGAAATGAATACTACAGATATTTCCTTTGACACCAATATGTTCAGTAAAAAGTCTAAATTTTAGCCCGGGTGGTGGTGGCGCACGCCTTTAATCCCAGCACTCAGGAGGCAGAGACAGGTGGATCTCTGTGAGTTCGAGGCCAGCCTGGTCTACAAGAGCTAGTTCCAGGACAGGAACCAAAAAGCTACGGAGAAACCCTGTCTCAAAAAATCAAAAAAAAAAAAAAAAGTCTAAATTTTTCCAATCCATGTGAATTTGGTTTATTAGTTTGCTTGTTGAGTGCTATGAAACACCCACTTTAAGGCCTGTGCCCTATGAATTTACCATCTTACAGTGCCTATAGTTCAGAAGAATGACAACCAGTGGTCTGAGCTTTTTCCATGTTGTCATCAGACTGGGTTTGCAATGCTCTTGGTGCGGATCTGTCCGTTTGCCTTTTCTAGCTCAGATGGAAGAAGCCTCTTTCTTGGCGCACGAGTCTCATTGTCATTGTTGCAAGCCAGGAATACTGAATCTCTCTTACCATTTGTTCTCCTTTTAGTTATGTTTTCCTCTAGCCACAGCTGAAAATTATGGTTTTTAAGAACTAGCATTTGAATCACTTGACTTAGTTAGGGTTTCTATTGCCGTCAAGAGACACCAAGGCCATGCCAATATTTAACTGGGGATGGCTTACAGTTTCAGAAGCATGGCAGCATACAAGAAGATATGTTGCTGAAGAAGTAATTGACAGTTCTACATGTTGATACACAGGAAGCAGGAAGTGACTTGAGCATATATGAGCCATCAGTGCCTGGCCCAGAGTGATATACTTCCTACAACAAGGCCACACCACATAGTGCCACTTCCTGTGTGTCAAGCATACAAACACTTGGGGACTATATCTGTTCAAACCACCATATCACTTAAGGTATCTACTTTATTTCACACATTAAATTTAATGTCCTTAATTTAATCACACATGCCAAATCTTTATGAGAAGAAAGGTTTCTAATGCCTAAAGTATGTTGTGGAAATCTTACTCTACAATGTGATAGTATTAGGTGGCAGGATCTCTGGAAAGTGATCAAGTCACAGCAAGTCAAGAACACACCTTAATTAGAATAGTACATTACCTAGAAGGCAAAAATGGTCCTTGTTTCTTTGACTGTGCAAGGATTTAGTGAAAAGATAGCTATTTATGAATGACTGCATAGCCCCAAACCAAACACCGAGTTTTCCAGCACTTAGACCTTGGACATCAACCCTTCCATATGAGTCAGAAAAAAGTATCATTTCAACCAAATTGATTATGGTATTTGATTATGGTATTTTTTTAATGGCAGTCTTGAGAAGTTCAGGCAAAAAGCATCATACTTGGGAATCCTTCTTCCTATTGCTGCAAGAGCTGTGTTTAGTGACAAAAATGTTCTCTGTTCCACATAGTTTTGCTGTAGAATATGAGACCTAGGTCTGCTTCAGCCATGTTGTTCTACAGAAGTATAAAGCCCGATAGAACAGCATCATAAGTGAATGGGAAGAAAAATTGTGTGACGGAGATTAAAGTTCATTTCCACCTCTAAATATTTTTTATAAGGTTTCCATTAAATTTCCCTTAGCTTTTGGTTGGTTTTAGCTACATTTTCTGTTCTGAAGAATTATCTGTTTGTTTGTATGTCCATTTTTTCTTATTTTCTGGGGGTTTATTCATTTATATATTTGCTTACTTATTCTCGTGTGTGTGTGAGTATGAGTTTGTGTATGTGTGTAAATTAGAGGACTCTTTCAAGAGTTGGTTATCTCCGTTCATCCTCTGAAGGCAAAGAATCTCTTCTTTCTCCTTTGTGCCGTATTTCAGGCTTGCTAGCCCCTGAGCTTCTGGATGATTCTCTTGCTTTTGCTCTCCATCTTAGAAGGGCTGCAGTTACAGATATGGACCACCACATGCAGCCCTCTTTACAGACGTTCCAGCCACTCAAATCAGTTTTCAGTCTTGTCAGGGAAATGTTTTACCTGATAAGTCTTTAAAATAGACTTTTAAAAGGTATTTAAAAATTATTAACTTAAAACTTATCATATTCTTCCTCTCTCTCTCTCTCTCTCTCTCTCTCTCTGTATGTGCAATAAGGTATAAATGTATATATTCACAGAAGTACCTTTGGAAGTCAGTTTTCTACTTGCCCCATGAGTTTTGGGGAATAAATTCAGGTTTTCATGGTAGGAGCTTTTAGTCACTGAGGCATCTTGATTGCCCAAGTGGTTTATTTAGCAGAAGTTAAAGCAAAGGGTTAATGTTATTTATTTTTATTTTTTTTTCGAGACAGGGTTTCTCTGTAGCTCTGGTTGTCTTGGAGCTAGCTCTGTAGAGCAGGCTAGTCTCGAACTCACAGAGATCCGCCTGCCTCTGCCTCCCAGTGCTGGGATTAAAGGCGTGCACCACCATCGCCCGGCTTTAATGTTATATTTTAATTGGTACATAATAATTGCAGATATTTAAAGAGTAAAATTTCACTGTATGTACATGATAAGTGATAGGATTAGAATAATTGCATATCCATCATTTCAAATATTTTTCATTTATCATTTTTTTTGAGTTGAGAACTTTCAAAGTCCTCCCTAATATCTACTATAAAATATATTAGAAATTTTCAATTTCAGTTACCCCACTGTGCCATATAACATTAGAAGGACACATTCCTTTACTCAGTTGTTCTTTTGTATTATCTAGTATTATCCTGTCCAATCTCCACCACTCCACCACTATGCATCTCTAGTAGCCATCCTCTTCCGTCTTTCATAAAATCAAGTTAAAAATTCCAGTTATGAGTTAAAATATGTCACATTTATCTTTATGGGCCTGGTTTACGTCACCTAAAATAATGTCATCTAGATTTATTCATGTGGTCATATTTGATGGTTAATCTTATAAAATATGTTTTTTTTTTAGTTGAAATAGATTTGTATCACTTTCTCCACTTCCTTTCCTACCTCCAGTCTCTCCCTGGGACCCTCCTCCTAATTTTTCCTGCTTTCTTCTTTACGTTGCAGTTCCTAGCCTTTTATTCTTTCATGATATGTATGTGTGTGTGTATGTGTAAATATGTATGTGCAAAATGCAACCTGATGAGTCCAGTTTCATTGTCTGTGTATACTGCAACTGGACACAATGCAGTGAGCTATGGAGACCACCCCCAAAGGATATAACTATATCCAGCTCCTGCATCTACGGCTCAGGGACTATTTTGGAAAAGGGGGCTAAAAGGATGTAAGAGCTGGAATACCAGTAACTCCACAATAATGGTTAAGTCTTTATTTTCAACTAGGCAAAATTTAGAATCACCATGGAAACACATTTCTATATTTATTTATGAGGGTATTTCTCATAGGTTTATATGAGTATGGAAAGCCTACCTCAAATGTAGGTGGCACCATGATGTGGCCTGGGGACATATAATGAAGGAAAAAGAGAAAGCAGCCCGAGCATCATTGTTTACCTTTCTCTGCTTCCTGACTGAGGACTTGATGTGAGCAGTTACTTCGGTTCCTGTGGCTGTGATCTTTATTTCTACCACAATGGGTTGTGTTCCCTTGCTTGTGTGCCAAAATAAAAATTTTCTCTCTTAAGCTCTTGTGTCATTTTTGTCAGTATTTAATTGCAGCAACTAGAAATGTATCTGGTGTACCATGGACAACAGAACTGTGTTCCCTTATTTCAGGAAAATGTGGCAAAATATTTCATTGTGAGCAAGTACCATGCTTTCTTTATTTCCATTTATCTGTTGATAGACACTTCTGTTTTCTTCTAACTTGAATACTGTTGCAATAAACATGGAGTACAATGATTTTGGAAACATATAGAAGAAAAAAAAAAGATCCAACTGTATAGTAATGGGCTATGAAAGTCCATCGTCTTTAAAAGACACTTATCCAGGATGGACCCGCCAAGACTGAATTGGAGAAATCTGGAATCAACCAAATCTTTATTTTGAGCTTCATACTTGCTGATAACTCATCTGAAGGCAGGTCCTCTAAACTCAGATCATTATATACACTGTTGTTCATTGTAGTCTCAAAAGTTCTCTAAGTGTCAGGACCTACGAAGACACAGAATATTACTGGTGGAGGTGAAAAATCTATTGACATTCCTCTATGTGATCTCTGCATGTTCTCACTGGTGAAGCTCAGAAGCGCAACTGTTACATACCCCATATTTTTTCATGTTGGTTTTCAGTTTATCATTCGCCATTCATTCTTTTGCATTTCCATATTTCAAGGAGTTGGTTTTTATTTCATTGTTGGTTGAAGAAAACAAATTTAATGTGATAATGAATTATGGCTAATGATCATTGCTTGTACAAAGTGGTCATTGCTTGGGAAGAATTGTTACAAAAAATTAAATACAATCTTGACCACATTCTACTTTATTATAGTTACTTTAAAATTTATTGTTTTCAAATCTTTATCAGAAATATTCATAGGAGATTAATACGTGTAAATTAATATTGCATGTCTTAGAAATGAATTTGCTTTGGACAGGAAGAAAAGTAAAAGTATAAAAATATTGAATTCTCAGATAGTTATATTAGAAGTTTACAAGCAAATTTATAAAAAGCTGATGAAAAATGTCAGTATTATTTGCATGATCTCCTTGCAAGTCCAGGAACTTCATTTCCTGCATCAAAAAAAAAAAAAAAATACAACCCAGTAGACAGTCCAGAGAAAACATCACCAAGTTCAAAGGAAAAACAAGCGAACAGCAAATAAATATTAAAATGCCTAGATCCTCTTGCTGAGGATGAAAAAATCATGTTTTTTTATTAATAAATTCAAGTAAAATATACAGATTGAACATACAGATGAAATAAGTGACCCTCACTTTATGGATCAAGTGGGAGTCAATAAACTCCCTTCTGCCATTTAGGCAACTAAGGGTTTTGTTTCTCTTCGCAGAGTTAATTTCATAAAACTAGGTCAGTGTTGTATGAGGAGAAAGAAATGACAGACTATATTGTCAAGCAGAAATTTTTCTCATCTTATTTTTCCAAAGGCAAAATCTTATATACTGTAAACTGCTCATAATTCACAAGTTCAAATAAGGATATAATGATAGCAAAGAACTACTTAGGTTCTTTGCTAACTGGTGCCACAGGCCGTTGATTTTCAACTGTTTCTCATCATCCCTTATGCAAACATAATTATACTCATATATTTAAGAACAGAGGTGAGGATTTTTAATGTCACTAATAACAAAAGTGTAAAATTAGCCCCAACATATGTCATAATCACACTAGTAAGACGTTCACCTTCACCTACTTAGATTTTGTAATGTTTTGTGTTTCTTCACTAAAATCTCCTGCTGGTTTTCTATTGCTCATAATTCTAAGCTTCACATTGAAACCATTTTATTGATTATAAAACAATATTTTCTTTTGTGTGCAAATTAAAGGTTAGAACATTTTTCTAAAGTTCTGATGAAAGAAATCTTACCATTTCATTCAAACAAACCCTTTAGAGATTTGTTATATATTTTCTTTTTAAAAATGCAGCAGCATAAACACACGGTAACTAAAAATGAATACATGAAAGTGAGTCTCTTTGTCCAGGCATTCAAGCAAACATTGCTTGAGTCTCTTGTCCAGAAAGACACAACTGTAGTATTCCTATACAAGAATATACGCCATGCTTAATTAATCGCTAGGGAAAAGTAAGTTGTTGGCATGAAAATAAGCCTTGCTATATATTCATTATTAATTATGTAGAGAAGAGTCAATGATCAGGAAAGAAATGTTATAGTCATCCTTCCTGTTTTTTGTGATAAAATATTCTCACAAATGTGGTTTAAAGGAGAAACGGTTTATTTCACTCACGGTTTACAGACATAGTCTGCCATGGCAGAGAAGCCCGGCTGGCAGTAGCTTGAGGCAGCTTGTGAGATTGCATCCACACTGAGGAAGCAGAAATATGAGGGCTGGTGCTCAGCTACCTCTCTCTTTTCTATTCAGTCCGTCACTTAATCTCAGGGAATGGTGCCACCCACTTTTAGAGCAGGTTTTCCCACCTCATGTGACCTACTCAAAATAGTCCCTCCCAAACATGGTAGAGGCTTACTTCTTAGACAATTTGCAGACATTTTAAGTTGATAATCAGTATTAATGATCACAAGAAGTAAAAGTAAATTTTCATTCTGATTTAATGTATTTCTTTAAAGAGTTACAGCTACATAAGGGCAACCTCTACATAAAACTTGTCAAATTTGCTTTATTTTAAAAGCCTGGTTTCAAACTAAAACTGCTTGAAAGGGTGCCATTCTTTCCCAGTGCTCTAAAATACACTTGTCATTTTCATGGGCAACCTAAGGTTTTGCTAGGTTCTTTAAGTAACAACTGTAAGAAAAAACTCTGTTCCTTCAGATTTCCATGCAGACCTTTGACAAGCAAAGAGCTTGTTTCTAATTCTTCCACTTTCAGCATCCTACTCTTTGTATAGGCTGCTATAATAGAGCCAGTCAGGAGTTTTGCTTCACATTGGTATCAAAAGGGCTAAAATAATGAACCAGAATCAAGGCCTGTGATACTTCGGAAGAGCTAGTGTCAGGATTAGTGGTTAGATTCATTTCTCGGTATCGATTCTTAGATGACTTGTCAGTGCTACAGGATTCTGGAGTTTCCATCAGATGATGTCAAATATGTGAGGGTGATGAAATCATTTACTCACACATCTTGTGGTTGACAGCAAGTATAAGCAAAGCCATAGTTAGACTTCCATGAATGATTTAATGTAATCTGAGCATCTCATATTGTGGCAGCTAAGAGTCTCTCTCTGAGAATATAAGAGAGCCAGATGCTATAAATGCTATATCTTCTTTATAACTTGTTCTCTGAAATCACCTGGTGCAGCTCTCACCCTGTTGGCTGACACAGTCCCGGTTTCGTTACTGTGATGTCACTGTGATAAAATACCCACACGAAAGCCACTTAAAGAAGAAAGGATTTATTTTGGCTTACAATTCCAGATGGATAGAGTGCATCATGGCAGGGAAGACATGGCAAGTAGGCAGGAGAAGCATGGTGACAGGACTGGGAGGCTGGCTGCTCACATTGTATCTACACTCAGGAAGCATAAGGAGAACAGGAAGTGAAGCAGAGCAATAAATCAAGTCCCACACACAGTGACCTACTTCCTCTAATGGAACTCATATGTTAAACATTCTATAAGACCTCATTCCAAATGAGGTCTACCCAGGCACTGAGTGTTCCAATACAGAAGCCTGCCGCAGACATTTCTCACCAAGCTTATAACAACAGGTCGCAAGCCTGCTTGACTTTAAAAATCAGGGGAAATTGTAGATTTCATCTCCCAATGGTTAGTGGCAAGGCTTTAAAGTGCATAATGAATCCAAAATATTTTTGTCGGTCATTTTGGAGAATACCACCTTTCATTCCTTATAGTAAGATGTGCTCAACCCCTAAATCATTCTTCAAGTTCTACTGTCTATGCAAAGTAGAATAGCATGAACTGTATATTAAGTGAAGGCTCTTTACCCAAATTCCATCACTTTTGAAATTCTCTTCTCATTATTTAGATACTTCTATTTCCTTTAAAACTCGCTATGGATATGTGCTTATTCACTAATGCCCTGTAGGTGAAAATTCCTGAACAGAAGGTGTATACAGCTTTGAGCCAAAACCTCCTCCAAAGAGTTTTTTTTTTTTTTTTATGTTCAGAGACAAAGGAAGCAATTAGAATTTCAGTGTTCTGTAAAGATTGGAATTGTGTTGGTTCAGAAGCAAATTACTTTATCTCGGGCTCGTTTTAACCTTCTGGAACAGCCATTTGTTACCTCAGTCTTTGAGCTAATAACTTGGGATAATAAAACCCTCTTAGAGGCTATTAACTTAGTAGGACACTAGCTTCTACCAATCCAAGAGCCAAGATTATTATCAGATAGCATCTTGGGCCTACTAACTAGGGCTTCCCCCATCTTGATGTATCTGCCTCTCTGGTGTATCCACCAATGTATTCTAAACTTGTCTTGATTTATGACTATGTACTGTAAAACTGTAAAAACCCTGTGAAACTGATTCCATGTTTTCACATGGCACTTGGGATAACCTAAATCTGTATTTCTGGTCATTCAAAAATGGATCCAGAATAATATCTCTTATTTTTTCTAAGATAATAACTGTGCATTTTACATCAACAGTTCTTAAAATGATTAAAAGATAAACACAATATGATGTGGGATTCCCTTCTGGATGCTTTGAATACCATTGGTTAATAAAGAAACTGGCTTGGTGGGGAGCTAGGTGGGGAAAACTAAACTGAATTCTGGGAGAAGGAAGGCAGAGTTTAGAGAAGCCAAGCAGTCCCGCCAGAGACAGATGCTGGAACTTTACCTGGTAAGCCACAGCCACATAGTCATACACTGATTACTAGAAATAGGTTAAATTAATATGTAAGAGCTAGCCAATAAGAAGCTACAACTAATGGGCCAAGCAGTGCTTTAATTAATATAGTTTATGCGTGGTTATTTCAGTTCCGGGTGGCTGGAATGATCAAGCAGCTTCCTACTAAATAATGCCACAAAAAATTCAATTAAAACTTTAGTAAAAAGTAAAACTGTATGCCTCTCTGTTCAGATATTATACTTTACATGATGTAATCTGAAGTATCTATAACTTTAATTTCTAATACTACACTATTATATTTTTGTTAAAAGAAATGAAAGAAGTTTATTAAGAAACAAAAAATGACAAAACATTTACAAAGGAAGAAATAAGCCAGTGAGCTGAGAAAAGGACTCACACTGTAATCTCAAATTGGCTACATAGATAACAGATAATTCCTTCCTTACTCTTAATGCTCAATTATAAAAGATTAAATTTTAAGCTATTTTTCCTTAGTCTTCTACCCTCTTTCAACCTTCCTCCTTTAACATCTTTTGTCTTTCTGTTTTTATTTCTTTAAGTTCCAAATACTCGATATTTATTCATACACAATTTTATAACTTTGACCCATCCCTCCCCTCCATCATGAGTGAGATATATTTGGATCCTAATTGAGCAGTGCAATGCAGTTCAACTTTCTTAAGTTCTTGACTGCAATGGCTTGATATTTACAAGTGGACAGGTCAGCTTACAGAGAACACAAGCATGATGACATTTTATAAAGTTTTAGAGGAGTTTTTGATATTAATTCATTCATCATCAGATGTATAACTACTTCTTTGCATTTCTCTAACATGGTTTAAAATACTGTCAAGTCTTTATGCTCAGACAAAAACTGCTGTGCATGTATCTCTCCTGAGCTAGCTACAGAAGCCTGCCTATATTCATGTCTGTATCCCTTTACTCATACAACTAAATGTGTATTGTGTTTCTCTTCTCTGATAAATCTGAACTACAGGGACAGAAGGTGAGGTACACATGATGTTTAAAGGAAAGCACCAAACGCAGCATGTTAGAGACTCACTTCTCTTGTAATATATTACATGCTCAGATACAATAAACATTACTTTTCTACTCTCACAATTCTTTACACTTACACTTCATGATCAGAAAGCTTTCTCTTAGGTTATATTCTTGCAGATTTAGTTCTATGCCAATGGAAGGTGTCAAGCATCCTCTATCCATGACTGTAAATATAGAATAAAAAATCTAAGAGAAATGTTTTTCTGTCAGTCAAGGGGCAAAGATAAACAATGATTTAATAATTAGTTCCAGGAAGCATTTTGTACCGTATGGCAAAATTAGTCCAACACGTGTGATAGCTTGTCACAAATAGCAAGTTGGTTGTTGAGATCCTTTAAAAATGTTTTATAGAGGTTGTCCTATTTGAATGAATTTTTGAGTAATTAAATAATGAAAATAAGAAAATGAAAGCAGCATAGTTATTACTATAGCAATTTTTAAAACTGTGGAATTTTATAAATAATTTGTCACATGACCTGAAGGGTTTGCTTTACTGAGTCATTATTTTCATTTTATAACTTACAAAACAGCTTTAGGGAAATGAAGTAATTTGATTCAGGGTCAAAATAAATAAACCTGATGATTCTTCTACCACGGGTCTGGTTATTATATTGCAAGTTTTTCTTATGGATTTGCCCTATCAAATATTAAAATTGATTTCTATAGTTGAATAAATCCATAATAGCATAGTAGATTACAGTAGTAGATATGTCTTCAAGCTAGTTTATAAAGCAAAATAAATGTACGAAGAGGAGAGATTTAGTTTACATATGAAAAAGAAATGATAGTCATTCTGTGATCCAGATTAGGAACATACATAAGGTTTCTTGTTCAGCACTGTGGATAGGAACCCAACCAATCTTTCATGCTAGCTCCATGCTGCCCCCAAACTCAAATTCTTAGTAGAATTTGCTTGGCCTTGTTGAGTTATATGCCTTACTTATTGCCATGTAAAGAAAACTGTGATTGACATTTCCCCAGAGATTTTCATGATAGGACTTGAGAGGTAGTCACTAGTTCTCTTAAAGTAAGCAAGAAAAATCATTCCCAAGAGAAGGCTGCCAGGAGGTAGGCAGCTAAAGACAACACCGCATGCTACCTGTTAAGATAGTTTAGAAGCTGGTTAGATGTGAGGTGGCTAGAACACTGTGCCAAAGAGACAGAATTTTTGGTACTGCTATTTCCTTCTCTTAAGAAAACCCAAAGAGTCAAACCCTGACACATCAAACATGGAGCTTGAAAAATCACAATACCAATATTTTGTGTCTTACCCCAAGAAAGGTTAATAAATGCGATTCTCTAACATGGTTTGTCATGCAGGAAGCCAACCCATAAGCATTTGAATCACAGATAGAACCCTCAATGTCTCTCTTATTCTTTCCTGAACCTGTGCCTAGACTTTTCTATTTGGGACGCTGGCAAATGTAGGCAGAAAGTACCAGTTTCGAATGAGTTGTTTTTGGGAGACACTTGGACAGAATAGTGGTGGGTCCACTGGAGAGTGCCCAAAAGCAAACAGGAGTCTTCCTCAATGCATCTGCTCAAACGAGTACCAGGAAATTATCAAACAGTGATGGATTTACAGCCATATGAAGAATGCCTAGGTGATCTGAAGAAGGTGCCACCTTCCACATTCCAGTCAATGTAATGGGAGGGGAAGGGAAACTTGGGACCTGATCGTTGGATTTTCAAAGGAGTGGTTTTTAAGTTAAGTTAGTTAGGAAGGAATTTTAAAAGTTACTTTTTTAAGAAAACTGTAATAATCCAAACAAATCTGCTTTTTGAATAAAATTTGTCTTATGGCTGGTGTGTTCCCCATCCCTGTTATGAAACCATCATCTCTTCAACTCTCTGATGGGAAATAAATACATTCCATGGGTTGATATTGCTTAAAGTTTTCCACAATGCACACTGCCATTCATTGCTTTTCACTTTGGGATGAGTTCAGCTATAGGTGAGAGGAGTGTGGAATAAAGTAGAAGAACTAGGAAAGAGTTTTCTCCGCACATTCTGATGAAATTGCTGAACTTATTCTTCAGACCAAAGACTGTCAAAATGCCTGTCTTAGTTAGGAATTCTATTGCTGCAAAAACCACCAAGATAAAAAAGGTTAAGGAGGAAATGGTTTTTCATCTTACTTCAGCATTGCTCTTTATCACTGAAGGAAGTCAAAACAGGGACTTTGATAGCACAGGATCCCAGAGGCAGGAGCTGATGCAGAGGCCATGGAGAGGTGCTGCTTACCGACTTACTTACCCTAGCTGCCTCAGTCTGCTTTCTCATAAAACAGTCCAGCATCACCCACCATGACTGTTCCTGATTGATCATTAAATGAGAAAATGTCTTTTAGCTGGATCTCAAGGAGGCATGTCCTCTGCTGAGGTTCCTGATGACCCTAGCTTGTGTGCCAAGCTGGCACACCAAACTAACCATTACAGTACCACATGAAACGAAAAATTGATCTTTGTATTAGGTTGGGTACTTGCTAAAAATGATCAACTATACTGCCTGCTTGTCTACTTTTTCTGATTTCATTAAATGTAATTTTAAAGTTGTATAATATGGCTGCACAGGGGTTTTGAAAGGAAGAAAGCAGGGTGGTCACTAAAAATCTTTTCCAAGGTTCATAACACAATATAATTTTTGGAAAAGGAAGAGATTCACAATGACATCCTGATTTTTCTTATGTTAATCAATCAACCTTCCTCTCTCCTTTCTTCTTTTTATCCCTTCTTTCCTTCCCTTTCCCCACCTTATTTCCTCATTCCTCTCTCTTTTTTTCTCTTCTGTCCTTCTGTGCCTTACACGTTTTGACCTTCCCTATGTAAAACCATTCTCAGAAATTTCCACCTTCTAATGAAGGCTTTGCTATATTTTAACACAGAATCCAATGACAAAGGCTTGTGTATTTCTTTTCAAGGGGCAGTTTGGGAGCCTGAGCAACTTTCCTCAGATAGTTAGGCATCATTTATAGAAACACATGGGGCCCAAGAGTTTTACCTTAGTTTGCAATATTCTTATACCTAGTCTAGTGCTGTGTACAGAGGATTTGTCTTGAGTGATTTATGGCAGATATGCCTATCTGTGTAGTAATGAGGAGTGGTGGTAGGTTGTGTCCCGCCACCCAACTGGCTTACACCTGGGCCAGTTGGTTGCTTGTCAGCCCTGCCACCTGGCTAGCTTATGCCCAAAATAATCACACAGAAGTCTGTATTAATTAAATCACTGCCTTACCCATTAGCTCTAGCCTCTAATTGGCTAACTATCACATCTTGATTCACACCATTTCTAATAATCTGTATGTCACCACAAGGCCGTGGCTTACTGGGAAAGATTCAGCATGTTTGACCTGGCAGCTTCATGGCAGGTGGCTCTTTCTGGCTCTGCCTTCTTCCTCCCAGAATTCTGTTCTGTCTACCCCACCCACCTAATTTTCTGTCCTATCAAAAGGCCAAGGCAGTCTCTTTATTTAACCAATGAAAGTAACACATAGACAGAAGACCCTCCTACACCATATCTGGAAGGCATAAGTACAGGAGCACGTTAATAGAATGCTCTTGAAAATCTTACCTATGTTTGAAATTTTTAATTTGCTTATCAAAGTACTTAAAATTTATATCACTGGTCACAATTTAGGACTTCTTTAGAGCACAATGGTAGTGATCACCAAGAAAAGCCTGCATTGTAACCAGTAGAGTTTACTATGAAAGAATCTGTAAAATTGAAACACGCCTAAGAAATCCACTATACAGTTGACTGCTGAAGACATGGAAAAGATCCTGGTTTCTCTAGGGTAAGAAACAATCATGAACAGACAACAAGGATCCATAGGAGGGGCAGTCACTTCAATCACTGTTTACCTTTGTCAAAACTTGCTCAAACCTGGTCTTAATGTAGTGTCTAAAGGATTGGAAACCAGAGATTACCAAAGTTCAGGCTACATTATTGATTTCATCTAGGAGTGTAGTAGGAGCTGTGGGCCTGCTTTTCATCCCACCTGGCTCCCGCACAGCTAGCTTTACACCAGAAATAACAACACACAAACTGTATTCATTTAAACACTGCTTGGCCCATTAGCTCTAGCCCTTACTGGCTAATTCTGGTATCCCCATTAACCCATCTCTAATCAACTGTGTAGCACTGGTCTTACCGGGAAAGATTCAGCATGTCTGACCTGGCGGCTTGCTTCATTGTGTCTGCCTCTAAGAGGAGCTGCATGGTTTCTGAGCTCACTTCCTCTTTGTCCCAGCATTCTGTTCTGTTTACTCCACCCACCTATGTTCTAGCCTATCAGGGCCAAGCAGTTTCTTTATTACTTAGCCAATGAAATCAACAGATTGCTATATGACACTCCCACATCATAGGAGAACATTTGAAACCTGTGGAATAGATGAGAGGGGAAAGCAGTACATATTCAGTACCCTCTTGTTTGCCCTTAGGAGTGATTCTGCTGAGGCTGTTGACCTCTCCCATAGAAGCCAATGCCTATAAAAAAGAGGAAGGACATAGAAGATTCTGATTTTTAACCATTTCTTTGAAGTGTTTTAAGTTTTATTAATTTGAAAACTATTTTGAGAAACTTTAGTAGAATTTCATTGGAATCAGAGAACACATTCCAAATTTCATAGAGAACCAGTATCGTATGAGATTTATCAGCACTAACCACATCAGGAAATCATCACATATTATTAATTCTGAGTTAGGTTTTGTTTTGTATTTTCATATACTGCCCTTAGTATGTTCTCAGCAACCCTGGAAAAAATTTTCCACACTGACAATTTTCACCTGCCTTGTTTAACATACATTTTGACCTTCTACAATCTTTAAACAACAAAAAGATAATTGACTTAAATCATCAAATTTTTGTAAGAGTACGACAGACTTTCTTGAAAAAGACATGTACTCACATAACTACTGATAGTTCCTTTTAAACAAACATTTTTTGAGTGTTCAGGAGTAGACTATTGTGTTCTCCCTGAGGTATGTATGCGTAAGACCATTATGCTGATTGATAATGGAACTTTTTACTATACCTGCGTACACATTTACGGGGACAAAGCTCTCAAGTGAAACCCTTATTGTAAAGTTCAGACCAGTATCCAATTAACTTTACACATATAAGTTAATATGAAGTAAGGCAGGTATAGAACATATGTGCTAAGACAATATTAGGACATGTTGTTTTAGAGAACATGTTCAATATGATATGACTCTTATGAAATACTCTAGTGCCAATGAAGCAAATTTTAGGATCCCAACTGTCTTAGTTGCTTCTCTTTGGCTCTGATGAAACACCATCACAAAGGCAACTTATTTGAAGAAAAGAAAATTATTTGGGGCTTAGAGTTCAGATGATGAGTGTATGACTATCATGCTGGGGAGCATGGCAGCAATCAGGTAGGCACGGCACTGGAGCAGTAGCTGAGAGCTGACATCTTTATCTACTTACAAGCACTAGGAATGGTTTCGGCTTTTGAAACCTCAAAGTCACCCATAGTGTCTCACCTCCTCTAACAAGGCCACACCTTCTAATCCATGTTAAACAGTTCCAACAGCTGCAGACCAAATTCTCAAAGCTGTTCTTCTTCACACCACCATATTAAAACTGCTGAATACAAAGAGGTAAAAATTCTATATGGCAAGGTATACTAAATGATAGATTTTTAACTTGTCAGTCATTAATTGGTCTTTATAAGGCAAATAAGAATGATCAACCACCATAAAAGACTAAAAACAAATGAATAAAAACTAATGTGAAACCTTTGAGGGCAAGATTTAATTATACTTTCTATCAGGAATTCTAGCACTAATTTGTATCCTAGCTGGGCTTGCTCACATGCTAAACTATTGGATTATACATGCCTTTTTCTCTGCACACACACGTTATTTGAAGGAAGAAACAAAAATAGCTTGAAGTCTTCAAATAGCTGTGTGCTTAAGCTCACTTGTCACAGCAAGATTCCTTGTTTGTTTCTTTGCCTCATTAATTTAAAATATAGCGCACTAAAATTAATTCATGTGAAACTTAAGTTGAAAAGAATAAAATTGTTGTCTTTCCAATCTAGGTAATTCAGGTAGATTTGCCTTTCATCTTTTTGTTTCTCCTTCACAGTTATTTCCAACAGCATCCTGTGTATACAGCTGTTTCAGAGCCATTTTATTGTGACCTAATAAACCCAGAACCAATCTGAGCTGGGATAATGTTTTCCGATGGAAAGACACTAGGTCACGCCAATCATCCATTCAGCCTCGGAAAATAATTTGAAAGATTCATCTCTGCTTCACTTTGGGTACTGTCCTTTCTTTATTTCTTTTATATCATGAAGATTTTATCTCGTTTTGTGTATAAAACAAAAAACTAAATATGCTTTCATAAAAGGTCCATTTAAAATATAATGCCGAGAAAAATGAGCTTTAGCATATCCTACAATGCTATAGAATCTGTTTTAGTATTTTTTTTTTTTAAAAAAAACTCTTTTTTGGAACTAGTATTGTAAGAAATTACTTTTTTTTTAAAGGATATGATAGGGTTACCCGAATAGATTTGCTTTATTCTTGTGAAGAAAATATGTTGTCAAATAGATGGAACTGTGACCTAGTTATTGTATTTCCAAAATCTGCTATAGATAAGATAACTGGTAAGAGAGGTAAATTGGAATAAGCATCTGAATTTGGGTTTGGCACATTTTGGCCTGAGGGCACACCATAGCCTCTGCTTGTAAGCGAGCATGCTCCTTTGCTTGCATGAGTCCATAAAACCTTGAGATTACAGTGACGGCTGACAAATCCAATACAACCCAAAAAGCTGAAAATGCTGACTGGCATGTCGTGCTAACTTCCTGACCTTATATCCATGACCAAAAAGTGTATTGAGAAAGACGTCCTAAGAAATGAATACAAGGCGAAAGAGTAACCTTATAATCCTTCTTGACACCAAAAAGGAAGAGTGGGTAAATATTTTTAAGATATTTAGCTAAATTAATACCTCTTTCAGAACTTTTGATTTAAAGGAAGTCTGGCAGGGAAGGATGAGTGGACATGTGAAGCTATGAAGGCACTTCCATTGTTTTTTTGTCTTAATTGAAATCTGCTTTATTTAGTATCAAATATTACTAAAATAGATGTATTGGATGACATCTGTTGATTAAAATAATAAAACGTGGTCTTATAAAAAGGTTGATGATGAAGCTGCAGATGAATCCTTAACATAAAAAAATATCTCCAACCAGATTTACTACTAAAGAGTTAAAGCATTTTTGTTATCCTTAGTCTATGTAGACTGGTGTGTTTTAACTTCGTCACAGTGGCTGTGCCTTAATCTACTGCTATTTCAGTCAGCAATTGCAACACCACAGTTACTGGCCTGCTGTTCTGGCAGAGGCCTAGACACTCAGGCCAAAGCCTGGAGGGACTTCTGTTCCCACATGCACTCGCCCTAAAAGTAGCCGAGGTAAAAACGAGGGGTCAGAGAAACCCATAGCAAGCAGCTAACCCTCTCTTCCAGCTCACATCTCTGAAAAGACCCCCACTTCTTTACAGAAAACCTGTGTCACTCCAAACTCCACCCTACTACTTCCTGTGTTTTTATATCTCTCCCAGATACCCTCTGGTACTCTATGATTACTTATGGTCAACTAGTTGCTAATACAGCCTACTGACAAAAGGATAATTTTATTTAATTAGTGTATTTGCAAACTCAGAGTTCACAGTGTGATCAAATATTCCCCAATGATAGGCACTGGACAACATAGTAACTTGAATAATATATACTGTAGCATAGTAATAACCCCAGATACCAAAGGACTAAACACAACCATTTAGGTCTTTTTCAGGCAAACTGTATTGTGTCCACGGCCCTCTCAGTGACTTAGCCTGATGTATCCATATGAGTACATCTCCTCAAAATACCAGTGAGGGTAGACAATTTTTAAATATCTCAAGAACAGAGTTCAATGCTTGTTGATATTCAGAGGTGACAAAAATACCTTTACTTATATTTTCTCAAGGAAGTCAAATGATCATTCTAAACCTTAAGGAGAATCCCTATATGAAGGGATTGCAATCACTTCATATATCTGTATTCTAGAATAAAGAGTGTAAAGGAATTTAAACAGCAGCAAGGAGCAAAAGGTCAAAAGGCCAGCTAGATTGTAGTTTTCCATACCCCTTTTCTTCCTCTTACTTCAACCACCCAGGAGTGTCTTTAGAAGATTATGCATTTAATCTTACTAGTGAGAGGGAAGAAGAGAAAACTACTGGCAGGAAATTTAAGAAATAGATAGGGTTTGTTTTTTGCTTTTTGTTTTGTTTGTTTATTTTTGCAAATATCAGCTAGGTAGCTGAAGTTATGGTCATTGTCTATTTTCTTTATTCTCTCATTAACCTACTTCAGTTAAATTCCAGTGTTTGGTAGAAAACAGCCTTTTGCTGACTGAGCACTGATTGTCATAGTGCGTTCACAAGGGTGCTGTTTTCTCTGATTGACAAGCTTTTCCCTCTGGCCTGCACATGATATGCATTCTGGATCAGCTCTTTGCTGCTTCTTTAGTCCAAAGGCTCAACTGGAGAAGCCATTCCTTTAAACAGTGTCTTCTTGGTCAACTTCATTCCTTCTGCTTCTCTTCAGTTAGCATAGATACTACTTTTACTCCTCTAGAAGCTTTGTTCTAATTCACATTTTAAACTCCATTTTTTCCCAAATTCCAATGTATCTTCATAAATGTTCCTCTGAGGAATTGATGGCTACTTCATCACAAATACGTGACCTAAAATAATCAGAGAAATTTAGCCTCCTTATGTATAGGTGGAGAGACGTGTAATTTGAATTGTCAAAGTACTTTCAGTGAATCAATTTCATTAAAAGTTTTAGAGACCCAGATTTGTTTATTTTTAGAGTTTTTCCTATGGCATGCATGGAGACAAGGTCTCATGTGTACTTTGTGTGGTAAATTCACTCATGTCAGAGCCCATTCATATCCTTCTACTTCTTACCTATCTTTCTTCTCCCCAAATCCCTTATATTTTTAACCTAATTTAATGAACAATTTTTGACCCTTTAGCCTATACATATTCTAAAACAGCTCTCAGCCATTTTCACAAAGCAGATTACATTCTTTTTAAGTGAAATAGCTAATGAATATGCTGACAAGGGTCATTGCCTTGAGTAAACTAAAATCAACTCTGGGATTTTCACCATATGTGCTGGTCCCTATGCCCTAAACTGAAACACAGAGAAGACATTTGAGTTCTGTTTGTCATTAAGGCCAGATATTCATAATGATTAGTATCCCAGATTTCTGTTTCTCACTTTAGAAATTGATTTTCAACCTGAGGTGAGGCCCATGTGAACTTGATTCTTGCTGCGTGGATGGGTTTTCAACAATTCAGTATCAACTTGGGTCCTGCATTAATCTTTCTGAGAATACTATGTGGAAAAGATTGAACAATCTCAAACTAAAAATATCTGAAGTTTGATTAATATCTTTTAGGTGCTTAAAAGGGCATTGTGTGGACCTGCTGTAAAAGCATGCCTAGAATTCATAAGTCTTTGTCCTTCCATGTGAGCAGATCAATGGCTGTCGGCAGTGGGCAACTGAGCATGAATCAGATGGTTTCTATTAGCACTGGGTGTTATTGATGATGCCCTCTTACACCCAGATATTCACGTGACTCACAGTTGGCATCTTACTGATGATTTATGGCACATGTGAAGTGATGGGCTGTGATGGATTTCATTTATGACCATTTCTTGACTGTTCTGTTTAACATTCTTCCCTGGCCTGAGACTCACTGGCTAAAGTCATTAAATTCAACACATGCTTACCTTTCAATTCATGTGATTTACTATGCATAATTTTCAAAACATTTTCTCTAGAAATGAGATTATAATGAAACAAATACTTTCTTTCCATCAAAGTAAAACAGTTTCCATGTATAAATCATTAAGTAATTAGTTCACATTTGGTTTGATTATAAGACATGCTTTATAATTTAAACACTTATCATAGAATACATTATCCAAAGATAATCATATGCTGATTCTTAATTGTTTAAAGGAAGGTTAAAGAAGACAAAACATTTTTGAAATTCTGATAAAATGTTCAATAAGATTAAAAGCAAAATGACAAACTCAAACTAAATGTTTGAGTAGAACTTGAGGATTTTAGTTATATTCTCTAGTTACAATGTTCTCCAATATGACTCACTCTTATTGTTTATTTATAAAGATTTACTTTTTTAAATTTTGTGCACATGTCTTCATGTGGATTTTTGCATATTAGCGCAGTACTCATGGAGTCCAGAGTATGATGTCTGATTTCCTGGAGCCAGAATTACAAGTGGCTATGAGCTGCTTGATATAGTTGCTAGAAGTAAGCCTTTGACCTTTGGAAGGGTGGCTCTACTAATAACAGAGCCTTCTCTCCAGACTCTGCAATAGAGTTCTTATGATTTTTGTTTATTGATTTCAACTCACAAATATATAATATTCTGTCTTCTCATTTCTTTAACTTCTTCTCCATCAATAATTCCCTTAACTTACCCTAGTGTGGTGGCATTTCATTTGTATTTTGATAAATAAAGCTTTCCTGAAGATCAGAGAGTAAAACAGTCCCACGCCTCAGTTTTACAGACCAGGCAGTGGTGACATCTTTAATCTCAGTAGCCATGCTAGTTGCCATAGAAACTGGGTGGTGCATGCCTTTAATCCCAGTGGTGCACACCTTTAATCCCAGCCCTAGAGACGATTGGAGGAGACAGCTCTTAGGCTCAATTTCATTCTGAGATTCTTGGAGGCAGGATCACCATTTCAGACTGAGGTAGAATTAAGAACCAGTGACTGTTTTGCTTTTCTGACCTTCAGGTTGAACTCCAATTTCTCTCTGAGTTTTTATTAATTGTGAAATTAGTTCACATTTGGTTTGATTATAAGACATGCTTTATAATTTAAACACTTATCATAAATCTGAATTTACACCTACGTACTGATTTCTCCTCTTTCCCCTGTCCCTTTCTTTTACTTTTTTATTCCCATTACTCTCTGTTCCTCACTCTTCTCCTACGAGCTTCATATCTATGTCTTGCATTCATCTTTTTTTCTTCAAATGTTGACCCTTGTTCATTATCCTTTTTACTCTCCACTGAAAACCTTGCTTCTTATTTCCAAATTAAACAGGATAAAAAAAGAAGACAATTCCAAAATGAAAGCATCCTCTACTTACCTATAGTATCATGGCTTCTCCCTCCTCTCCCTTCATCCTCTCCAAGGGGCTCATTGCCCATGCCATTCACTGTCCTTACCGTCTGCTGGATCCCCTCCTTCCTTATTTAGTTATTATATACTCTCATATTCGTGCTTATTATCTGCTTTATCACACTCATCAATGTAAAAAATGCTGTTTATTTCAATGCAGTGGCTTCAACATATAGTTCTACTTCTTTCCCTCTGAAACAAAACTTGTGAGACCCTACTACCTATATTCTGCATCTATTTTCATTTTCTCCAGTATTTTAAACTCCATTTGAACAGGCTTTTGCTGCTTTCATGGTACTAAAAGTCCTCTTAAGAAGAGCATCAATTGACCTCTATTCATGAAGAATCTGTCTAGAGATTGTATCTAAAGTTGGTCATTATGTATCACATTTACTCTTGTCACCCTGGTTAGTGTCACCTGGGTAATAACAGAGCTGAATCATCACCATGGTCTCACAATTCAATACTCATTGTGTTGCACCAACAGTGTTCAGTGCAGCAATGCATTTACCAAAAACCAAGTAATCTTGTTACTTACTGTTTAAAATAATCTATACATATCATTCTTAATCCTTTAAATTTATTTAAGAATCAGAGAACTTCTACATATGCTTGGAATGAAAAGAGTGATATCCTAGGCAATATAATATAATAATGAAAAAAATTAAAACATGATCCTGGCCCTTTAGACTTTACAGTGATTACAAACAATGATCATTGCATCATGAATAAGCTATGGTGCTTTTGAAATATTTAAAAGTAACTGTGATATAATTCCAATATTACAAAAATTACATTTTAAAACTATATAATTCAGTATTTTTCTACAGTTAAAGACTCTTATGGCTTATTTTTTTTTCTGTCTCCTAAAGAAAATATAGTATTTCTTATCAATTATTTCTCTAGACTTACTCCCACAAGTATTAATCAGCTTGGTGATCTCTGTATTCTCCTATTCTAGATTTGATACAATTGTAAATATTCTATATACTGCCTTACACAAGACAGGTTTTTCTCATTAAGCATGATGTCAAGATCCATGGATACTATAGCTAAAATCAG
This sequence comes from Alexandromys fortis, assembly GCF_014885135.2. Taxonomy (NCBI): domain Eukaryota; kingdom Metazoa; phylum Chordata; class Mammalia; order Rodentia; family Cricetidae; genus Alexandromys; species Alexandromys fortis. The sequence goes on from NW_026067933.1 coordinate 1,044,471, forward strand.
TATGGAATCCCGGAATGAATGAAAACATTACATTTATAGAAACCTGTTTTGTTCATTCATCAGCTGATGGACTTTTGTGTTGTTATTCCTTACAAGTTGTCACGAATGACACTTGCGATGAAGACTTTTATATGTATGTTCTCATTGCTACTATGTATATTTTTCTTGGTAGAATCACAGGGTAATCTGGTGACTTTTTAATATTTTGAAAATTGATAGATTCTTTTCCAAGGTGTTTCCATCATTTTATAGTCCTCCCATGAGGACATGAGAATTTCAATTTCTCTACATATTTGCAAATACTTGTTATGAGCTGGTGTTTCATTTCTTCTTCTTTTGCTAGTGGTTATGTAAGGATATTTTTTAAAGATTTTCTTCATTTTGCTTATGACTGATAAGATTGTAAGAGAGGGCACGGTATATATGTTTATAGTACGTTGCAAAATGAGGATATTACAAAATGATTAAATATAAGTATAACAAGAGTGAAGTTTTCTTTTTCCACTGAGGAGCTCCTTGAAGACAAGGTATTTAAATAAATACGATCATAGAATGGGATTTATCTAGGATAGATTTGGGAGAGAATACTCTATCATAGGAAAAGACTGTCACAAAGATCCCAAAGGTCTAAAGCTTTTCACTTCCTGGGGGGAACTTAGAGATTCTCCCGGATCTGGTCAGAAGTTAGCTGAAGCATATAAAAATTCTATGACATAATTCCAAAAAATTAACTGCCTTCCCCGGGAGACGGAAAGACAAATTTCTAAGTATGAAATGCTGTCATTGTACACTGACACCAGAAAAACATCAACATAGATGTCTGTTTAGTTAACCCCGAGTCTCTCCTGTTACTGATAGCCATCAGATTTTTACAAGTAATTATTTCTCTGCTACGAATACTGCTCATTTTGAACCTTGCGTCAGAATTTGCTTAATTTACTTGATAATGATCTGTTGTTATGCTTATGCATATGCTTATGAAGCTCAGTACATTTGGTTCTCTCTTTTAAACTAGTATGTTATGTTGATGTACAAAGAAATTCACATTTTTAATTCTCACAGTTTAATGACTTTAATCATATGCAAACATTCTTAACATCATCATTAAAATAAGGTGCTAGACATACTCAACACTTCCTGATATTTCCTTGTGTCCCTTTTTGATTCCTTGAGATTTAATACCTTAATAAATCGAGAAATAAATAACAACATCATATTGTATAGTAAATCTCCATAACTTACGCATTCAACATTTATCAAAACTTCATACCCATTGGGAATATTCTCATTTCTGGTTCCTCACTGGCCTCTGGAGTGCATCATGCTTTCCTTTTCACCTAAGAATTTTATTATCACAAATGACTCATTTAGTGGGATCCTATAGTGTCAGTCCCTGTGTGCTCACTTTCTTTCAGTGAGCCAGTGTCCTCCAGGTCACCACAGCTACTGCAATTCACATTTTTTCTTTACTTTTCAAAATCAAATGATCTTTCACACGAAAGGAGTATCTCTAAAAAAAAAAAAAACAACCCCAATTCTTCATTTTGGGCTTTCATGTTCACTGTTCTCCTCTTTATCCTTCCCTATATGTTATTTTATTAATCTGCACAGAACACTCAAGGTATTTGCATATTTTAGCTTTTCTTGTGCCATAATAAACATACCTTTCAGGCCCAAAGGAAGCTCCAATTCTCTAAAGTCCGAAGGACAGAGCAAATGTTCGGAAATGAGTCTTGGCTTAGCTCATGCTGGACTATAGAAGAATTTCTTGTAGTTAGATAAAATCCAGCCTTCCTCAGAAGCTCATGAAGTGGGTTCCCATTTCCCAAAAGGAGTCTTTTTTTTCTTCTGGCAGAAGGGACATGTAACTATTCCTTGGCCTATATCTGTAGACCTATCAGCATATCAAAGTTCAGTCCATGCTGATCTTCAGGCTCCTACAGTGCCTGTTCACAAGAACCTGGTATATATTTCAACACCCCCACACTAGCATCTGGACCTTCTCTCCTCTCTTTAAACTCCCAGGCCTGCTCCAGGTCAGACTTTCCTCCCTGTAGTTACTGCTTTCTTATAACTTGCAATATGTTTTTCACACCCTCCCCATAGCCCCCACCGTTGCTCTCTTGTTTCTCTGCAGATAGCCTTGGCCATATCTGATCTGCTTCTTTTGCTTTTGATTCTTTTAGAATCTTTTGGATTTTTTCTCTCTGATCCACAATAACCCCCCCCCCACTACTAAGGAGCAGCCATTTTCACTGCTTTCCTTCCTGTTCCCCTCATATGACTAGGAATGCAACTATTTCCTGAATATTCTGATCACAGTCCTCTTAGCTATATACCCAGACATGGGTTTTGTGGGAATTACAGTGATTATGTTGTTAATTATGTGAGGAAACTTTGTACTGTTTTCCAGGGTATTTACACAGTTTTCCATCTCACCATTAGTACATGTTCATAGTTTCCTATTTGTCTAGGTCTCCATCAACATTTATTAGCTTTTCTTCAGTAGTAGTCATTGTGACATGTGTTTGGTTTATCCTTCCCTGTTTTAATAAATATTCTTTCAACTGGTTTCTTTGTTTTATCTTTCCAAAAAGTTAGTTATTTCAAGTGAAAAACACAAATGGTAAATGGCTGCCTGTAGCCAAAGGCGAGAAAGTTTGACATTTTTGCACACCACTTTTTAGTAGATAAACTAGATGTCCTGAAGATACCAGTTTTCACAAATATGCTTATTGAGTAAAGATGCATGATAGCCTTGAAAACTGTAGTCCTGCCGGGCGGTGGTGGCGCATGCCTTTAATCCCAGCACTCGGGAGGCAGAGGCAGGCGGATCTTTGTGAGTTCGAGACCAGCCTGGCCTACAGAGCTAGTTCCAGGACAGGCTCCAAAGCCACAGAGAAACCCTGTCTCGAAAAACCAAAAAAAAAAAAAAAAAGAAAGAAAACTGTAGTCCTTGAAAACTGACTCTAAATGTTGCTGAACACTTTCAGTTTCCCGACCATTCAAAATATTTATTATTATTTATTTAAGAATTTTATGCAATACATTTTGATTATATTGGTCCCCTCCCACCTTTTCCTAGGTGCATCTTCCCATCCCTCTTACCCACCCAACTGTTGCCCTCAAGAAACAAACAAGCAAACAAACAAATCCAGATTGAGTCTAATTGGTATTATTCAGTTACTTCTGGAAGTGACCTATTGGGGTCATGCCATAAAAGAAAACTGACTTTTCTCTCTGGGCAGTATTAAATGCAAATGGCTCCTCAGCTAGGGTGGGACTTTATGCCTACTGCCAAGACAGCATTTTGTCTTCCTGTGCTTGTACAGGTCTTGGGCATGTTTTCACATCTAAAATGAGGTCATATGTAAACTTCCCTGCTGTATCCAGAAAACACTATTTGTTTATAGTTATCCACTACATCTAGCTCTTAAAAATCTTCTGTCCCACTTTCCACAATAATTACATGCCTTAGGAATAGAGGGTGCAATACAGATATCCATATCTCTCTTTTCTGTGCACTTTGACAAATCTTGAGTCTCTGTGTTCATTGCTATCTGTTTAAAAAGGAGCTTCTCTGAGGGTTTAAGTATAAGTCATTAGAAGTTGGTTTAGTATAATGTCCATTTAGCAGAAAATATGTTGTGTGTGAAGTAATAAAATACATTAGATTAGTCCACAAAATAGGAAGTTCTACCCTAACTTCATTTTGACCAGGAAGCCCTGACCTTATTAAAGAACAGCAATGCCTAAGCTGATTCAATTATCTCATCAGATGACTAGAAAATTAAACCTACAGTGTAAAGTTAAGCATTTGTATTTATATGCTTCTTATAGCCCATCAGAGCAATATTTTGTGTTTCATGTTGTTGACGAAAATGTTTATACTATATATGTTGACTAAAATGTTTTCTAGCTGGGAATAGTGATGTCTTGAGCCCTGATGTCTTGGCACTCAGTTGACCATGTCGGGATGAATTTGGGACCAGTCTTGTCTATAGAATGTGTTTCAAGCTAGTGTGAGCTACAGACTAATAGCCCATTTCCAAAAGAATGCATAAATAAGGTCCCCAAATAAACACACACACACACACACACACATACACAAATGTGTTCTCAAAGTAAGAATGTTCTGTATAATGGAACATACATATTTAGTACTAAGATATTTAGTGTATTGTTTTAAAGTATCTTTGTCTATGGCACAAATTTTTACTCAATAATTTCAAAGCTATGTATAAGTTCAAATCTAATATTTACTTTGACAGACAGTCGGTGAAACAGAAGGTGACAGGTAACAGTCTATCTTAATAACTGTTTCTATTTTTTTAGTCAGCATTCTTGCATACAGAGTAACAACAATGTTAGGTTAAGTTGTATCAAACCATACACATTTAACACACAGTGTCTCAGTGTATGTGCTAAGAGTGTGGTTTTCTATTCTTAATCATTCTATCTCTGCCTCCTACACCAAGGATTACAAGCATGAACCCAGAGTCTAGAAAAGCGGGCTTTAGAACTGACTCTACTTTCAATATACTGGATCAGTTCCTTAACATTTGGGGAACTAATTCATCAAATAACAAATGGGACCATAGGTCATGGACCCAGATATATGTAGCTCTCACCCATCACTAAGGGAGCTTCCTGCTGCAGCAGGTAGAGTCCACTATAGGAAGTCACAACAAATCAAACTACAGAGACCAACTTGACTTTTTGGTGCCTAGTTCCAACAATATATCTACAGCACAATCCTACACCTATGGCTGTGTAGGAAACAGAAAGATTCTAAGAGCCAGAGGAACAGAATATTGTTTAAGAGACTGTGTGCTCTATTAGGGCAGGGAATTTGCACCTTTAAACTCTCAACAATATGGTAGCCCAAACAATAATACTAGCTGTCATACCACCACATGTGGAAGCCTGGAAATGTAAGCCTGTTTCCATGTTGACCAAAGGTTACAGAGTTTGAAACTTTCCTCTAGTTCCTTCAAAGTTCTCTCTGCTTCCACCTCAAACAATGGTTCCATCTAGGTGTTGCTTAGAGAGTTCTGCTCTCTCAAGGTTATTGTCAACAGGTGTGGCTAATATCCAGACTTTGTGCTCCAGAAATAAAGAAGAAGATCTGTTCCTACCTCAAACAAAAGTCTAAGGATCCAACTAAGTTCCAGTTTCCTTTATGGAGATAACTTGAGATCTCCCCTCCCCGCCTCGGGAGTGGTTTGCCTACAGATTGTTTTGGTCTAGGGTGTTAGCGTGACTTGTTTCACTCTAGCAACAGAATGTTTAACTGTGAATCTAGCTCTTGACTTTCAGTTGGTATGTTCATTTTCTTGTATTATGTTAATGCAGCCTTTTGTCTCACTCCTGCCTTTGCTGATCAGAGGTATTTTAAGCAGTTGGAAATTAAATGCAGGCGAGTTTTCAGTACTCACTGGAATTCCCTCTTGATACTATCCCATATGTTTCTCTGTTTTATTATTTTCATTTGCATCTTCATATTCTTTACTATATTTCTAAATCCCTACATCCTTACTCTGGCAAGAGGTATTTTTCTCGAAGCTGGTCCCCGACACCATAAATGGATGAAATCTTCCAAGGCTCTACCCCTAGATGAAGAACCATAGGCAATTATTGATTGCTGAGAGAGGGAAAAGTTGGTCTTCCCTAGAGAAGAGACATTAATCTGGTTATCCAATAACAAGAGTGGTCATCCCTAAAACACACATGAAGCATTAAATTGACTCATCTGCCTATATTTACATATTTATATGAATGTACATATAACAACAATAGTTAAAGAAAATAATAGCAATAATGCATGAAGGTAGAGGGAGAGCTTGGAAGCAGAGGAAAAGAGTGTTTAGGGGCAGGATGTGACAAAAGGGGACAAAAGATGGCCATAGTATGATATATAAGCACATATGGTATGTCATAACAAAATATTTTATTTTCTGTAAATAATAATTCTAATAACAATAAAAAAGAATTGCAAATGCAGAAAACAGGAGTGGGTGATCCTGAATGATCCTCATGCACAAAAGATAAGTGCATTGTCAGATACATGGCGTTCTAGACATTCATTGTGTTCTGACGAATTGACCTAGGGTGGATATAGCTCATAATGACCAATACAAAGTCATCCCATTTAAGATTCTCAGGCTTTATAAACCCTCTGCCCAACTAGTGAAGCCCTGTGACTTTTTAGGTGAAGCCCTATGCTTATTGATTTTCTTTGCAATCTTTTCTCTGACATTTGTTTCATTTCCAAATCAAATTTGATCTATTTTTTTTGGGGGGGACTGTTGTGGTTATAATATAATCGTAATATTTCTCCTTTTTCTTCCTCCAAACCCTCCCATGTACTTCTTGCCACTCTCTTTGAAATTCACAACCTCTTTTTTTTTCCACTAATAGTCATTGCATAATATACATATATGGACTACATATATATTCCTAAATATAACCTGTTTGGTCCAAATAATGTTACTTTTATGCATTTTTTTTACACTGGACAATGAGTTGGTGTCCTCATTTCTGGGGAAGACCACCTCTCTGGCTATTCTCAGCTATCCTCAGTTGCCTATACTTCCTTGGATAGGATTGAGGCCTCGTAGGCTTTATTTTCTGCCCCTTAATTCCCATGGTAATTGAAGAACTCAGTTTGGTTGTGTTGTTTCTTCATCTATTCTACATTGATAAATCAGAGTAAATTGTTAAGTTATGACCTCACTCCCCTTCCCCATTTTATGTTTTGATGTTTCCCATTTTGGTCTTTCCTTGTTCATTTTCCTCCTCCTCCCTCTTGTTTCTGATTGTAGGAAACTCTATTTACCGCTTCTTTCTTTCTTACTAAACATTTTCTATTTGTTTCTTCTAATAATCAAGGCCAAGTGTCTTTTCTATTATATCTTAACACATTTCAGCCATTGCTTCTTTAAAGAAGACATATTTTCATGCTGAGTAGCAAAGTTGAGGATATAAAAAGTGTTTATCTTTACTATTTTTATACCTCTATGATAATTATGGGATTTTGTTGCTGAAATGATCACAGATTGGGAATAACAGGATGAGTGGTCAAGCTATTTTTATATTTCCTTGGTGAATATTAATTAAACATCTCATCTGAAATATCAAGAGCAGTATATTTTATTTGCAACATCATAAAAATAATACTAGTTGGAAATCTTATTATACTATTTAGAATATTAGAATTTATTTGTTACTGCTGAATCAAACTCACTTAAGTTGTATTCCAGTGATAATTTTCAATATAAAATTTGATCCAAAAATGATTATATGTCTTCATCTTAGCTACATAAAAGGTGTGTCCCAAACAATGCCTCATATCACAGGCTTATCCTTACAGCACCAACATGGCCATTCTTTGGGAGCTGGTCTGAAGAGGGCTTCAGAATTCAAAGCTGAAAAAGCTTCTTCCTGGTCTATTATGTCTGATTATAAATTTTATATGAGAAAACTTGAAAACCATTGTTCTAGAAAAGATTAATATGAAAAATGCCTAGAAACAATAAAATCATATACAGGTGTGGTCGTGTGTTCTTGATGGGCAGATTTAAAAAAAACTTATGAGGGAGAGGAGATTAATTCATCTATTCATTTTAATTTACATGTAAAATTGATATATTTATAAAAATTGATACATCTAAAAAACTTTCTACAAATAATGTTAATTAGTCCACAGGAGTATTTTACGTTCAAAGGTGTGTGTGTGTGTGTATGTGTGTATGTGTGTGTGTGTGTATATATATATATATTTCACTAAAATTATATTTTAAGATATGCAATAATAAAAAGACATTCAAGTTTCCTTGTTCTTGGGTGGGGATATGTATTGATATGGATAATGTAAAGTATTGCTGTGTCCCCAAACATCCTGTGATTTAATAGCTGCCTTCATTCTTTACTAGTTTCTCTTACTGTGACCCTTCTTCATTTAATGGCATTCTTGTGAAGGCTTAGTAGAATGCTCTTTATGTCTCTCTCCTAATTATAACCACACCACCCTATTCAGTAGAGGATTATACATATTTTCGTGATGCTGAGATTCTAAGAGCCTGTCACCGATTATTGACTGATAGCTCATTGGCTTCTGCAAATTCCTTTCAGCGTTGTAGCTGCCAGACTCAATTATGTTCTTTGAAGATTTGCAAAGAAAGCTTCTCCAAAGTTTTTTGTCATAATTAAAATACATTTATACAGTGTTTGTCTTATTCTTACAGGGTAGAATTTGCTGAGCTTAGAGCAATGCTTCTTTTATTAGCCATTTCTTTTATGAAATAATTGCATAAATATATGTTTTATTCAAATTTCTTAAGGATTATTGAAACACTAGTTGGAGGCAATAATTTTTATTACTTAGGGTAAAAAGTCTCTCAGGAATTTGAATATCTACACAGTTTTACTTTATGTCAAATTTAATGTTATTTAAAATGGTAACAGAGGGAAATCAGATCCCACAGAGTGTCCTCCAAAGTAACAGTTTATAGGTGCATAGTTTTATTGTTCACATCTTCATGCGAGTTTGACTGGTTATCAAGTCTGTAACTCATTGGACAAAGTTCTCTAAACCACATTGCTTTGAACTTTATTTTGTTATTTTGCAAGCAATGTAGAGGTAGAAATACTCTCTTTGTACAACTTCAAGTTTTTCTCCATAGCTTGTTTCCAAATTTCCCCTCTCTGATCTTTATCAAGGACAACTCAAAGTAAACAAGGCTAAGAACTTACTTGGCAAATGGTAAACAAAGGTATGTCACCATAGTATTTAGTAAAGCCTTAATTGGTCACAGGCATTTAGAGCAACTAATTATTTATGCATATAATTTTATATGCTTTTGTTTAATTTCATCTCATATTTTCGTAAGAAACAATTTCTCAGAATGCAATCTCTTCTCCATCAAATATTATGAAGATTTTAGTCAACATTCAGGGAAATCTGTCCACCAAAGGAATTGTGTACATGTGTTTATAACAGCATTGTTTACACCAAAGTAGAACCGAGGGACAACCTGAGTGTCAACCAGCAAGATAATGGACAAGCCAATTTAGATATACTGAAGTTTTACTCAGCAATAACATCCAAAAAGGCTACACTGTGTATGAAATTAGAAACATGTGAATGTAAATTATGATATTAGAAATCAGAAAACATGTTGGCCTCTGGTGGTGGGAGAGTGAAGAGGAATTCATTAGAAATCCGCACAAAGGCACTTGCTAGGGTGGTGGAAATGTCCAGTGCAAGGCTAAGAAGACAGTTGCACAAAGGTGCTTGCTAGGGTGGTAGAAATGCCCATTTCATGGCTAAGGAAACTGTTGCACAAAAGCACTTGCTAGGGTGGTGGAAATGCCAACTGCATGGCTAAGGAGACAGTTGCACACAGTTTCAGTACTCATTGAATGGTATACTTGCTATGTGTGTCTGTCACCATTTATAAACTATCCTGCAATATAACGACCTATGCATCAAAGACCTATCTACTGATAGATGAATGAGTGATGGATGAAAGGATATAAAGTATGTTCTATGTACTAAAAAGCAACACTACATTTTAAGCATTTGACTTTTTTTTTAATATAATTTTTATTGAAAAAAAATTTCCGCCTCCTCCCGCCTCCCATTTCCCTCTCCGTCTCCCTTTCCCCCCTCCTCCCCCTCCTCTCCCCCTCCCCCCACTCCTCTCCCCCTCCCTCTCCAGTCTGAGGGGCAGTCAGGGTTCCCTGCCCTGTGGAAAGTCCAAAGTCCTCCCCGCTCCATCTTGGTCTAGGAAGGTGGACATCCAAACTGGCTAGGCTCCCACAAAGCCAGAACATGAAGTAGGATCAAAACCCAGTGGCATTGTCCTTGGCTTCTCAGCAGCCCTCATTGTCCGCCATATTCAGAGAGTCCGGTTTTATCCCATGGTTTTTCAGTCGTAGTCCAGCTGGCCTTGGTGAGCTCACAATAGATCAGCCCCACTGTCTCCGTGGGTGGGTGCACCCCTCGTGGTCCTGACTTCTTTGCTCATATTTTCCCTCCTTCTGCTCCTCCTTGGGACATTGGGAGCTCAGTCCGGTGCTCCAGGGTGGGTCTCTGTCTCTATCTCCATCCATCTCCAGATGAAGGTTCTGTCCAGATGGAACTCTTCAGCACCTCTAAGCATTTGACTTTTAAAGAATTTATTTCTCTGTTCTTTGTTCTAAATGAATCTGAATGCTTGGTAAGAGAATGTGAAGTAATAAATATATCTAAATAGTCAGAACAGTGCTGGGAACACTGTAATGTTTCAGTGAACCCTAGATGTTACATTGTTACACTGGAGGCAGCAGGGTTCCTTGGGATGATAACATGGAGTTTATCTTTTCCTGTGGATAACACTGCTTACCTCACAGCAAGATAATTTATAAGCCAACTACAGTGCTGTCTTTGTCTATTCAGACAACATTTTTGTAAGAATGAAGGTCAAACAATCACTTGACATAGTCCTGTGCTGAGCAATCAGGTCGCTTTGTTCAAATCAGCTCTTGTAATTTTGACTGTCAGTGTGACAGGTGGAAAAATACACATATAATTTAACTGTTACCATTGAAAGTTTGCACTTGTGCTTACACATATGCACACACACACACACACTTACATGGAATTCTAAAATTTAAATAATGGACCTCATGAACAAAGCTCTTGGAAGCATTTACATTGTAGGTAGAAATCCACTACCTTTTATCATGGAAAGGACTGGACTTACTGAACTGAATCTGACTCCTGGTGTTCAATCTGTGGGGTAAAGCTTTCTTTAAAAATGATGAGGGATAAGCGTCAATACTTTCCATAACAATTCCACAGTCTCCTGTGTTTACTATGAGGAGATAAAACAGCAAAGACATTATGGATTCAGGAGCACATCTGACTATTGTCTTCTATTTAGCCCTGTATATGGGAACAATAAGGACACTCTTCTGCCTCCTCCTAGTACAGCTGAAGTATGCATGAAAAGCATCTTGTTTAATATTGTGTATTTCCACAGAGACATTCATCTACTGCCCGTAAGATTTTTATTTTAAGGTTTCACGTTGTTAATCCCAAAGAATAACAATGGATTTTTCTGGTAGCAATTTATATTTACTAAATCAAGACAAAATATTTTTCTTATTGACTATGATCTTACCATGCCCTGGTATAAACACTTGTTTATATTCACATATCTAATTTTTTCTATTTTGGTCAGATATTCTCTTCCTAAATGTCTGAAGTCTAGTCTGTTGCAGTGGCTCCTTCTTTTTTCTCCCTCTGTTCTCAAGAGGCAGAAGAAGGAGGACCATGGGGAAATCAAGCCAAGGTGTGCTGCACTGCAAGTATCAGGCCAGCCTTGATATTTAAAAGACTTGTTTTCAAAAATCAAACCAATAGAACAGTAAAAGTTTGAATTCTTTTGGATCCATTTATTGACTGTTAGTGATAGCATATGCAATTCTGATTTTAACCCCCTTTAAGGTGGGTGAGTCCAGGCCATTCCATTTGACAATCAAAGTTTGAAGTGTATGAAAGGAAACGACATGGAGTTGGATTTACCATTACTTTAAGGTTATTTAGAGTTGGAGGAGCTGGTTAGCATTATGCAGTGTCTACTTGTGCTAGGTGCTATACTAAGCACCCCACATTTTCTCAGGCCTTAGGCTGTTTGAGCTTTCTAATAAAATAGCATGCACCAGGGATCTGATAAATAAATGTTTTCCTCAAGTTCAAGGTGCTAGCAGACTTAGGATATGGTAAGGCCTCTTCTTATTTTAGAGAAATGCCTTCTTCTCAGTGTGTCTTCTTATGGTGGAGGAAGGGGTGGGGTGAGGCAATATGTTAGGATCTCCTTTATAAGATCACCAATTACATTTCTGACATCAGTTCCCTACACCCTCCACCTCCTGAAACCACCTTTCTAGCTTATAGGAAATCAGTGTAAAGATTTTGGGAGACACAGGTTTTCAGACCACAGAATCTTATTGATTTTATTTTCTATATACTGTTTACTTTAGGTAATTATAGTCATTTATCTTAAGTATAGGTCTTGGGTTGAATTCCTGTTACTGTGGTAAAATACCATGACCAAAATCAATGTGGAAAAGAAATATTTAATTTAATCTTAAAACTGTCAGGTCATATACTCCATCAAAGAAGCAAGTCAAGACAGGAACTCAAGGCAGGAACTGGGTGGAAGAACCTGAAGCAACAGACATAAAGGATTGCTGCTTGCTGGTTTGTTTTCCATATACAAACCTGCTTTCTTATACACCTCCTGACCATTGGTTTGGGATTGGTACCACCTACAATGGGCTGAGCCCCTTCCACAACAATCATTAATCAAGAAATATCTCTACAGAGTTGCCTACAGGCAACTCTATGGGCATTTTCTCAAGATTTCAAAATAGTTAACAAAAACCAACCAGATCGGTGCATAACATGACTGGACTCCATTTGCTGTTACTTTGCCATGGGTTTACAAAAGAAGTCATGGTTAGAATCGTGTATTTTAAAAATGTCCCCTATAAGCTTAGGGGCTTCTGGTTCTGCTTTAACTGCAAACTAAATGATTCTTAAGGTCTTGATATCTGTCCACAAAGTCCAAAAGTGGGATGAACAATGTATTTTATACCAAGGGGAAAAATCCTTCTAAAAGGGCCTGGCGATAGGAAAAGAACTTCAGCTTTTGCATCATTTCATATGTGTGCATCCACATGATGCTAGACTCTAGCAAGGCCGTATTAGTCCACATTATCTTCATCCGCCCGCTGTCAGATACCTCAGGTTTTTCCTGAAAATATTTCTGGCATCCTGTTGGCAGATTCCTTATTGGATATAAATTGATCGAGCAAGGTGTCAGAGTGGATAATTAATCCTTCTTGCCTACAGACTGGTAGGGACATGTTCAGAAGGCTTGTGATAGGGCAAAAATTAATGAAGAGTCACCGAGGAAGAAATCACTCTTGGAAATGGTAATTCTGTGCAAGCTTTTACAGCCTCCATTTGGGAGCCAGAGAGATGACCCTGGGGGTAAGAGCACTTGTTGCCCTTTCCAGAGAACCCGAGTTTTCTTCCCAGCACCTGAATCAGGCAGCTCACAACCATTTATAACTCCAACACCAAAAGATTTGATACCTCTGCCCTTCGCAGGCACTCACACTCACATGCACACACCCACACACTGCACAAGCCCCTACATATAATTCAAAACAGTAAAGGAAATCTTTCCTCGGTATGAAAACTATAGAGAAATTTATAAAATCACCTATTTGTCATTATTCAAAAGGCAAAATAAAGAGTTTGCAATCCTAGTCCTCTCTAAGAGCTTCTAAATTTGATTGTCCTCTACTTGAAGAGTGTGAAAAAGTAGAATTTCCATTAAATGTCTTTCATATTGGTAAAGCTATAATTTACATTTTAGTATGGTTATAGAAAGCACAGTATTTAGTCAAAAGTCCTAGAAATTCAGGCTCCAATTTCAATTTTGGTAAGTGGGTGTACCTATTTAATTTCAGGACTCATTTATCTTGTGCAGTATGGGAGAATTACCCCTTTGTAATTTAGTTTTATATCATAGAACACAGTGTTGACAGTGAAATTGATAGCGACTATATCTAAGCTTTGTCCATTTAGTCATTTTAGTTAGTTATATATCATGGATAGAATGTTTCACACTTGTTCTTGGAACAGCCTCCAAATGTTAAATATTGTAATATAGGTTAATGAAATATTTTTGTCACAATTTTATATACTTGTGTGTATATATTCATACACCTATGTGTATGAATATTCATTTAATTTTTGCCTTGTTGCAAAAGTGTATTTCAGTAAATTTTTTACCAGAGAAGGAATGAGACTTTTCTTCCAGCTTTCATGGAACATTTAGAATAGAGCTAGCATTTGTGATGTGGATTAATATAAGGGTTAAAGGGCAGTTGTGAAAAGGTAATATGTGATGTCAGAAATGAGACATGAATCCCAAGGCTTGGGGGTGGGGGCTGATGACTCTGCCGAGACTGGTTATAGAATATAGCCTGGGGTCAATCTTCCATGTATTTTCAGGTCTCGCTTCTAGTCTCAAAAATAATAGCTGAATAATAGCTCAAATATCAGCAAACAAATCTAGGTATCATAGTGTGTCTTTATAATCCTGTCACTCAGGGGCTATTGCAGGAGATTTACAAGTTTGAGGCCATTCCGGGTTCCACAAATAGACTGTATTTACGAGCACACAGACAAGTAAAGTGAAGAATACCCACTGTCTTTAAGACCCACCTAAAGATAGGTGCAGCTAATTTGAGACTGCCATGAAGAAAGAGGCTGAAAAAACTCCAACTCCAAGCTGGAGTTGGTGCTGATGTCTACCTGCGGTGACCACATTTTGAAATAACAAGTGAGATTTGAGGTGTGTTCTGTAAGGCTGCCCACCATACAATTCATGTGATTAATATTAATCATATCCATGATGTGCTGGATAAATTTACTCAGTTGTACTTAATTATAATCTGTGTGCATGCACAGGTGCATGTGTGTGTGCACGTGCATGAAAAAGTCAAATTTAAGGGATTTCTCTTGTTTCAGCCACGATGACTTACTTCATCTAACAAGATGAGTTTGAGCTGTGTGGTGGAAGGCATAGTAAACCCATCTAAAGGAAGCTGTAGAGAAGGAAAATATAGAAAAGAAGCAGGAGACATAGGGACATTGCTTGCAAATTTTTAATCTGTGCTGGGACCCCTGCCACTGAGTGGGATGTTTCCTTGTGTTGCCACCATTGGCTGTATTTTTAAGATTCTTTACTAGAACTCTAGTAAGTCACGGTCCATATTGCAACCACAAATTATATTTTAATTATGATTTGGAACTGAGGGGATATTTTAATCCCCTCTGGTAAAATCAGTGCCACAGCTTGAAGGGAAGAGGGAAGGCCTCCTAAGTAAAAAACATTGATGTATATTTCTGCAACATATGGATGTCACAGTAATCAAAAGCAAGACGAGTGTATGAAAATGAATTCAGTTTGATCAGAATAAGCTATTGCTTATTTTCAAGTATCATATTTTATAATATGTACACAGGTATTTTCACCTTGACTGAGCACAGTTCTGAAATGAGGACCTGCAAGACCACAAAATAAAAGCATGCTGGGAAGATAAAACACAGCTTTATGGTATTACTTATCTTTAAGGCATAATTTGCTACTCTAGTAAACACTTAATATATTTATGTGAAATTTAAACTGAGGATAATGTAGGAATTTACTAGTTTGTTGTATCAGTTTCCAGATGGCTATTAACTGCACAACTCTGAAATATTTTATGCAGTCATATATAGTTAAGACAATGAAACCATTAATGGAATGATAAAAGCTAAAGCATTGAAATTCAACACTTTGTCTCACAAGAGAAAATGAGGCATTTAGCTCAGTAAGAAATGCCACGGGATATGTTGTTCGAACAAAGAAACAAAGAGACACAATGTAAGGAAGTGTGTGGTAGAAGGAACTCAGAATCATCTAGGTCAACTACATGAAATACCCCAGGGCCACAGCTTTCATGTTTGCACATGTCAAAGCCATCTTCAGTGTTCAATAACAAAAAAGAAACGATAACATTAATTAATCATAAATATATGAAGTCAAATGCACCAACATAAAATAGTTGTCAGACGTTTTTCTTTGAAGCTACCTCTTTGAAGATATGTGTGTTCAAATACTCCACAAACTCATCCAAGTAGTTATTTTGACAATCAAAGAGGGGAAAAATAATATAGGCCTATTTGCATTGGGAATTGAATGAATGTGTTTGCCTGGTTTCTTTAAGATTGACACTGATAGAAATTGGCATTCTTTATAAAACTCTAGGGTTAGCACTCATAGGTGCAGCTCTTATGATCATTCTCCAGAGATACTTTCATAATGAAGTGTGACTTTTCTCCATGCGCCAGTGTTTGCAGATGCCTACTGGATTACTGGGCATCAGATATTGCTTAACTTTAACTCTAGAAATACCAGTGATAAAAATAATAACACTATTATTATGGAGTCATGTTCAAACTAGACACCTTAAGTTTTTTCTTCAAATAAGAGATCTTGTTTTATTTCCCTAGTTTGCTCTCACTTTTTTTTTTCCAAATAGTATTTTAAGTGATGTGGGCGTCCCCTCTGATCTAATGCGATGATTACCATTAATGAATAAAGAAACTGCTTTGGACCTATAGAAAGGCAGAACTTAGGTAGGCAGGGAAAGCTAGGCTGAATGCTGGGAAAAAGAAGGGAAGAGTCAGAGAGAAGTCATGGAGCCACTGGAGACAAAAGCTGGGAACTTTAGCCAGTAAGTCACTGTCACGTTGCAATACATAGATTAATAGAAATGGGTTAAATTAATATAAGAGTTAGCCAATAAGAAATTAGAGCTAATGGGCCAAGCAGTGATTTAATTAATACAGTTTCTGTGTAATTATTTTGGGTCTAAGCTAGCTGGGCAGCTGGGAGGAACAAGCAACCTTTTTTTCCAACATTTAAGTGAAGGATTTACCTCACCCTAAATTTCCAAGTTGCTGCATGCAGTTAGCACCACTGTGGCGGAAGTTCTACAAAAAAAAAAAAAAAAAAAAACCTTAGGTAAAGGCAGGCCAAGTGAGCAGCGTTGGGAGACGTTCTGGCCTGTGGACTGGTGTTAGGCCCTTAAGTATGTGTGGAGTCTGAATCCATGAGGGGTGCCAGATTTGTTAGAGAAGAGAGCTGCTTCTTATTGGTCGCCAGCTTTTCAGCCCCAAAATAATCACACAGAAATTGTATTAATTAAATCAATGCTTGGTCCATTAGCTCTAGCTTGTTATTGGCTAAGTCCTACATCTTAATTTAACCCATTTCTATTAATCTGTGTATGGCCACATGGCTGTGGCTTACCCATTAAAGTTCCTACATCTGTCTCTGGCAGGGCTACATGGCGTCTCTCTAACTCTGCCTTCTTCTCCCCAGAATTCCATTTAGTTTTTCATGCCTACCTCTGTTTCCCCACAGCTCTGCTATAGGCCCAAAACAGTTCCTTTATTCATTAACAAATAAAAGCAACACATAGACAGAATGTCCTCCCACACCATTTCACAGATGGGAAAATAAAAATTCATGGAGGGTGAGTAACTTTCTCAAGATCTATGGCACAGCCTTTGACAACATAATATTCAATCATCTCCACTTTGTCCTGTTTTACAATGTCACCCAGCAGGATCACTAAATACAAATATTTCTTCAGCTCTGCCTTCAGTCCCACAGAACCTCTCTCTCCCTTCAATTAAGTTAGCTAACGCTTTACTCCCAAGGCTCTTGCCCTTCCTACTCTCCTACTTTTCATTCTAAGCAAGTGACACTTACTTTTATGTCAGTGTGTAATTAAAATAATCAGAAAGAAACCCTTAAACTATCAAACCCTTATTAAGCCTCTGTGACACACTCCATAGTCACCCATCTCCTTGTACTCCTTCCCCACACTTCTCCCCATCTTCCTTTTTACCTCCCCAAAACTGTAATACTTTTTTTTTTGGTCTTTTTTTTGTAATACTTTTTTAAAGGCCAGTTATAAATTAGAATAAAAATTACACTCAGAGTCATTTTCAGAAGTAAACACAGATGTGAAAAAAACAGCCCTTACCTAGTTTAAAATGAAGACTAAAGAGGACAATGAGGCTGACCACACTGCCCAGTGGCCTCTTCTTCATTGTCACCTGTGATGCCATGTCATTCTTATCTATCCTATCAAAAGCAATGCAAAGGAATTTAACAGGAAACATTTTAATATAACACAATGTCTGCAGGTACTTTGAAAACAGTTGTGACTTTAAAGCAAGAAGACACTTTCTCTGTCCTGACTTGAGGAACAGGTTTAATATTCTTTCATTGCAAAGAGAAAAAGGAAAAATAAAAAAGGTGTTCTTATAAAAAATTGGCTGCAGATAATATGCCCAAATGGGTGTTCCATGAGCTGATATTCTGATACTATAGAATTATAAAAATATTTCAGCCTTTAACAGTGTTTTCCTTTGAGAGGTATTCATACATTCCCTCAAAGTCTTCTGTAAGAATAATTTATGTGTTAGTTTGAGCAGTTGAGAAAGCTGTCAAATTTCCATTAGAAGCATCTCCAGAGGCCACCTAATTTGAACAGAGTATGAAATAAGTTTTGTGTGGAGACAATTGTCTGGAATCTTTTTTCTTTCAGTCTTTTTAAATTATTTATTATTTTCAATAAATAGCAATGAACCAAAAGCACTTTTAGAAAAGACCATACTTAGCCTTTTAACTGTTATTTAAAAGTTTGCTTTTATGTACATTTATTTTTAAAATGCAGGCCAAAATTGTGTTTTTATTTTTATTTCCATAATTGTCTTTATCACATTGATTTATTTTCATAATTAGCGTTTGCACCATTCACCACCATGGAATTTCTCTTAAAATTGCATATTATCAAAAAGGGCTGGATGAGAGTGAAAAGAGTATATGATACACATTTAACAGGAAAATGATGTAAACTAGAAAGCATAAAGATGTAAGGAGCCATCAAGTTTTGTCTTTAATATTTGTTTCTTGTAGACTGAGTTTTAGGGAATCAATTGTTGACCTATAAATGGCTCTATTGGTTAGATATAGAATAAGGAGTGCACGCAAGCTGCTGGATCTGATCCAAGCTGCCTCCCTTGCAGTGTGAGTTCCAGAAATAAAAAAAAAAAACATAATGAATTAGGCAGTGAAACAAAACTTGTACAAAGTTGGTGTTTTAGAAACATCCCTATACACATTTTTAATCAATTCAGAATTAAGGCAATTTTTAGCACGTGATCTCAAAAAGCCAGTTTCAATATATTCTTCTGCTTTTCAACTATATGCATTATGCAATATGTAGACCTTTTTGTAATATTTTGACTCTTCTGATACATCTTCACAAATTGTGGATTATCATGAAAAATCATATAATGTAAACAAATGTTGATCTGGATGACTTGCATCAGAAATTTAATGACTCTGTATTAGTCACCTTAGCCTCTGTATTAGCTGCCTCTGTTGCTGTGATAAAACACAATAGTCAAAGCTATTTGGTACCCAGTTTACAGATCTATAAACTGTGAATCAGACCTGACCTTTAGAAAAGGATTCTGTTTGTGTTGGAGATGATCTGAATGCCAATACTCTTTGAGTGATAGACTGTTTTATAATTCATGGTGAAGTTACAGGCTTTGGTAAAGGGCATGACAGTAAGTTGGGATATCTCAAGGAATGTCCACTTGGCCACTTTTTTGAGATTTTATGGAGAAGTGGGTGAATTTACCAAGGGCTAGGACTTGTTTGCGTTGCATGAGGAAACCTAGATTGACTGATTTCAGTGAAACAACTGATAGTAACTAAATTTTCATTTGCTGGTTACAACTCATCAAGAAATACCCATTTTAAAAAACATATCTTTATTCTTAAATATTTATTCATTTATTAATGAACACTTTGCCTTTGTGTACATTAAGTACCTCCATGTGTGCCTGGTACCTGTGGAAGCTAGATAATTTGCAAGGTCGATGGAACTGCAATAATGAATGGTTTTGAACCTCCATGTGGGACTGGGAACTGAGCTCAGGAGTCCTCTGATTCATAGGGGTGCTGTGCAAATATATGTCATATGTATGTGTGAATTTCAGGTGCTTGCATACCATGACATGCACATAACTCATATTTTAAATTAACCCATCTCCATTAATCAAAACTCTAGAACTGATAGAGACATCTTGCTGCCTTGACAATCACACAAAGTTCTTCTGTAATGTTGCAGGCATCCATCTTCAGCCTTCTAGCCCATAGTATCTGTCAAATTTTTCCATGAAGCAAGAAATTTCAAAAACACTTTGGCCAATATTGATAGCTTGCCAGTCATTTTCTTCTGTGTCCTGTAGAATGCCTGTCAAGCTGTTTTATGAAGCAGGAATCCCAAAGGACCACTTCACCTTTAGATAAGTTCAGCAATCATTTCTCTGTGGGTCCTGCATGTACAGTTCATACAGCATAGCATAAAGAAATCTAGGAAAGAGCAGTTTCTTGCCCTAATGGCTAGCAAACTTTATAAGGAGTCTCTTCAATGCCCATCTTTTAGATGTGTCTCATTGTTATGAAAAGTCCTAAGTTACTAAAATATTTTAAATGCCTTATTCTGTAGCTCTTTGAAGTGATTGAAGAATACCTATCTGAAATATATTGCTGTACATCTAGAAAACCTAACATGTCTATAAACTTGAATATTATAGATGACACTCTATTAACCTATATTTCTTAACTATACATTAAATTTTAAATGAGCTGCACAAACACAATATCTTAATTAGCAATATATATATGCTAAGCCATGACATGACTAGGGCCAAGGCTGCTTTACCTTTTGGCTCCACCCAGTCCAACATGTCGGGGTCATATTCACTGCCTCTGCAAGCCATGCACAATGCCCTAGTTCCAAGTATGTGGTGGGTCTATGTCACACCATTAAGCAGTTTGTAACACATTGCACACAAACCCTATTTAAATGATCAGTCTCCTGAGAGAACCAGAATTTATGTTGGCAGCTATACTAGGAAGCCACATTTTTTTTTGCTACCACTGAATCAGGAAAACCTCTCTCTTTTTTTTAAAAAAATATAAATTTTTATTAAAAAAAATTTTTTTCCC
>NW_026067933.1:1065568-1070024 GCF_014885135.2 Alexandromys fortis
CTTGGTGAGCTCACAATAGATCAGCCCCACTGTCTCCGTGGGTGGGTGCACCCCTCGTGGTCCTGACTTCTTTGCTCATATTTTCCCTCCTTCTGCTCCTCCTTGGGACATTGGGAGCTCAGTCCGGTGCTCCAGTGTGGGTCTCTGTCTCTATCTCCATCCATCTCCAGATGAAGGTTCTATGGTGATATGCAAGATATTCGTCAGTATGGCTATAGGATAGGGTCATTTCAGGTTCTCTGTCCTCAGCTGCCCCAGGAACTAACTGGGGAACCTCTCTTAAAGGAGCCACAGCATTAAGCAGTGCTTAACTCTGTTCTTTTTTTTTTTTTATTTTTGAGACAGGGTTTCTCTGTAGCTTTTGGTGCCTGTCCTGGAACTAGCTCTTCTAGACCAGGCTGGCCTCGAACTCACAGAGATCCACCTGCCTCTGCCTCCCGAGTGCTGGGATTAAAGGCATGTGCTACCACCGCCCGACTAACTCTGTTCTTCTTTTGTCTAGAATTCCTTTTCACGCTTTCTCAGGTTCAATGTGGATACAGTCAACCACATTGGCCTGCCAATTTGTGGTAGGAGGCTGCTTGGCACTTGGTTGTTCCTGATTGCTTAGCCCCAAAATAATCACACAGAAATAATATTATTTGCAATAATGTTTGGCCAACAGCTTAAACATATTTCTGGCTAACTCATATCTTAACCCATCTCCATTAATCTGTGTATTGCCAAGAGGCTGTAGCTTACTGGGTAAAGTTCTGGTGTCGGTCTTCAATGGGGCTACATGACTTCTCATTGACTCTACCTTCTTTCTCCCAGCATTCAATTTAGTTTTCCCACCTACCTCTATGCTAAGCCACTGGCCAAGACAGATTTATTCATTCAGCAATAAAAGCAACACATAGACAGAAGGACTTCCCACACTAGTGTCACAAATCAGATATCATATATGGCAGATGTTTACATCATAAAAATAGTAGCACACTTACAGTTATAAAGTAGCAACAAAATTATTTTATGATTGGGGGTCACCCCAAAGTGAGTAACTGTATTAAAGGATTATAGTATTTGAAGGTTGAGAATCTGAACTAGGGAGATATGAATGACCAGGAGTTTGGACCTATGTCTTGGATCCGACTGGGCCTAGCAGTCAATGTATAACCAGAGACAATGATTTCCCAGCTCTCAGAAACTCTGTGTCTGATACCAATGGTGAATAATTCAACAGTATCTCTGTACTCCCTTCCCTCTCCCATGACTGGTTGTTGATAGGGACTGTTTTGTACAGGCCCAATGCAGTTATTTTAAGTTTATGCTGACAATGGAAATGTCACCTGTAGATGATTGTGTTTCATGGCCCATCACCTGATTTTATGGCTCATACATGTTAATTGAGACTTTTCTCCATCTCGCGTGTTCCAGAATAACCACTCTGAGACTTAATATCAGTTACAATAGCTTGCCAATAACTTAGGCTTCTTACTGGCTAGCTCTAACTATAAATGGACCCATTTCTATTAGTTTATATTTTACCATGAGGCTCATGGCTTGTTACCTCACATCTTGTTTTCCTGGCAGTTTACATGGGGTCTCCCTGCATCTTTGTTTGGACTTCCTCCCTAAATATATATTTCCTGTCCATTGGCCAAAATATCTTTATTCATCAACTACTAAAGGCAACACATATTTGCAGCAAACAGAAGGACATCCCACATTGATGTGAGAGTGTCATATATCTGTTGCTTTCATTGTTTAATTAATAAAGAAACTGCTTGGCCTGATAGGTTAGAACATAGGTGGGTGGAGTAAACAGAACAGAGTGCTGGGAGGAAGAGGAAGTGAGCTCAGACGCCATGCCGCTGCTCTCTGGGGCAGATGCAATGAAGTTCCGACCCAGGATGGACGTAGGCTAGAATCTTCCTGGTAAGTGCACTTCGTGGTGCTACACATATTTATAGAAATGGGCCAAGAAGTGTTTAAATGAATACAGTTGTGTGTTGTTATTTTGGGACATAAGCTAGCCAGGCGGCCGGGAGCTGGGTGGCAGGAACGCAGCCCCGCAGCTCCCTTCAACACCACATCACAAACATACTTATCTTCCCTTTCCATTATGTTTCCTGAATTTCAGGAATGGAGGTATAAATGTCTTATTTAGAAATGAACCTTTGACTATAACTTATTCTCAGCATTTTGAACATCCAGGAGTCTCTATTTATCTCTGCTGACTGTGTAGAGAGGTTTCTCTGATTAAGATTGAGGGTAGATTTTATCTATGGGTATAACCACGTGCATTAAGAGGGAATTTAGTGCTTTATCAATTTAATTATCCTATCTGGATCTACAAAATCACAGCTATGAGTTATTAACTGGGCTTAGAGAATAAGACATGGGGTTCATTCTGTGGAACAGACCTTAAACTCAATTAGAGGACACAGTTAAGGCAGTATTATTGCACAGATGGATACATATGTCTTTGCTTTTTTTTTTTTTTTTTGGTTAGTAGAGATCACACTTACTAAAACCAACGATACCTCTTTTCCCCCTGTAGCCTGCATAGCACCTTCCAGGCCTATGCAAATTTGTCAGCAGGGAGAAAATTTCCAGTTTAGTTCTAGCTCCCTTCCTTGATCTTATAACTAAGGTATATGGTATTTCAACAGCAATGACATAATGGCAGACATCATAAAATAATCCCACACTAGTTCATAATTTTGCATAATAAAGGGTTATTTATTTAGGGAAGAGTTACAGATCACTGTCCTGGATAACAGTCCTCTGCATGAATGGGGAACAGGAACAGAGTCTAGCAGCCGGAAGTGAAAGCTGGAAGCAAGAGAGAGCTTTACACCTGCATTTACAGTATAAGAGACCATGCCCAAGTGGGCTGGTATCTTAAATGCTATTGGCTGAAGGAGAAGAATGTGCTCCCAAAACAGTGACATTTTCTCCAATTCTTGTGAATATCTAAGAGAACTGACAAAGCTTACATTGTTTGTTGGGCCTCTGAGGCCTCCTTGATCAACTCTTGTGAAAGTATCTCATAAATAAAAAATAAGAAGATGGTATGCTTATACTGTGGAAAGAAAAGTTTAAACAGGGAGTGAGCTGGGGATATCGGGGGGGGGGAAGCTATATGGGGGAGTGATGTGGGAGTGTTGATTTCATTGGTCAAACAATAAAGAAACTCCTTGGCCCTGATAGGTTAAAACATAGGTGGGAGGAGTAAACAGAATAGGATGCTGGGAGGAAGAGGAAGTGAGGTCAGGCTCTGCTCTGCTCCTGGAGAGACCTGACAGCTCTGCTCTCTGGAGCAGAGACGCCATGCTCAGCTCTCCAGGGTAGACACGATAGCTCTGTGCTCTGTGGCAGATGCGATGAAGCTCAGACCCAGGATGGACTTAGGCTAGAATCTTCCTGGTAAGCGCACCTTGGGTTGCTTACACACATTATTAGAAATGGGCTAAATTAATATGTGAGAATTAGCCTAGAAGAGGCTAGATAGAAATGGACCAAGCAGTCTTTAAATGAATATAGTTTGTGTGCTCTTATTTCGGGCATAAGCTAGCAGGCAGCTGGGGTGCTGGGGACGCAGCCCCGCTGCTCCCATTACAACAGATGGCAACCAATGTGGGGATCCTCTTATTTCAACAGATGGCACCCACGTGCACAACTGCTTCCACATAAAGCCTGAGACAGCTTGGGAAGTAATTCTAGAACAAAACGATAGCTTTGTGCATGGTTTCTTGGTAGCAGCACTCTCTCGGGTCTACTCTGCTTGCTAGAGCCAAGCAAGTGCTTTCATCTGAGAGGCTTCCTGACTCAGCTTTAGCTGCAAAACCCTGCAGCTCATTAAAAGGTCCTGCCACGAAACACTTAAATGGTGTTGACGAAAAGCTGAACACATGCTTTTCGGTTTTCAGCCGTAGCAGGAAAAAAGCTGTGCTGTTTAAAAATGCCGGCTTTCTGGGCCATCCTGCCAGGGCAAACTCTGTTTGAGGCAGGAGTACTGGCTACAGAGAGAGGACTTGTGTGTTGTCTGTTGTAGCTCGCTGGCTGGCAGGGACCTTGAAACGCCATAGAGTTGTGGCAGTAAACATGACTACAGCCAGTACCTCAGCCACGAGGCTGTTTTAAGGAATGGACTGGGTCTAGCTGGCAAAGCTATGGCTTTAATCCTACTCATATTGCTCAGTAACTTAAAGACTCATGTGTTCAGAAAAAGAGAGATATATAGTAAAGAGAGATTCAAAGACAAAGAAAATTTTAAATGATTTACAGTGTGTTGAAAATAATATGCAGACTAAAAGTTCAAATTCTTAAAGTAAAAAAAAAGTAAGAAAATGAGAAGTTGTGTGTGGTAGTACACGCCTTTAATTCCAACACTTGGGAGGCAGAGGGAGATTGACCTCTGTGACTTCAGGGTGTGATAGCACAGGCCTTTAATCCCAGTGCCTAGAAGGCA
>NW_026067933.1:1072010-1135428 GCF_014885135.2 Alexandromys fortis
TGATGTGGGAGTGTCATATATCAATCTGTTGATTTCTTTGGTTAAGCAATAAAGAAACTCCTTGGCCCTGATAGGTTAAAACATAGGTGGGAGGAGTAAACAGAATAGGATGCTGGGAGGAAGAGGAAGTGAGGTCAGACTCTGCTCTGCTCCTGGAGAGACCTGACAGCTCTGCTCTCTGGAGCAGAGACGCCATGCTCAGCTCTCCAGGGTAGACATGATAGCTCTGCGCTCTGTGGTAGACGCGATGAAGCTCAGACCCAGGATGGACTTAGGCTAGAATCTTCCTGGTAAGCGCACCTTGGGTTGCTTACACACATTATTAGAAATGGGCTAAATTAATATGTGAGAATTAGCCTAGAAGAGGCTAGATAGAAATGGGCCAAGCAGTCTTTAAATGAATACAGTTTGTGTGCTCTTATTTCAGGCATAAGCTAGCAGGCGGCTGGGGTGCTGGGGACGCAGCCCTGCCACTCCCATTACAACAGGGAAGTATTAATCTAAATTAAGAGAATGAAATAGCACATGAGAACTTACAATATAATAACCCATGGTGAAAAATAAATACAAAAAATAAAGATTGAAGGGCATTAACCTGCACAGTCAGGCTGTGCCAAACCTAGAAGCAGTGACTTACTAAACAAAATAAACAACTTTTTAAAGGGCTAATGAGTTTCTTCATTGTGCATCAAGTGTATTTCAACACAGTTGTTGTAGGAGACAATTTCTTTAAGCCATATCAAGACCAACAAGTTCTCTTTACTGCAAATGCAAGCCAATGTTCCTGACATTCTCTGAAAAGCTTTGTGCAAGTGTTGCTGGCTTCTGTTGCCTTCTCTTTTTCATGCTCTGACTATTCACTCATTTTTTAATTCAATCTCCCTTCAGACAGGAAGAAATGACATTTCTTGCTTTTGTACTGACAATTTAGAACACATTTCAGACCCGTCTCTCTGAAATTATATCCAGATCAAACCAATCTGAACATTTAATTGTTTCCAAGCTCTTAAGGCTTATTTAAGATTTAAAACAATTCTTCAGTTAGTTCCCCCAGACTTTTAGTCACATCTATAATTTAAATATTGTTAGTTTAACTTTCAAAGGGCAACCTGGTATTTTTCTCTTTCCAAGTTCTTGAAGGTCACTTCATTGCTTCACTCTTGTGATGTATAAAAATGCATGACAACTATGGTTATTATTTTTACTAACTCCTAATGATAACTTAGATATAATTGATTCCAGCATGTACTCAAGAGCTTCTGTTTTCTCTCTGAACAAAAGATAAAGTTTTTAAATTATTTTAAAAAATTCCCTAAGCAGTTAAAACTTTACTTTAAGAGGGTGTTGGTCTTTAAAGTAGTTTTGTATTTTTTTCTAGTATAAATAACTAAATGTCAAGGTTAAATTCAACAACTCTGGTAGTATAGACTATGTATAATTATGCTAGTCTTTTCATTGCATGGGATTTTCAATTAAGGAACACTGGCAATTCTTTTTTAATTAATTTATGTTTGTTTCATGTGCATTGCATGCATTTCTGTGTAAGGATGTCAGGTCCCCTGGAACTAGAATTACAGACAGTTGTGAGCTACCTTGTGGGTAGCAAGAATTGAACCTGGTCCTCTTTAACCTTGTTTGTTTGTTTGAGATAGGGTTGCTCTGTGTAGCCCTGGTTGGGCTGTCCTAGAAATCTCTCTATAGCTGTCTTCTCAGCTTAAAGATTTGCCTGTCTCTGTCTCCCAAGTGCTGGGATTAAAAACATGCACCACGGCCACCACTAACTGATGAACACTGGTCTTTCCACATCTTCACTTTATCAGTGAGAACTCTGATACAGTGCTCTTCATGGTTGAGCTGGGAACTCTTTTAGACTACGCATGGCTGTTGTATTTGTTTTGTTTTTCCTTTTGAAAGTACTACTCATTTCTTAGTTCAAGCCTTTCTTGCCAATTACTCAAGTCATTTTAGGTTCTTTTAGAGTATTGTTTTTGTGTTCTACTTTCTACTATAATTAATGAGAAACACAGGAATCTCAACCCAACTGGGAAGAGAAAGGAGAAGCCTAGAGGAGCTGTTTGGGTGATTCCGGTATATGAGTTTAAAGGCAGTTCATGCCATGAGGAGAAATGGGGGTGTTTGCTTGCTTTTCAAAATAGGTCTTGGGAAATCTACTTGCAATCTACTTTCCTTATGCTAGCCATTTCCCTATTACTTGCCTATATCTCAAGTAGATTCTAAATTTAATTGTAGGGTGGCATTCTGTCTTGTTCCTACTGTAACTGTTATGTGGCACTTCAAAGTAATTTCTCAAGTATGCATTGATAAAAGAATAAAATTGATGTACATCAATGATAAATAAAACAAACATAGACTCTGGTAAAATAATGGTGGCAATTTAATTCCTCTACCATCAAACTTCTCTGAGTGACTAATGTCCTGGCTTGCTTGGGACTAGCCCACTATTAGTGCTAAGTGTTTGGCCTTCAAGAAAACTTAGTGCCAACAAACCACATATATCTCACTCCTTGCTAATATGCCAGGGTGACTTGTCCTGGAACATGAGAGACAGTTTTGTATATATCTTAAAACTCTGTCAATTTGTGGTGGGAGAATAATATCCGGAAAGCTGGCAAGTACTAGGTGCATGGGCTTTCCTTAGATATTATTCCCTTTTTTAAGCACAGGATTGCTTCTAAAGATTCTCATTTTCCTTCTGGAATTAATCTACTGTCTCATGCTGTACTGCCTCTCATCTCCCACTGTTACTGATCTTGTTACATTGATTACATCATCAAAAGAGCTGACAAACAAACATTGTGTTTCTTTTAGGAAAAAAGTTATCTTTTTTTTTTCTCTCAAATGAAATGTACTGTTTCCCAGGAGTGAAACCAGAATTTGAAGATGATTGGCCTTATCCAACATTAAGGTTTTCAACATAAAAGTAATGAAAAATTTTAAAATAAGGATTAACTATTTGTTTAAATTCAGAAGAAAGTCATTTTACAAACTACTAAGAGCTTGTCAATTCAAAATCTTTATTTTCATCATCTTTTATCCAGAACTCTAAGATAAGTACATCCTATTTTTTTTCTTTTTTTTTATTGAGAATAAGAAAAAAAAGTTTCCGCCTCCTCCCAGCCTCCCATTTCCCTCCCCCTCCCCCCAATCTTCTCCCCCTCCCCCTCTCTTCTCCCCCTCCCCCCACTCCTCTCACCCTCCCTCTCCTATCCAAAGAGCAGTCATGGTTCCCTGCCCTGTGGAAAGTCCAAGGTCCTCCCCCCTCCGTCCATGTCTAGGAAGGTGAACGTCCAAACTGGCTAGGCTCCCACCAAGCCAGAACATGAAGTAGGATCAAAACCCCTTGTCATTGATCTTGGCTTCTCATCAGTCCTCATTGTTCGCCGTGATCAGAGAGTCCAGTTTTATCCCATGCTGTTTCAGTCACAGTCCAGTACATCCTATTTTAATCTGGATTTTTCTTTCTGCCAGAACATACCACGGTTTCCAACTTTCATGGGAGCCCATGTAAACAAAGAAAATTTAAGTATGAATTTAGCTTCATTCAAAATTCTGACACTGGCTACCTATATTTTCACTGGTATTTTTCAATAGTTCTTCTTACTTTCATGAGAAGTACTAAGACACACTTATGATGCAATGGGTTATAATGTTTATACTCTAGCTATTGAATTTTCTATGACATGTGATCTTGGATTATCCACTAAACATTTCTAATCTTCTTTCCTATGAAATAAATTTGATCCTCATTCATTGTGTATTCTATATTTGCAAGTCTTTCTATCTTCTAAAAATTACTGATATCTCAAAAATTGATCTGTATGGTACCCTTACAGTCATTCAAAGCACACACAATGGGATGGAAACTCTGAGTCGCATATGCTCTCGGATAAGGTCAAAGAACAATGCTTGTCTTCTTGTATTTTTTTATCTTACTATAATGTGTCCTATTTGCAGCCCAATGTAGTCCCACTGGCTTACATTGTTGTTATTTGTTGTTGACTTTGATGTATTCAGTGGCCTCCAATCATAGTCATAAAATAGTATAGTATTCTCAAGTATTAGTAAAGATGTTATACGCCTTATAGAGAAAATTGGACATGAGTTAATATGTAGTTAGCCATGAAATACATGTGTAGAAATCTACAATACTCTACCTCTAGGAAAAGGGGAAATAGCATTGGATTTGCATGTGAGGTCACTCTAGAAATAGTAAATGTGTGATGAATCTAGGAAGAAGGTTGAAAAATAACTAAATCTGCTAATTCATGGCATAGTGTCCATTAAAAAGAAAGCATAGTGAACAATATCCTGTCGAAGTTAAATCCAAACAGATATATAGTCACATTATCCACCAAAGTCAATGTTCAAACTTTCTCAGATAATTTTTTAACTTTCTTTTTTCCTTACTTATTGTGTCTTTCACACCATGCATCTCCATCCCATTCACTTCCCTGTCCCTTCAGATCTACCCTGCACTCTTACAATCTCCTTCCCCAATATATATGTATATATGAAAAATAGAAAAGGAAAAAAAAATCAGTCTCCTCATGGAAGCTGTAGTGTGATACTGCAGGTCACATGGTAAACCCTCTTATCCATATATTTTACTTGAAGTGTTCGTTGGAAAGAGTCATTGGTCTATTTCAAGACCTCTGCTTTCTGCTACATTATCAATGCTGGACCCTTACAGGAACTTCTTTTGGTTATCATGTTGTTGACTTTTGTCATAAAGATTCTGTAGATTTGTATCTGCAAGACTGGTTCCTTCACACACCCCAACAGATCACAGACAGGGTGGATGTTGGGGTAGGCCAACATATAACTCTGGTTCTAGACCTAGGTAGTTGCAGGATTGGTCACCCTTCTAGCTCTCCCATCTTCACCACCAGGGTGAGCTTTCCTGTATTGCCCTGGTTAGTTCACCCTTTGCAGTGATGAGCAAGGAGCAAGGATTAGGTCTAGTTTTATTTCCTTTCATGTCCTCAGGGTCAGATCTTCCACACCTACACTTTCAGGGTTAGCTCTACTGTGTTGCCTTGGCATGGTAGAGGGGCCACTCTCCCAAGTGCTGCAGCTGCTGAGGGACAGGGTGAGTTCTTCCACCTGCCTTAGGTGTTACTGGGTGGTGGGGGGCATCTCTTCACTGCCAATCCTGCCACATCACAGTTGAGCATTGGGGACAGCTTTCCCAGGCTCACAGCTTCAGGACAGGTTCATCCCTACCTCGACCAATGGTGTTGGCTCTATTGTGCTTCTCATGCAAGGCACAGGGCCTTCTTTCCCAAGCATTGCAGGTGGTGGTACAGATAATAATTTACTATAAAGGAATGCTACAAATATCTGCAGCTATTTCTTAGAAGTGTGTTCTAAGTTGTACTTACAGAGATACCCACAAGTCATATTGGATAGGCTGATGAAAGTGTGACCAAAGCTCATAGGATAAAATGTAACTGTAGTAGGAGCTGCGGGCCTCTTCCCACAGCCCGGCTCCTGCACGGCTAGCTTTACACCAGAAATAACAACACACAAATTGTATTCATTTAAACACTGCTTGGCCCATTAGCTCTAACCCTTACTGGCTAATTCTGATATTCTGATCAACCCATCTCTAATAAACTGTGTAGCACCTGTCTTACCGGGAAAGATTCAGCATGTCTGACCTGGCGGCTTGCTTCATCGCGTGCGTCTGCCCAGGAAAGGGGAGCATGGCCTCTGAGCTCACTTCCTCTTCCTCCCAGCATTCTGTTCTGTTTACTCCTCCCACCTATGTTAACCTATGAGGCCAAGCAGTTTCTTTATTACTTAACCAATGACCTTCTTCCATCATGTAACCTTGGGTTTTCCTGTGAAGTTTTGGTCAGTACATTTATAAGAGATTATCACTCTAAATCATGAGAAGCTGCTGAGGAAATATTTCATATTTCCATGATTTTTACATGACAACCCAAAGACGCCTGTTGAGGATGGATGGGAGGCTATGCAGAAATCTTAAAGGAAGGCCCATGTCTCTGCTTCCTAGAACAGTTAACATGTTTTTCTTTTACTCACCGAAGTTCTGTGTCAAATTTAAGTTTTTCTTCACAAAAGGATCTAAAATCACACACCAACTCAAATTTAATAACACATTCCATAACTATAACACTTCTTTTTTCTTGTTTGAGATGGGGGTCTCACTGTGTAGTACTATGCTGTACTGGACTGTGTAAACAAGACTGGCCTCCAACCCTCAGAGGCATGAACTACCAAATTGGGTTGCATGACAGTTTTTAATTTTAACACCCAACCTTGGCATTCTATTAAATAAGTTAGAGTATCTTTTTTGGCAATTTATTTTCCAACTGTCACCTACAAAAGTTTCTTTAAAGTGATTAGTGATTTCTAACTTTAAAAATAATCTTATTTGCATGAAAAAAATAAAATCTCTTATTATCAACCATAGTTGGCATGTGAAAATTTCAGCAAAATTAGCAGCTTTTTACTTATTCTGATTATGACAAGTCTCAATATAGAAGTGTTTGATTTTAGTTTATGAGGAGATTAGGAAAGCTGTTAGTTTGAACTGTGCTTTCTTCTGAAGAATTTTAAGCTTGATATGCGAAGTCTATACAATCCATGTCATTAAAATCTCAATACTCTACTCATAAACATGCTCCACTAAACAAAAAGAAATACAAATTAGCATTATTATTGATGGTGACTTGAGCTGTTTTGTAGAGAATTAGTATAAGCTTCATTTTATTTATCACGTTTAGCTTTCTCCACGTCTCATTAATTGATATGATTTCATCCAAGAGAAAATCTGATAGTCTTAGGTACGACTTCAGCATTTATTTAAAATATTTTTCAGAGTAGTGAAATGAGAAATTTTGTCTTTGTATAGCTTCCCAAATGATCGATTTAGATAATAATTAGTACTAACCAAGAAAATAATGGCGATGTCTGGTAGGAAGATACTTCAGTCTGTGACATTTCTGGTCAAGGTAAGAAATAAAGAAACTCAATCACGTTGCAGTTACATCTCATTATTTGTGGTAATGGTGGCAAATCTTTGTAAACATTGTAAATATCAGGTTAAAGAAAGATGCTGTTATCTGTATCATCAAGCAGAGTAGCATTGGAGACGACCCCTTTGAGGGCTCATTCTCGTTTCGGATGCAGCAGTCATCCAATGGATAGTTTTCGTTTTTTTCCACCAAAGACATTTTATTTATTTATTTATTATTTTATTGTTTTTGTTTTTTGTTTTTTTAAATTTTTATTTATTTTTATTTCATTTATTTATTAACGATTTCTGCCTCCTCCCCACCACCGCCTCCCATTTCCCTCCCCCTCCCCCAAGAAAGTCCCCCTCCCTCGTCAGCCCGAAGAGAATTCAGGGTTCCCTGTCCTGTGGGAAGTCCAAGGACCACCCACCTCCATCCAGGTCTAGCAAGGTGAGCATCCAAACTGCCTAGGCTCCCACAAAGCCAGTACGTGCAGTAGGATCAAAAACCCATTGCCATTGTTCTTGAGTTCTCAGTAGTCCTCATTGTTTGCTATGTTCAGCGAGTCCGGTTTTATCCCATGCTTTTTCAGACCCAGGCCAGCTGGCCTTGGTGAGTTTCCTATAGAACATCCCCATTGTCTCAGTGTGTGGGTGCACCCCTCGTGGTCCTGAGTTCCTTGCTCGTGCTCTCTCTCCTTCTGCTCCTGATTTGGACCTTGAGATTTCTGTCCAGTGCTCCAATGTGGGTCTCTGTCTCTTTCTCCTTTCATCTCCTGATGAAGGTTAATATTCAGGAGGATGCCTATATGTTTTTCTTTGGGTTCACCTTCTTATTTAGCTTCTCTAGGATATGAAGGCTCAATGTCCTTTATTTATGGCTAGAAACCAAATATGAGTGAGTACCATCCCATGAAGAGAAAGTGGGAAGTACTCTACAACACATGGGCACAGGAAACCACTTCCTACGGTATAACCCCAGCAGCACAGACATTAAGGGCCTCATTGAATAAATGGGACCTCCTGAGACTGAGAAGCTTCTGGAAAGCAAAGGACACTGTCACTAAGACAAAAATGCAACCCACTGACTGGGAGAAGATCTTCACCAACCCCGCAACAGACAAAGGTCTGATCTCCAAAATATACAAAAAACTCAAGAAACTAGACTGTAAAAGGCTAATCACCCCAATTATAAAATGGAGCAATGAGCTGAACAGAGAATTCTCAACAGACAAATGGCCAAAAGACACTTAAGGTTATGCTCAACTTCCTTAGCGATCAGGGAAATGCAAATCAAGACAACTTTAAGATACCATCTTACACCTGTCAGAATGGCTAAAATAAAAAACACCAATGATAGCCTTTGCTGGAGAGGTTGTGGAGAATGGGGTACACTCATCCATTGCTGGGATGCAAACTTGTGCAACCACTTTGGAAAGCAGTGTGGCAGTTTCTCAGGAAATTCGGGATCAACCTACCCCTGGACCCAGCAATACCACTCTTAGGAATGTACCCAAGAGATGCCCTATCATACAACAAAAGTATATGCTCAACTATGTTCATAGCAGCATTGTTTATAATAGCCAGAACCTTGAAACAACCTAGATGCCCTTCAATGGAAGAATGGATGACAAAAGTACAGAATATGTACATATTAGAGTACTACTCAGCAGTAAAAAACAATGATTTCTTGAATTTTGCATGCAAATGGATGGAAATAGAAAACACTATCCTGAGTGAGGTAAGCCAGACCCAAAAAGAGGAACATGGGATGTCCACACTCAATGGATAATTTTTGAGTGAACCTTTTCACCAAGGCCAATATATCCTTAAGGATATATTTATCACTGTTTTAAAGTCATAATTCTTGTCTTCTGTTTCCTAAAAGATGTTCTTTTGAGATAGAATGGGGTCATGAAAGAACTCTGATTCCTTGTTAGAAAACTCTAAGAAAACAAGAGTGCCTTCAGTTTCTTCAAAAACACTGAATTATTCCTGGAATGTGTTTGTGTGCTCCTTCCAGGTGTAACAAATAGGAGTGAGCTTACTTCAGCTGTTGCTATTCATATGTTTCTATGGAAAAACATATTTTTGCCATATGTGGCTCCTCCTTGTGATTGAACACCTTTCTCCTGTGAGTGTTTTTAACTCCCAGAGTTTCAGTTTCCTAATGCTATGAATGAAGTTGTCTGTTGCACGAGGCTTTAGTCTGGTCTAGGTCGCACTCTTCCAGGTTCACACTGCCAACCTTAGTGGTAAACAAGTGGCGCCGGAAGTCAGCTATGAGACCAGAACGTGGGTGCCCTCTCAGAAAGAGGTGAGTGGCCATGACAGGGCAGAAACCGGGGACAGCTTTGCCTGATGTCAAGCTTAGGAATTATTTCTTAAAGAACGTGAAAGGATTTTAATAGTCCTGAGCGTGATAACACAGACCCAAGCAGGGCAAATATTGCAGACAGGATTTGACCTTTCACCCCTCTTCTCCTTTGTTAAAAGTCATTACATTCTTAAAGCTAGCCACAGGGTCGATTTTCTTAAAGCACCAAGGTCCAACATTCAAAATTCATTATCTTCCTAACTTGTTCCAACAAGATTTCCCAACTCACACTAGCACTGATTCCCCCTTTCTCCTTGGAAATCCTCTCCTGCAGAGACACCCTTCTTGCTCCGTACTCTCTTGCTTCCCTTGCTTCTCTTGTTCTTGCCCATCTTGCTCCCTTGCCTGTCTAGCCCCCTTGCTGCTACTTCCGCTACAGACTTTGCAGCCTCACCTCCACAACTTGCCTCTGCAGGATAATAAATTCCTTTTGTGTTGAGAATTTGGTGTCTTGATAATGAACTGTATCAAGAACAGCCCTGGGAGGGCAGCCCTTCCTTTCAGGAAGAAGGAGCACACGTATTACAACCACAACTCTTATATTGCTGGCAAGTTGCTTCTGACTATAAGCCCTGGTTCCAGAAAGAAATAACTTTAGATGAAGAAGTATGGGACAGAGTCTGAAAGAATAATGAACGGTATATGAACAATGGGAAAAGATCTCCATTCAACTTTGGGTCACTTGGGCATTGATCATATTACAAAGATAAGGAGGATATTGATTATGACAAAGACATGGCTAATTCCTTGAATGAACACAAACTGGATGATCAATTTGGTAAAATTGATAAAAGAGGCAAAAAAAGGTATTCTCCCCACGCAGGCAATACTGAAAGTAAAAGTAGCGCCGCTGACAACTATGCTCGTGCCAGCTAGCTCCTCGGTTTGCTCACTGGACTCTTCTTTAGATGTGGATCCCCCACTGCCTGAAAATCGTACTGAAGCATGGCATGAGGAATTTGATAAAAAATACTTAATTCTTCCCACTTTTTGATGACAACCTAGGAGAACCTATGAAAATATGAAGTTTACAGCCCAGGTAATTTGGGTACATCAGAGAAAAGGAATTTGCTTACAGATTGCTTTCTATGCATTAACCAATCTGTTTAGAATTCTAGGAAGAGAGTTGGATTTGGACAGTCTTCACATATTATCTAGAGAGGCAAGAAAAGAATTACAGCTGTTTGAATCTAGACCAAAAGAGGCAATTTCATATCATATGGATCCTTCCTTGCCTTTAAACTCAGTTATTTTCCCCACTTAGTTGTCTCCTACAGGTATTATGGCACAAGAGGATAAACTTTGGAATGGATTTAATGGATTTTTTTTTACACCATAAGGGCCATAAAATGCTGTTTACTTTCCTCTTCTTACTTAATTAGTCATCATCAGGGTCTGATGTCAACAATTATATGGGTTTGATTCTTGTTGTATTATACTGCCCTTAAGTAGGAAACAGTTTTTTTTTTAAATTTATTTATTATGTATATAGTGTTCTTGGCACCAGATCTAATTATAGATGGGTGTGAGCCCTCATGTGGTTGCTGGGAATTGAACTCAGGACCTTCAGAACAGCAGTCAGTTCTTTTAACCTCTGAGCCATCTCTCCAGCCCAGGAAACAGTTTTTAAGAGCATTACAAAACTATAAATTTTCAAGTTCATTGACAGAGTACTATGGAAGGATAGGAAATCACTACCCAGCTGTTCAACTTTGGTATCTTTTCATACAACCTGAATTTGTGATTACAAAAAATTGTCTGACCTTCTTCGATGCCACAGGCAGATACTTATTTTATTGATGCTGCATCCAAGTGTATAGGAGGGATTCATGATCCAGATATTCATTCATCTATTAATACTTCTTTTTCTTCAGCCCAACAGGAAAATTGGTTATTTTTATTTATGTTACAATTAATTCATAAATCCTTGAATATTGTTTCATATTCTGCTTGTGTTGTAAGATTATTTCCAATGGACTCATATTCGTGTACATTCTAACTTCCTGGTTTTATTGCAGAAGAAAATAAGCAAGCTGATATACAAACCTGCCCTATTTTTCCAGAAGAAAAGTAGGAAGAAGTATACATCTGTCATTGCAGATGGATCCACTGAAACATGGATTCAGATTTAGCTTCTCTTGTCCCAGGTCATCAAGGACAAGGCAGAGGGCAAGGAGACCATGAAGTCACCAAAGAAATAGTAAACTTATGTGTAAGGGCAGAAGGAGGTATCAACTATATCACCACACACCAACTCTGCCCACCTGGGGCCAAGTTGGGACACTGTGCATCATGGAAGAAGTTACTCCATGAAACACAAAGCCCTATACCACCCGAGAATCTTCTTCTTGAGATGTTAGATATTTTGTCCTGTGTATCTGCAGTGAGCGCCTCTGAACACGTGCGCTGGTCTTATGTTTCTCGTCCTCCAGTACCTCAGCTCATAGAGTGATGGGTACAGCTCCTGTTATCTTTATTAATGACTCTGTGTTTATTACTGGACCTTGGCATCACAATAACATCTAAAAGGGGACTGCATTTAATTTTCCTTGGGATTTGAATCACTTCCTATTAGTGTAAGACATCATATGTATTCTTATTAAAGGTAAATGTGGGTTTATGTTCTACAAGAAACTAGAACTACTGATCATTTGGGTCTCTTTTCAATTTATTTCCTAGATTTCTGTGGTCAGTATGATAATATAACTAATAATAATGGACATAGTTTAAATCTCTGTTCTTGGTAAAAGATTATTACATGCAATGGTTTCATTCTTCTAATATTATAATTTACATGCTTATAGGACACCTGTGCAACAAATGACAATTAGATTTATCTACAAAATTTCAAATAAAAATCTACTAATAAAAAAGAAGAATAGGGGAAATGTTGAAATGTGTCCAAGAATGTGTAAGAATTCTGAATTCTTGTGAGAAAATTCTAAGAAAACAAGAGTCTTGTGACATCAGTTTCTTCAAAATACAGAAATGTCCTTGGAATGTGTTTGTGTTCTCCTTCCAAGTGTAGCAGATAGGAGTGAGCTTACTTCAGCTGTTGTTATTCATATGTGCCTACAGAAAAACATGTTTGTGCCACATGTGGCTTGTCCTTATGATTGAACACCTTTCCTATGTGAGTTGCCTCAACTCTCAGAGTATAAATTGCCTGCTACTGTGAATAATGTTGTCTATTGCATGAAACTTTATTCTGCTTCATTTTTAGGTCCTTCTTTCCAAAGTCCATGTACCAGCTAGAGCAGTAAACAATGGCCAAGATTTGTTCTTTTAATTGAAACACAAAATGTACAGGAATCCAACATTCTCATTAAAATAGATATTGTAAAATCAGTTATGTATTAGTTTAGGGTTTTCACATCTGCACTATAAATCTTCTCTCTGTCATTGGGATCTCATCATCTCCCCTGGAGAGCAGATCCTTTCCCAGAGAGATGATGTCTTTGCTAACACGAACACATTAGCATTTGAAGGGCTAACCAATACACTGGTATAATGTAGCTGTTAAGTTACTTTATGATTTTTGTGTTCAGCCTATGAAATATTCTCTCTGTGGTGGATACTAACATTTATTCAGAAGTGGGATGTGCCCACAAACTGAGTGAGGCCCAGATCTCATCACAGAATTGGTTGTTATTGATGAAGATCAAAGTTGAGGGGTTATGTAGATACTCGACTTATATCTGTTGTGGAAGAAATGTGGACACATCAACATTAGTGAATCTCAAAATATGACTCAAACAACAATTAATAATTTGTTTTTTTTGAGGCAGGATTTTCATGCAGCCCAGGCTTGCTTCAGATTTATTATATAATTGAGGCCTGACCTATCTTCCTCTGCCTCGCAAGTGATGTGCTATCTTGTTCAGCTCTTTTTAAAATATATTTTATTAATTTATTTTCATTATAAATAGAATGAGTTTGGTTTTTGATATGGGAGTGATTTCTTACTAATAAAGAAACTGCCTAGGCCCCTTGATAGGCCAACCCTTAGGTGGGTGGAGTACACAGAACAGAATTCTGGGAGAAAGAAGCTGAGTCAAGGAGTCGCCATGATTCTCCCATTCCAGACAGACGCAGGTTAAGATCCTCCCTGGTAAGCCACCTTGTGGGCTACACAGAATATTAGAAATGGGTTAGAACAATATGTAAGAGCTAGCCAATAAGAGGCTACAGATAACAGGCCAGGCAGTGTTTAAAAAAATGCAGTTTCCGTGTAATTATTTCAGGGCATAACCTAGCCATGCGGGCGGCCGGGTGCCGGGGACGCAGCCCTGCTGCTCCAATTTCAACAGGTTTTGACATTTCCATACATGTATGTTATATCCTGATCAAAATCATCCCTAATTACTCTTTCTAAGTTCCCCTTTCTCATTTCCTCTTCACAAATATCCTTTTATACTCTCATGTCATACGCGTCAATTGAGATTCTCCTTATGAGAGAAAGCAAGTTGGTCGTTTGGAGTTTGTCTTATTTTGTTTAATATGGTGATTTCCAAATCTATTCATTTCCTTGCAGATTACATAATTTCATTCTGTTATATAACTGAACAACACACACGCACTACAAATATATATATATATATTTTTTCTTTTCATTATCCAT
Organism: Alexandromys fortis; assembly: GCF_014885135.2. NCBI lineage: Eukaryota > Metazoa > Chordata > Mammalia > Rodentia > Cricetidae > Alexandromys > Alexandromys fortis. Next base: position 1,086,012 of record NW_026067933.1, read on the forward strand.
TCATCAGAGGGGCACGTCCAGGAAAATTCCATATCTGGGTACTGTGAATCAAGCTGCAATAAATAGGGGCCCAGATATACGATGTGTGGAGTGGTGGAGTGTTCTCTTCTTTGAATGTTTTGAGGAATCACCATACCTACTTTTTTACTGACTGCACTGAATTACATTCTGACACAGTGTGTAGGATTTCTTTACTTCTGCATTCTTATCAGCATGCTATTTTCTTGATCATTGCCATTTTGATAGGGGTGAGACAGAATCTCAGTGTAGTTTTGACTTGCATTTCGTTTGGCCAAGGATGTGGAACATTTTTCATTTATTTGTTGGCCATCTGTGGTCCTTCTGGGAACCTTCTGTTTCCTTTGTTTACCCATTTGCTGATTGGCCTATTTTTCAGTGTTAATTTTTTTAAATTTCATTATATATTCTAGCTATCAATCCCTGGCTGTGTGTATAGCTGGCAAGGGTTTTCTCTCACCTGTAGGTTGTACCTTTACTTTTATTTGCTTCATTCACTGTGCATAACATTTTTATTTCATGCTGTCATATTTACCAGTCCTTGATGTTTTCAATACTACTGAAATTCCTTTATGAATGTTCCTTGGCTCTATTTTGGAATGTTTTCTTCTATCAATTTCAAAGTTTCAAGAACTGACTTTTTTGATTTTATTTCACATGTGGGAATCCAGTTTTCTAATCATCCTTGTTGAACATCAGATGACTGTAGAAGTGTGGATGTATTTTTGTGTTCTCTATTAGTCTTTTCTACCTGATCTATTATTGTTGTTGTTCCTGTTTTGTATAAGTGCTATGCTATCTCTGTTATTGTGAATCAGTAGTATGATTTGAAATAAGGTATTGTGATATGTGCAGCATTGATCTTTTTGTATTGCATTGCTTTAGCTATGTGAATATGTGTGTATGTTTATATGCATACATCCATATGAATCGTATGAATTTTTTTCTTTATTTCTGAGAAGAGGACCCCTGGAATTTTGATGGGGCATAAGTTGAATCTTTGACATACCTTTATTTTTGCAATATAAATGCTCCTGTTCTGTGACTATAAAAGGCCTTTTCATCTTCTAGTATCTTTTCCAACTTTTTTCTTTATGTGCTTCAATGTTTTCATCGTGAAGGACTTTCAATGCCCTTTGGTTATTTGTATTTTATTTTGACTTTTGAGAATATTATATATGGGCATATTTTTCTATTTCTTTTTTTTTAGCACATTTGCCCTTGGTTATAGAGAGCTGCTGATTTTGTGTGTTGATTTTATAAAGCAGCCAATTTTAATATTTGCTTTGGGAAGCGAGAGGAGAAGGATATTGTGAAAATTGCAGAATTGATTGAATGCTGGACAAAATTTAGTGATTCTGCACAAATTAGAGTACACAATCTAAGCTTTCAGCTTAGGAAATATAATACTCAGTCACAGTCCAACCAACTATGCAACTGCATCCCAGAGGCTGTGGCAAAACATGGGCATCAAAGACTAGTGTTCTATGGCCTGCAATGAAGCTCTTACTTGGTTTTTGAACCACACACTGATTAATTTTCTGATATAATAGTAAGTAGTGATGTGGAACACAGCTGAGCCAGCAGCTTCCTTGTCAATAACATCCCACTGCTCTGTTTTGTTGACATCATCCCCTTGTGTGTCCTTATTATTGAAATAGATCTGCTTTATTCTTCAAAAGTCTATTTTTTCCAGTAAGGAGAAAACAACAAACTCACCATTATGACTGAATCCACAAGACCTCCATAAAATCAAACCAGACAAAATCCCAGCATGGACAGCGGTGAGTTGATGAAGTCAACCCCTATGGCTGAGGAGCTATTGAATTGATGCCTATTAAGGGATGAAAGTTAATTTCCTTAGGATGCACCCTGAGAGACCACCTTTAGATGGTCCAAACCAAGAAAATATTGACAGCACTAAATAGACAAAGTGGAATTAGGGGATTTGGTCGTGATGGATGATAGGGAGGAACTGGAGTGGATTTGATAAAAAGCATTTATATGCATGTATGAAATTATTCTTCCCAAGCAATAAAAAAGAAGCATAGACTCCTTGATAATGAAAATAAATGCCTCTCGAAACTTCCAGTAGAATTATATGCCTATCTTACTGCTCATGGCTTTCTAACAGAATATAACAACTGAAATATTGTAGGTGGATACAATGTTAAAGCAAAACTGGGACATTCTGAGAGTTAGAATGAAGTGGAATACTGATAGTTGGGAGAGAACCAGTACATTTTCTGTTCTGCCTCCATTTCAGTCATTGTTTGTTGTTCTGTTGAAGCCTTGAAAATATTCCAGTTTTAGATCTGAACATCTGTAAGTGACAAAATCCCAGGTTAGATCATGCGATCCATACACAGGCCCTACGTTATGAAGCTTGAAATGGAAATAAGAATTAAGCAAGATAAGGCACTTTGACAAAGGTATGCATGAACTATAAATGTTTAGATAATTTGTGTTTATTGTTTATTAGTGTTAGGAGAACGAGCCCTTTTCAGATTTCACTTTCATTAAAAATAATTTTACTACTCAGATCAGGCAACCAGTATAGTCTCAATGACTCAAAACACAAACCACTTTCCTGATTTCTCTTTTACATACTATGTGTGCACGTTGGCAGCACATGCCATGCATGACGAGGAAATCTCAGAAGAGAAAAGAATTATTACAGCGAGAGAAACTAATCACAGAGAGAGGACACATATCAAGAAAATAAAATGTATTTCCTTGATGTAAAAATTGAAAACAGGCCTTTCTAGCTTCAGGATAAAATCGCACTATTGCTTGGAAAAGATGATTATGATGCTCTCAGAGACGCCAGAATAACTTTAGAATCAAGAAGGAAGACACATTTTATAAACCTTTTTCTTGATCGTAAGTCATGCCTAGGTAGCACATTACTAATCTTATTTAATCTCAGTACCACCATAATTTATAATTTAATACACTGTCACCTCAGTGTTGTTTATTATTATGAGCAATACATTCTATTCAGCCTTTAATTTCCCTTGTGATTAAATTTATGCTTACAGCATTATAGATGTCAGTAGCAGGTGCATATGTGATTGCATGATAAAGTAAACCACCTACTTCAAAACCTATTTTGAACCAGTTTCGTAATGGCAAGAGAGTCTGAAACCACTTTAATATGTAGACTGTAGGGTTTTTTAAGAAGTTTTTTTAAGAAGTAGCAATTTGAAGAAACTATAATAAAACAATGGAATTTCACGTTTTATCACAATACCTGTTGTTGAAAGTATAAAGTTTAACGTCTTAATAGCAAATGCAAAGAATTATAGGATCCTGAGGTTATAAGAAAATACCAAGGCTGATGAGTCTGGAAAAAGTGTTCTTGCTTCCCAGTGTATTTGTCATAACTATTCTGTGTCCTAATGAGATGGTAGAGAAAGGTCCATGTGGGTCAGAACTCTGAATTGAGCAAAGTTTCATAATGAATAAATAGCAATTGGTGAGATGTTTACAAGATACTTATAATGTGAATCCACTCCAGAATAAGGCTAATTTTCCTTTAGCATATTATGGTTTTTTTTTAAATCTTCTATTTTAGGAAAAAAAAGTTAAAATAAACCTCTGAGAAAAAAATTCAGTAATTCTTGAAGTATTTTAGGAGAATAGGGAATCATTAATGGGGAAGAGAAGAATGTAATCTTGAATATTTCTGACAAAATTGATTAACTTATTTCAAACACTATGCAAGACAAATTTATTAGTCAAAGCCATTAGAGTTTCAGGTAAGGATCAAGACTTTTGGTGGACCTCAAACATATTTTCTTCTTTAAGTTAGTTTATCATTTATTATAAGGTGTTCAGTTTTATTTCACTTTTTAAAATAATATTTATCAGAAATAGCCTGACCACAAAATGAATCCTTGAAATACCTTTGCTATATGAGAATACAGTTCAGAGAATTATAACTCATCTTTAATGATGTTTATGTTAAAATAATGATGTTCCCAGGCAGGCCAAAGCTGAAATGGAGGATACAATTTTCTTCACTGTTCTTTATTTAGTAATCACTTCTTACTTAGTGTGTGCATGTGTTTGTGTGTGGGCACTCCATCTAGACATTAATCATTTGCATTAGGAAGTATAGAGGCAGCACAAAACACTTAAAAGAATAGATTTTGAAGCCTTATGAAATCTCACAAGTCAGTTAAACTCCCAGAGTCTCCTATCCAAATCCACATCTTTTCTCTGTCCTTAAAAATACATATTTAAAAAATAATAATAAAATAAAGTCAGATTAGGACCAAACAAAAACAAACTGGAATAGGACAAAACAAACAAATAAATAACAAAAAAGAGTCAAAGAGAAAGCACATGAAACACATAGATACAGAAACACAAGACCAGAATCCATAATCATATGCAAAAGATATGAAGGTTAAAAAAAATCCTGAAAAGCATTATGAGACAAAATCCTGAAAAAAATCCCATTGATTTAAGTTTTGTTGGCCATCTACTGCTGTCATGGTATGTGTCCTTAAGAGTCATTTGTATACCCTGTGAGACTCCATTGGAGAAAATTAATTTTTTCCTTTGTGAGTGTTTACCAATTGGATAGATTCCAAGTTAGGAATGGGAGGCTTTGGCCTACTTATCCTTTCGGTGCTGTGACCCCAACTGGTAAAGGCTCATGCAGGCCACATGCATGCTGCCATAATTTCTATGAGGTCATATGTGTGTTGGTCCTGGTGTGCCTGTAAACCACTGTTTCTGGTTTTTAAAAACTTTTTTTTTTTACATTCTCTTCTGCTCTTCTTTCTCATGGTACCTTGAGTGATGAAGGGAGAAATTTGATAGAAATATTTGCATGTGACCGAGATACTACCCCTTTAAGGCAACTTGCCTCTTGCTAGGTTGGAATGAAGTTTCTTACCAAATCTGTATCATTTTAAACAATTTACAAAATATATTAACCAGTAAGCTTTCATAGATGCTTCATCTCTGTAATACTATATGATTTAATATCCAATGTAATGTGTGCTATAATTTGAAGTGTGAGGATAATTTGTTGTATCTGTCCTTGTTATTTCATTATTATCTTCTTCATATTTAGAACAGATGTTTTTATTTGTTCCTACACATATTGGATGTTAATTGAATGTTTGTTAATTTCACAGACGTAAAATAACTGAAGCAACTGGTCATAATCCTGAGAAGAACATTCTATCAGGCTCTTAAATAGTCCTAATTACCTCAGAATTTTCAGAAGATGATAATCAACAGCTGTTCTCCACTTTCTAGTAAGGACTAAACAAGAAGTAATTTAATAAAATTAAAGTTAAAATACATGCTTTACTCTTCAGAACTTTGCCAAATAAACTACTCCAGAAACCAATATTTTCTTGCCCCACAGTTTAAATATTCAGCATAACCGAAGGAAAACTGGAATAGAATTATGCAGGCAATGTGAAAGACATTAATTTGGAGTACTAAATCAATCTTGTTCTCTGGTGCATAACGTTTCAGTTTTGTCTTTGTGGTTCTAACATGGTAATATATACATTTCAGCTTTTCTTCTTCTTATGAAAAATAATAAGAAATCTAAGGAAATCTGAAGCTACCTGGAGAAACCAGAGTTTTTACTAATGCATCAGCTAACAAAAGAATCAAAATGAAAATTTCGTTGCTCAAGACTACAAGTTAAATTTTGTAAAGAACTTGAATTCAGTATGTATCAAGAGATGTCCAGAGAAGCCATGGGACAAAACAGAGAGCCTGAAGTTATACATGTTCAAGCCAAAGACTGCCAAAGTTTATTAGTAACAACCTGAAGCCAAGAAAAAAACATGGAATAACTTTTCCTTTAGAATCCCCAAGATCAAACACATTTACTGTTGGGCGCGTTGCCTCCAGAACTAAATAGTCATAGAAATCCTTCCTCTTTCCTTGCTTAGAGTGGAAAAGACAATCATCCTAAAGTATGCATGTAGACTCAGAGACTACCAGGATCCTGTTGGGAGTTTGAATAACAACTACTGACTTTCTACAAATATAAAATCAATACTAAATATGTTTGTAACAAGCCTTATTTCTGAAGTCTATATGATAAAGGCAGAAAAGAATGAGAACTTAAGAGACAAAAAAAGATAATTTTAAAAGCTAGGAGTTCATTGAGTTTTACCTTATAAAGTATTACCTTGAAGGACTGTGCATTTATATTACTGTTGTTGTCATTGCTAAGAATGCTCTGTAAGTGTTCATTTGAAATTCCCTTTATTACAATTTGGAGAGCCCACTCATTACATCATGTTTGGAAGCCAGTCCACAAGATAATATGTGGAAATATTCTGAACATCCATACTATTGCTTGCAAAACACATTTCTGGTCCAGTGCTTGTGAGGGTAACCAACCAATATATGATTAGATATAAGTATTATCATGAGATGGAACCCATCCCCTAGACTTTTCAAATGGCCACAAACCTGAGGCTAGATAGGCCTTAGGCCATAAATGCTATGATTATGCTAAAGGAACATAGCAATAAAAGGACTCTTAACATTCCACTAGACTCATAGATCAATGTCTTATTTAGTCATCATTAGAGACTATTCCTTCTTTATTCTCTTTATTAGATGGGAACAAATACAGAGACCCACAACCAGACAATGTGCAGAAAGAGAGATACCTTGGAACACTCAGCACTAAATTGGATATATCCACCATATCTCTTCCCTCGGGGCTCAGGAAATTTTGAAGAATAGGTGAAATGATTATAAGAGCCAGAGGGAATGGAGGACATTAAGGAAATAGTACCTTACGGACACAACTAGACTGATGCACATATAAACTCAGAGACTGAGGCAGCATGCATGGAGTCTAAATAGGCTAGCCACAGATCCAGTTCTACCACTGAGATGAGAAGCAGATGCAAGACCTCATCCCTTACTTACAATCTAACTGTAATTGTCAACCATTCTCAATTGAAAAATTAGTTTTTTTTTTTTTCAGTGAATTTCACTGAGAGCACAAATCACACTTGGGCCCTATTCCCAGCTAGATGGTAAACACAAAAAGAGCTCAATGGTCTTTTTGGCGGTCCTTTGTCTCAGTGCTTTGTCTTTTATTTAACTTCACAGGTCCTGTATACACACACACACATATACATATATGATAGTTTCTGCTTTTCATTGGCTTTCTCTTTATGTAAATGTGTGATTCTATGTCTGTATGTGTTTCTGTGGGGGGTTTTTTGGCTCTTTTGTTTGTTATATCTTATTCTGGCTTTCTTCTTGTTCTTGTTCTTCTTCTTGTTCTTGTTCTTCTTCATTATCATCATCTTCATTATTATTATTAATAGTAGTAGTAGTAATATGTGGGATTCCCCTCTGCATGCTATGGATACTGCTGGTTAATAAAGAAATGAGCTTGGCCTGATAGGGCAGAGTAGAACTAGGCAGAAAAAACTAAACTGAATCCTGGGAGAAAGAAGGCGAAGTGAGGAGAAACCATGGAGCCACTGCCAGAAGCAGGCATGACAAAACTTTGCCAGTAAGCCACAGCCATGTGACAATACACAGATTAATAGAGATCGATTAGTTTAGGATATAGGAGTTAGGAAGAGATATGCTTAAGCTATTGGTCAAAGAGTGTTGCAAATAACATGGTTTCTGTGTGATTATTTTTGTCTGAGCAGTCGGGAACAAACAAGCAGCCTCTTTACAACAGTAGTAGTAGAGGAAGTGGTAATTTAGATATCTCTTTGTATTTTAATTTGTGAAGAAAACAAAGGTATGGAGTGGGTAGATAGTAAAGTGGGAGAAGGGGAGAAGTTGTGGAAGAACTGTAATCAGAACATATTGTATAAAAATATTTTCAATAAAAACCAAAAGCATAAGAAAATTCTTTTGTTTCTGAGAATATAGTATATACAATTTCCCCTCCCTTTCCTCCCTCAAAACCCTCCCATATACCACTTCTTGCTCTCCTTCAAATTCATGGGCTCTTATTTATTAATTGTTGTTACTNCTTAATATAGACTGCTCATCCCATATAATTTTACTTGGATGTATCTTCAGGGATGACGACTGGGTGTTGGATAACCAATTTGTCTATTGTTCCTCAGGGAAGATGATTTGTCTCATTGCCACCATTTCTTAATTGCTGTAGATATCTGCATAGGGATGAGTGATTCTGGTCTGTCCCCCATTCACTACAGCATGTTTACTGTTGTTGTCCTTGTTCAGCTCATGTTTAAGCAGTCATGTTGGTGAGACTATATGGGTACAACTTCTGATGTAGTAAAACCAATTCCAGTACCTAAAGCTCAGGGAACATTGTAGAAGAGGTGTGGAATAATTGTAAAACAAACAAACAGAAGTCAAGGAATTTGCTGAGAGACTGACACTTAGCAACATCAGAAAAAAAAGACATGATACTTTTAAGTATTGAGTTGTAAAAACATATAAATGTTTTATTTTGAACTTTCAATATAAAATTTTTATAAGTCTGTACTAAGCTTGACAGATTTGGGATGGGAGCATTAAAACTGAATAAGGTGCAACAAAATAAAAGAAGGTCATGCAGATCATGGGAGGACCTTCACACCAAAGGCATTTGAATTATCTGCTTAGTTGAACACAAGTAGTAGTATATTCATAGTATATTGTTTAAAACATCATCTTGGCTATACTGAAGGGCAAGGCATAGTAGGAAACAGTGGTAAAGGTGGTATGAGAAGAGGGTGATCCATGTCTAAGAAGAAGTTTACATAGGAAAGAGAGAAATCATGGGCCTCAAGCCAGTGCAGTAGATAGAGCTGACAAGATTCTGATTTGCAATGGCAGTGTAATGTGAGATATTGGCCAAGTTGATGTTAATAGTATATGCATTTGAACCCAGTACATCATAATTACCTTTTGTTTCAATATGAAACCAATATTGAAACTATTGATGAGCAATTTTATAATTTTCAAAAGTCATGTTATTTCTTCTTCTAGTATTTTGAGAAAGCACATTTCCAAAATTTGTTTATCAAATATAGCTCAAGGATAGATATTCAGAAAAGTTGTGGGTGCAGGTCTAACCTGACTCTACTTCTTGGCTTGGCAGCTTTTATAATCTCCAATCCCAGTGACACATTGCATCCTTGCAATGACTAAACACAGTCATTGTTTGACCGATGATATTAAAATGAATGATAATCAATGATCACTTGACATGAGAAATTGCTAATGGTCTATTTGGGCATTGCATTTATGATGCTAAAGTAGGGGAAAATTAATTCAAAGTAGTGATGAAGAGTTTAAAGTGGATTTTAGAGAGAGAAATTTCCAGAGAACTGTTTTCTTACTAGAGACATTCTTTATTGGCATGGATTAAGCAGGTAGTGTGATGGATGCCAAAATCCTGCTCTACAAACACTAAGAGTTTTTTTTTCCACAGAAAAATGGTACAATATGAGATTCGAAGAAGTTGTGTACTAGCATCATTTTTCATATTCTATAAGTTTCATGACCAACTCTTTTGTTTCATCTAGATGTATTAGCTTTATCAAACACTGCAGAGTAACCTACTGTCATCAATGTTTGTAATGTATATCTGAAAGGACTTATTTTAAAAGCTAACACAAGACGTCTTTCTTTTTGTTAGAGGTCACAAAGTTTGCTCTGGCTACTTTTGATCATACCGAGTTGGCTGATGAATTAAAAGAGTCAACACATCAAACTAATTTTCAGATGCTTTCTGTTTTTTAACTCTATGGGAAATTTCCCATAGTCACATCAGAGGCGAATTTAGCTCAAGGCAAGTGAATAATCAATCAAAACATTCTTTAGACAGCTTCTCTTAACTAGCAGAGGATAGAGAACAAGTCTGTGTAGGGGAGCTGCAGAATTGAACTGTGAGGAGCATATTGGGGAGCTAGCAGCTTTTTATGAAAGCCACATTGTAGCTGGTGTTTTCAAAATGCAGTTGGAATTAATCCCCATTCGGTTTAACATGTTGTGATGACTATTTATGATTCTGGCTAAAAATCACAGAGATGACTTTTCAAGTTCTACAGAGCAGACACACTTTTCCGTATATATTTTACACTTTGACCCTACATTGTATTCTTCCTGCCCCTTGGCCTGGATATATAACATAGCCCTTATATTTAACACTTTAAACAAACTGTTACTCTGTGATTTCTAGGATGCAATATTCTCTTATTCCCAGATCTTTTCATAGATGATCACATATATCATAATCTTATTTAGCCATAGTCTTTGTCATTTTGCATGTGAGTTTCAAAAATAATACCAATAGGCACAGTGCACCCTTTACCAGATTTTCAATCAAAAGAGAATGTCCTTTCTCACCACATGGATTTGTAATACTCTCTTTCATGAGCAAAACTTACTTCCCTAATGCATCATTGCCCCTGTTAACCTTTGATAGTCACTAATTTATTTTCTTTTACTTATAATGCATGTGAATGGAATAAAAAAATACATACTCTTTGGAAATTGCTTTTTCTACACTCTGTCTATGCATTTTCAAAGTCACTCAGGCTGCTCTGTACATCAGGGGTTTGATACTTCCTACTGCAGACAGGCATTAGTTTACCCATTCACTCACTGGAGAGCATCTGGATGTTTACTGTTTTGGACCACTCTGAATAAAGCTGTTATAAATATCCATGTGCATGCTTTTACATGAATGTAAATCTTCATGTCTCTGGGATAAATGCCCAGAAAAACAACTGCTGAGGTAGAATGAAAGTTGCATGCAAGGAATTAAAACAGCAACAATGGCAGCAGCAACAACAACAAAAAGCAACTGCCTAACTTTTCCATAGTGGCTGTGCAGCCACTAATGCGCATGATCCCGGTTCACTGCATCCTCGGCAACATTTGGGCTTCATACTAAGTTTTATTTCAGTACACTGAGAGGTGTGATGATACCTCATTGTTACTTTAATTTGTATTTTCATAACATATAAATATTGGTGGGTATCATTTGATCTGATTGGAGCAGAAATATATCCCTCCTAAGTATGTTTTGAACACTGTTTCCTGGCTAGTGGCACAATTTTTGAAGAGCTTGACTTCACTAGTAGAAGTCAACTATTTAGGACGTGTCTTTGAAGGTCAGAGCCAGGCCCCTGGTCCTCAGTTCCAACAACCTCACTGTGGAGTTAAAAAGACATGCATAAAGGTTTTCTTAAGCCATTTTCCTGTTGAGAATGAAAGATTAGGAACATGTATCCTTTCAACTTCTCAAATGCTTCTAGCTGCATCCTAAATACTGGATTTCAACATGACAGAAGAGAGGGCTGAGGGGATCCGTTCCATGGTGAGAAAGGAAGCCAGAGAGTTCAAGTGCCAAGATCACTTTTTTCCTAACAACTTTTACAAGTGATAACAGGGATCTTCAAGAACTGCATTAATTCCCTCTGAGGGCAGAGCCCCTGAGGACCTAACAATCTAGACCTCATCCTGTGAAGGTTCTTACTCCTCAACAGCATTGTAGTGGAGACTAAACTTCTAAGCATATAAACTTTTTATGAAAATATTCCATAGCAATTGTTTTGAGGTGGAGATACTGTAGATACATTTCTAGACATTAATATAAAACCCACCAAAGACTAGTTGGTAGTTATTATTGTCATTAAGCAAATGCAGAATGCAGTCTGAGGAGTAACCTGTCTATAAGTCAATGCAGATTTCATGAAACCCATTTGCTTTTATCATTTTCTGCCACAGGGACAATCATTCTATCTCTCTCTTCCTTATTCCTCTTCTCTCACAGTACGCACTCTGTGTGGAGCACTTAATTAAATATGCCTATTTAAATGTTCCTCACTTTTATAATCTGTTATACAAGCCATCTCCAAGAAGCTTTGAGTAGTTCAGTAAATGGATTCTCTACTTTTGTGGTTGTCTTCGGGCCACTGTGCATTTGTGCATGCTCACACAATATGGTTTCATGCATGGGGCTTGGTCACACTCCCTGTACATCTCTCCACTGCAGTTCACACAGTACCCATTGCTGGGAACATTGAATATTTTCCCTGCCACCATATCAGCATTTGGGTTGCAACTTAGTTTCCCTGGATTATTTAGGATTTGAATTGGCTTTTAAAATCAATATAGAATGTAGCTCGGCAGATACAAAATTGAAAAATATAGACAAAAGGACATGAAAGGATGCTGTAGTCAATCATTTTCTCAGGCCTTACAGTGTGCAATGAAAACAGAGTGGTTTATTAAAAATGGAGCAATCGAGAATAGATGTAGAAGTTTAGATGGAACCTCAGGAAACATTTGAAATATGGTGTAAAATATTTAGGTGTACAAGCAATTTTCCTCAAGGACTTAACTGGATTGTGGCAATATCGTCACAGGTCAAATTACTGTTCCACATTTTATATCACCAGAGACACAAAATGCTGAGAATCAGGCACAACTTCAGGTTAATATGTGTGAAGTGAATATGTGAAGCACTAGGTATTCAGGAAGGCAGGCACAGTAGTTAGGGAGCACAGCTACCGAAATTAAGAGGATGTTAGAGGAAACTAAGCCTGGTATTGAGAGTCTAGCCTTACTTGGTTTGAGGAGGATGCACCGCGCTAAGAATGGAGGAGAGTGGTGACAGCTGATGGAGAAATAATCCTGTCACAGAGCCATGCTATTACGTTGGTGCAGATGCATGCAGTTGTTTCTATAAGTAATCCTCTCAGTCACAGAAGCAGCAGGGCCCCCACAGGAAGTCAAGGCTTGTATCATCATCTCAGGAGGATTAGCTAACTGAGCTTAGATAATAGAATTCTCCTCTTAACTTATTCTCTGAGGCACCTTAAATCAAGGTAGTCACTTCAATAGTTGTCCCTTTTATGAAGAAAACATTCTGATCTTCCACAGTAATTCATCCTTAATTAGTACTGGCATTGTTCCTCTATGTGTATAGTGCTAAGTTGGAACAAAACTTGGTAGATGAAGTGAAACAAAGAAACAGGAAGTTATTTTGAGGGGGCAGAAATGGGTAACACTTCAGTTTCCATTAGTTGTTTGATATATAAATATATATCATATGTATATAGTAACTCAGTTATATATGATATAACCTTTAATAAATATTTATATATAATATTTTATTTTATAACTAATATGTAACAATTGTATTGTATGTAATTACACAGTAATATATATTACATATTTACTACTGTGTTAGGAAATATCACTGAATTGGGCACTCTACTGGCATATTTGTGTAATAATATCATCCTCTGACTTACATCAGAGAGAGACAGGAAAGTCTAGGAGGAAAGAAGACCTGAAAGATGATCACAGCTATAGCAGAAAGTCTTGGGTTGCATTCTGAGTATGAAATGTAAGGCTCCTGAAAGGTTTTGAGTAGAAGAACTGCCACCAATAATTTTTATATTCTAAAAATTGTGTGGCCATTTCAATGAGAATGAAATGAATGAGCGCAAAAATGGAAGTGAAGACTTTGATGAGTTTCTGAAGTCACTGAGTTGATAGATAATGGTGATAGCACAGGAGATGATAGAAGAAAGTGGATTTGGGCAGTGAAATGATATAGAGAGAATAAGACTTGATTAATGTATTATTAATGAGTAGGAAAGTTATTTATGACTAACTTCTAGGGTTTGAAAACTAACAATTAAATCATGTAAGCTGTAAAGGGTAGGATTTAGATTGGGTAATAAAGATTGTCAGGTTTAGTGTTGAATACCTGTGCTGGTTAATTGATTGTAATTTATATTGTTGTCAGCTTGACACAGGGTAGGATCTTCTGGAAATAGGGAGCCTCAATTAAGAAAATGCCTCCATCAGATTGGGCTGAAGGCATGTCTATGGTGTACTTTCTTGGCTAATGATTGTTGTGGGAGGCTCAAGTCCACCGAAGATGGGGCTATTCCTGAGCAGATGGCGCTGAGTTGTATAAGAAAGCAAACTGAGCAAACAATGGGGATCAACAAAGAACATTCCACTGGGGCCTCTACTTCAATTCCTCCCTCTAGGTTCCCATCATGGTGGGCTATATGTTGTAAGCCAAAACAAGCCCTTTCCTCCCCAAGTTACTTTTGATCATGGTGTTTTATCACAGCAATAGAAAACAAGCTAGAGCTCATGACTATCTAGTGGATGTAGAGAATGAGTACATATGAACACATGTGAGGTCAGGGTCATGAACCTTTAGGGAAATGCAGATTAAAGTCATAGTGATATACAATCACACACTCATTAGAATTAGAATAACTTTTATTAAAAAGATATTTAAAGGGGTTAAAGTTGATATTTATGCATTGTTGGTGAGAACATAAATTGTACTATTGTGGAAAATGACATGGTAGTCTCTCAACCTTTTAAATAGAATTTCCATATGACAAAATTCTTGTACATATTTTAAATATAAGGTATGTGTCAGAGGGGTGTCTGCATGCTCGTGTTTATGTCACCCTTACCCCCCACAGCCAAGAGAGGTGACCAACCTAGATACCCATTATTTTATGAATAGAACGTTACAGCTTAGTAGCTACAAACAATGCAGCACTATTTGGCCTTCAAAATTTGAACAAAATTACTGTTATTCCTATGATATGGAGGACAGTGCTAAGCAATGCAGACACAGAAAGACAAGTGTCACATAATCTCATTTGTATGTGAAACCTAAGTAACACAAACTCATAGAAGTACAGTGTGTGATACCATTTAGCAGAAGACTAAGTCTTGAGATTCATTGCATATCTGGGTGACTGGTTGGTGATAGTGCTCTCTGTGCCACAGTACTAAGAGAGTGATCTTTAAATGTCTAACTATAAACCATGACAGGTGAGGTGATAATATGTTAATGGCTTGATTTGATTATTTTTCAGATTATCAACATACATCAGACATCACATAGTACCCTACAGACAGACATGATTATGACCTGTCTATAAAAAATGACACATGTGGTAAATTTATTTAAAAAGAAAATTCCAGCATGTGGCTGGAGTTATTGGCAGGTTTTTTTTTTTTGAGGCAATTTCAAAGTGTTTGTGGAGTAAGCAGTATGAAACCAGATTATTGTGAGTCCAGTAAACAGGAAAAGTAAAGAATCCAAAATATTACTTCAAACAATACTTTAAACCACTGTGATACAGAGGAGAAACTAGATTAAGAAAATTCAGGGACTAGGCACTCAAGAAACTTCTTCAGAGAAACCAATTCCACTTGTTATTCAGGGAAACACTGCTTATGGAACTCCCGTGTTCTTTCAAACATCCAAGGAATAGTAAATCCTTTCTTGAAAATTAGTCCCAAGTAGTAATCAGCTTCCACCTCTTAATTACAGGAATATTCACTCTGAATCACATTAAATGCCATCCTAAGTACTCAAGTGATCGAGTGATCCACATGCCTCTGCTGCTAGGGTCCCCCACAAGACAGTCCCTTTTCCACTTGAAGTTAAGCAACCTTCCTGAGAAATGTCTTCTAGACATTTCCTAGAGCATACACTTTTACATTGAAGATTGAAGAAGATTGAAATCAAGAGTGACAAATTAATTTAAATACTTTTGTTTTCTTATCTACATTCAAGCCTGGAGAATTATTTTTAGAAGAGTCCTATGTGGCAACTGTGCTTTGGGCTTTAGTGGCCCATGAATTTTTTTTTTTCTTTTCCCATTGTATTTTGCTCAAGACATTTCCCCCAAAATAAGTTGAGAACCATGGTATTGAGAAGCGCGACCTCAGAAACACGGCGACTGAGCACAAGGTGACAAAAGGGAAATGACTGCAACTTGCTCCCAGGGACTGGAGAAATTTAAAAAATAAAAAGAAAATAAAAAAGAGAGTCGGAATCCATCAATCTTCTGTGCTAGTCATCCTCGCCTTCATCCTCCTCTCCTTCTTCCCCTTCGTCATCATCTTCATCTTCTTCACCTTCATCTCCTTCTTCATCAATATCTTCCAAGCCTTTTTCTTCATCATCATCATCATCATCATCTTCTGCCTCTCCCTCTTTATCGAACCTTGAGGCTGGAGCAGGGTTTTGCTGAATAAAACAACTGCTGCTCCTGCAGAAGACCTGGGTTCAGTTCTAAGCATATACATGACAGTTCACAAGTATCTGAGGTTCCAGGAAAACCAGTTCCTGATTTTGACTTCCTCAGGTGCCACGGATATTTGTAGTATACACCTATTGATGCAAATAGAGCATTCATACACATGTAATAAAAATTACTAAATCTTTAAAGAGGTGCATTTATATAACAAAGAACCAGATATTAATGATCGTTGTTATTTACTTCAGTTAAGGATTTATTGTCTATCTGAAATTTTCTTTGACCTTAACATTCCATTGAATTATTTTATTAAATAAACTACCATCAGCTTTCTTACCTGTGTTGTATGAGGCCATTTGTTCATTTTCTGGCCACCCAGACTTCTGAAATAATCACTCAGAAACTATATTATTTAAATCACTGTTTGGCCCTTTAGCTCTAGCTTCTTCTTGGCTATGTCTTACATCTTAATTTAACCCGTCTCCATTAATCTGTACATCACCATGAGGTCGTGGCCTACCAGTAAAGTTTCAGTGTGTCTGTCTCCGGTGGCAGCTCCATGACTTCTCCTTGACTCTGCCTTCTTTCTCCCAGTCTTCAGTTTAGTTTTCCCCGCCTAGTTCTGTTCTGCCCTGCTCTACTATAGGCTCAAAGCAGTTTCTTTATTACCCAGTGGTATTCACAGCATACAGAGGGGAATCCCACATCATACCTGTGACTTCATGATCTGTTAGTATTTAGTATTGTGAATAGATAAGAATAAAGTAGTTTTGTTAACTACATTCTAAGGGTTTAATCTCATTCCTTCCCCTAAAATGTTGCTATTCTTCACTGAAGAAGATCTATTTCTTCCCTCATTTCTCCTTTAGACTTAGTATATTCGAATAAATCTTTTTCTTTGGGAATTTCAATATGCATTTTATAAGAAATATGAGAAGATACAGTCAAGGAATTCAGAGTGCCCGTGCCTTTTCATTCATAGATTTGTCTTAGATTGGGTGAGCATGCACCTCGTAATCCAAAGTAGGACCATGGGGTAAAGAGAAATGAAGGAGGGACATTAAGCAACCAAAAGTTAGTTATTGCAAAGACAGAGTGAAAGAAATCAGAATACATTTTCACTGTGCTTGTACCTTGCGTCTTCCAAAGAAAAATAAATACTTACGGGACTGGAGTTACTAAGTGTAAGGAATGGAACAGCATAGTTTTATGTATGACGTTTGCTGTCTCTGTAATCCTCTGGCTTCATTTTGGTCTGACATTGTCCCTGCAGGACTGGTTACCAATATCTGCAGATCATTGACTGTGTAGATGTAACCATTCATTTGAACTGCACAGTAACTTTTCCTTTCTCTGATGCTTTCCAGCTTTGTTGTTTTTTCCCCCATTCTTGGCCTGGCTTCACCCTCTAAATCTGCTCTACATTGTACCAATACAATACATACAGAATTCAATTTCTTTTTAACAATTTGAGTTATTCCTCAGGCTAATCTGTGCCCAACTACATGATACAACAAACACATACTGAAATTACTTATTCAGATTTCCTACTGTCCTTTAGTCACAAGTTAAGACAGAGGGCATGAGAGGCATGACTTAATTTAATCTCAGTGACTTTGATTGCCATAATTCTGGATGAAAATCTTGTCTCCTCTTACAACGTGACCAATTTAAGAGCAATGTTATAAGTTAACATGTTCTTATCACTTCTAAATTTTTTAATTAATCATAAAACAGAAGTAAATTGGTCATTTTACATTCAGTTGTCAACCTCTTCCTTGGAATTGATAGAGGTTAAAAATTTGCAGATGTAGTTTATTAAGCTTTTATCATCATTATTTAAATATTTCTACAAAACCCTGTCCTTTTTATCATAAAAGAGGTGGTTGTTGGACATGAGTAACATCCAAGTTTATTTTAAATCCTAGCTTCCAGTTTGGGAGTTTTGATATCAAGAATTATTTATAAGTATTCTTCGTTTTTTTTTTCCATGCCAGTGGGAATGGGGCATAGTGTGTTATGTATCATTGTTTTAATACATCTGAGAGCCACACTGCAAATTTAGATGACAGATGGGAAGAGCCACTATTGGCCTGGGGTAATTCAGAGAGACTGCCAAGAGCCCATTAATTTTATTTTCCAGAAATTCAGGCATTAGCTTGAAAATAATAAATTTACTATGCTCAAGCAATGAAAAATACTTTGTATTATACAATGAGGAAGAATGCAAAGAGTATGCATTTATTTATCCATAACCTGGTCTAATGAGAATTTAACAGTTTTTTATTATCCTATAGTTTGTAAAGGAGGGTACCACTACTCTGAAATGGGAATTTAAGAACATTTGGAAATTCAAATACCTCTGAACTCTGTACTATTCCAATCCTTACTATAATAGAGCATTTTGAAAACCTGAAAACAGAAAAATAGTATTAATTTGTGTGTGTGTGTGTGTGTGCGTGTGTATATTATCAAATTTCTGTTCTGAAGATTGAATTAATTGGTTGCTCTTTCAGTGCTCTCAGTACAGATTAAAACTATGAATAAACAAATTGGGAAAGATGGGACATCTCAAGGACAACTGCACTATGCAAGATGTGTTTCCAAAGCTCACTTCCACCTCTACCTTGCCCCTCTAGTTCAAGCCTCTTATACAAATTAACAGTCTCAAATATACTTACATTGTTCTCTATTCTTATTGATTTTTGTTCTTTTTGCAAAACTTAGCCAAGAGTGTGTCCTTTAAAAAGTTCATCTTCTCATGTCATTTCTCATTTTAAACATACCAAGGCTACCCGAATTAAAACTTTTACCTTACTATACTAGAGAATGTGTGTACAATCTGCTCTTGCTCAGATCTTTGATCTCTTCTACATGTTTTGGTTAATTTTGCTTTATCCAAGTTGGTCATCTTTCCAGCCATTGTTTACCACAGGGAACTAGATCTTGCCTTCTGTTTTTGCATGAGTATCTAT
Source organism: Alexandromys fortis (assembly GCF_014885135.2). Lineage (NCBI taxonomy): Eukaryota > Metazoa > Chordata > Mammalia > Rodentia > Cricetidae > Alexandromys > Alexandromys fortis. Next base: position 1,105,036 of record NW_026067933.1, read on the forward strand.
TTCCCACGAGTTCACATTGCTCAAATCACTTAAATAACTGCTCAAGTTACTTTACTGAAGGTTACCTCTGGTTTTTAAATTCAATTTTTGCTTTTAAATACTCACTGCTACATAAAGAATTATTCCAACTATACAGCAACTTTATACAGCAATTTTAAAAAATGAGCATTAATTATGAGTCCGGAATCCAGATTCAGATAATTGAACTTCTCTGGGTCAGCATATCTTAGTCCCTCTTGCTTATTAGCCTCTTTCCTGCCATGTGAGATTCTCTGTAGGCAAGCCCTAATATGGCAATGACTTCTCCTAAAACTGTCTAGTAAAGAAAGAAGATAGAACAGGAAATCTAGTAAATCAACCTTGAATCTAGTATTATTTCACTTTTGCTATATCTTTAGGAACAAGTTTCGGGATGCAGTCTAAATTCATATAATGAAATTTGGCACATGAGCAAGCATATAACTTTCATGCTCAAAAGAGAGATGATTATGGTGGTTCATCTGGTTAATTCAATGGAATTTAGAATCCCCTGGAAGAATACTTCCAAATGTTATTTATGAAAATATTCTAAGAAAATATTAACTGAAGAGGCACTTTCTCCCTGAGCTCATGTTGTACCAAAGTACCTTTATGCATTCTCCAACAAAGTTTTATATGCGATGTATAATCATTCTAAATATTCTAAATCTTCATGGGATAATAATTATACTTCCAATACAAAGCACACAGTGAGCTCACCCACAGATTTTACTCACAATGGTAAACTAATCAGAAATGTTCAGACACAATAAGGTATGAAGTACTCTGTGGAAAAAAATAACCTAACTTTGAAAAAGTAAACTAACTGCATTATACAGAAAAGTGGTTTATCGATGTGATTTTGAAAGAATAATGCTTTAATCAAAAAGAAATATCAAATAATAAATAACTAAGATATTTCAAAAACTGTCAAAAGCTGACAGAGCCATTTAAACAGCATCTATAAGAGTTTTCTCATCAACAGTCAAGCAGGGATGGAGGAGGGACTCTGGGCTTTACCCTCCACTTCTGAGCTGTTTGTAGCTGACAGATTTAAGGAAATGGAAATCACTGCTTTCAGTATGCACCCACATCTGCAGCATGCCTTAGTGGATAGGCCCAATCTAATAGTGATAAAGATGGTTAAACTAAATTAGTCACAAAACAAAAGAAAGACATAAATCTAAGAAATGGCTGAGTGTGTATGGTGGAAGGTTTTGGGGGATTTAAATGGATGTGAAAGAGATACAAGATAGCATGTGGGAGAAGAATAATGAAATGTATTATATGCATGCATAACATTGTCAAATAAAATCTGTCATTAAAAATAATACACTTGGGAGGCAGAGTCAGGCAGATCTCTGTGAATACCCAGGTTAACATTCCTTCAGTATCAAAAACTCATGTTTCTGGGAAGGATATTATAAGATATTATAAACAAAGGTCACAAGCAATTCAGGCTGTACAGGGAACACAAAGCAACTAGCAAAACTTCAGAGATACTAATGGCCTTGCCTTTAAAATGGTTAACTGAGAAACCCATATGGGTTAAACATGGCCTTTAAGGGAAAACAAACTGCACGTTTTAGAACAGCTGGTATGGGAGAAACTAGATGCTTACCATATAGAAGAATCAACCAGTCCTTGAAATTCTCCTGTATTTTATGTTAAAAAGAAATTTGCAGAATTGAGAATAGTGACAGATCTAAGAGCTGTCAACAAGGTTATCCTACCTATGGGCTCTCTACAATCTGGAATTCCACTGGCTTCTCTATTATCAAAAGGATAGCTTCTTATAGTTACTGATTTAAAGGATTGTTTCTTCACTATACCTTTACAAGAAAAGGATAGAAGAAAATTTGCCATCACAGTGCCTACTTATAATAATTCTCAGCCTACAATGAGATACCAGTGGATTATCCTCCCACAAGGAATGCTCAATAGTCCCACCCTGTGCCAATACTTTGTAAATCAGCCATTGGAAGTAATACACAAGCAATTTCCTAAGTCTATAATTTATCATCACATGGACAACATTTTGTTATCTGACTCAAATGCAGATATTTTAGAAAGAATGTTTGAAGAAGCAAAGAAAGTTTTGCCAAAGTGGGATTACAAATTGCTCCTGAAAAAAATACAAGAGGAGATTGTGTTGATTACCTAGGTTATGAAATAGGTTTCCAGAAAATTAGAACACAAAAAGCACAAATTAGGAGAGTTCAATTTCAGACTCTTAATGACTTTCAAAGATTGTTAGGAAACATTTCCAGTCTATGACTAGCTGTTGGGATAACACCTGATCTAATAGTTCATTTAAACAAAATATTAGATGGTGACAAAGACTTAAATAGTCCAAGGGAATTGACAGCTGAAGCAGAAAATTAATTGATGGTCAGTGAAGAGAAATTACAGGAGGTACATGTAGATAGCATGAATCCACATCTTAATTATATTCTAGTCATATTACCTTCTAGAATTTCTCCTACAGTAATTTTAATCCAGAGGGAAGATATTATCTTAAAATGGATCATTTTACCACATAAATCAAGTAAAAAAAACAAGAAGTCTCTGAATTAATTATAAAAGGTAAATTGAGACTACGTTAATTAGCAGGAAGAGACCCAGCAGAGATTATAGTGCCTTTTACTACTGATGAAATAAAGAAGTTATGGGAAGACTATGAACCATTGCAAAGAGATTTTGCTAATTCTTTTGGAGAAATTAATAGCAATTATCCCAAAAGTGATAGAATTAACCTTATAAAGAAAACTACTTTGATCCTTCCCCAAATTGTACATGATGCACCAATAACTGGAGCCCACACATTTTATACAAATACAAATAAATCAGGAAAGGAAGGTTACAAATCAGAAAAATTAAGTAAGGTGGAATGAAGCTTTTATAATTCTGTCCAAAAGGCAGATTTATATGCTATTCTCACGTTACTAAGGAATTTTAAAGAATCTCTCAATATAGTTACTAATTCAAAATATACAGAAAGAGATGTCATGCATATTGTAACTGCTGAATTTATTCCAGATGATACAGAATTGACTTCATTATCCATTCAGATTCAACATATAATCAGGAATAGGCTTTGCCCCAAATATACAACACACATCCAATGCCATGCCATACGGGTCTTCCAGGTCCTTTATCACAAGGTAATGAAAAAAATTGATTGATTATTGATTGGAAGTGTGCTGAAGGCCTTAGAATTTCATAAGAAATATTATGTCAATAGCAAAGGTTTAAAGAAAGAGTTTTCTATTAAATGGCAACAAGCTAAGGAGATCATAAAGAGATGTCCTACATGCTCATTCTATAGAAAGACCATTATCACCAGGGAGTAACCCAAAGGGTACTCAAAGGAATGAGATCTGTCAGATAGATGTTTTTCACTCTACAGAATTTGGAAAATTAAAATATCTACACTACACCATTGACACTTAGTCAGGTTTTCAGTGGACAATTGCTTTAACCTCAGAAAAGGCTGACTTAGTAATCACACATTTATCATAAGTTTTGGCCATCATGGATATACCTGCACAAATAAAGACAGATAATGGTCCAGCATATGCACTTAAGAAAATGAAACAGTTTTTGCTTATTTTAATATAAAGCATATTACAGGTATACCAAACAATCCTACAGATCAGGCAGTTATAGAAAGATCAAATCAAACTATAAAGGATATGCTAAACAAACAGAAAGGGAGGGAAAATACCCCCAGAAATATATTGCATAATGCTTTATTAACCTTGAATTTTTTTAACACTAATGAGATGTATTACATTGGGGAAGGGGTTTTACTCTTGTTTAGACAGGAAAAGAAAAACTGTGGATACCATCAAAATCAATAAAGATTTGTTTTTTTTTTTTTTTTTTAAAGAAACCTCTTGAAAAAGAGAAATGGCAGCTCATACACAGAGGTGACAACCATACCAGTGGCAAGAAAACCTCATAAGGGTAGGGACAAGGTTCTGTTCTAGTCTTTTCAGGAAAATATTTATTTTCAAAGAGTAGAGAGACTTTGAACATCTAGATGCCTAAAGATAAAAAGATAGCAATCCAGAAAGAATCAACAAACAAAGAGAAATCTGCCCTATGATGCTGTATTATCTGCATGGTAAAATTTGATAATTTGGACATGTATACATCTCTACTTAAAAATAAAAGCTGGCTTTGAAGTTGGACAATCCTATCCTTCTCTAAATCCAAGCATGTTGTTAAAAGAAAAATTCAGAATTTCTGTCTCATGCCAGGAGTCATCTGGTACGGGACAAAAAAAGACAGAATTTAAGGAAATATTTTACTTTTCTCCATTCCCATTTTGTTTATATCGTATCTTTCATTAAATATATGAATAATGCTTAAAATTTCCACAATGAACATTAGATTTTACTGCAGTAATCTTTGAAGCTTCCAGGAAGAAGATAGGGCCCCACAACAATGACTCTACCTGGTTTATACGATGTCATGATGCTGATAGTGCTACTGTGAGACAGGATTTTTGGGTACCAGCGGCAGAAATGGTGCACCTGCTTACAATGTTCTGGCCAGAACTCCAAATAAGACGTTCAAAACAAACAAGCAAACAAACAACCAAACAAAAAGATCCTATCGAATACTCAGGGACCTTTTGTAATTATACAAAACAGTAATCTTGAAACTTAACCATCATTTTACTTTTACAAGATCCCAATGAAAAAACATCACCCCCACGACAGCAGGAAACAATTCTAAAAAGTGATGTCCCTTCTCCCAACAAAGTTTGTCCTCACAGTTAAAGACACCATGTAGGGATTAATTATTAGTTGCAAGGTGGAAATTATGTAGGCCTAGAGATCTCAGAGAAAAAAAGGGAAGATTGAATGGGATAATAGATATTTAGTGTGAACTTATTCACACTAATAAAAACAATAATAGTAATAGCTCACTATAATCAAAATAAACTTGTGAGGTATTATTTATGGAAATTTACATTGGTATAGTTTCTTGTATATTGATATAAGTTAAAATTATATTTATTATTTCTGTTTACAATATTTGTATATCTGCTGGAGAGAGTGAGCCACTTGTTCACCCCAGCCACCCAGCTAGTTTAGCCCTGAAATAATCCCACATAAACTATATTAATTAAATCACTGCTTGGCCTACTTGCTAACTCATATATTAATTTAACCCATTTCTATTAATCTGTGTATTGCCACAAGGCTGTGGCTTACTGGCAAAAATTCCAAACTGCATTTGTCTCCGGTGGCTCCATAGAGGCTCTCTGACCCTGCCTTCCTACTCCTTGCTCTAAGCCTAGCCAGTTCTTTATTCATTAACCAATAAAAGCAACACATAGACAGAAGGACCTCCCATACCATGTACCAATGCAAAGTTATTTTGTCATATTGTGTACATGCATGTTTCTACCTCTGTTTAAGACATTTTGTATATTGATACAATTTTAGGATATATTTATCATATTGCACTATATTTCTACCTCTGTTCAAGATATTTATATATTGTTTACATTTTGATGTCATTGTACTCCTTTTCTGCACAGTTGTTTAACAATTGTTTAATATTCTGATATGAAGTCTTAATCTTTAAGTTAAATAGGTATTAAGTATTATAGGTCACTAGCCATTCATGTTTGTTATACTTTTACTCAGACTAATTAGTTTCTTTAGATACATAGAGATTGTATTCTGCATAGATAGGTGACCTTAAACCACTTCAAAGATCTGTATAACATGGCATTTAAATAACTTAGAATTCTGTTAACATGAGACACGATTGCTCCTGCCAACACCAGTCTGTTCTAGAAAGTGTTGAGCACCAAAGACAATACACTTGGAGTTTATTTTTATCATGGTACAACTGGCCTTTGGCCAAGGAACTGCCTATGCCTCTATCACTTACAAAGCGCATGATGTCCTGACTGGATAAGCAGGATACAAGAAAAAGGACTGTCAAATCTTGTCAAGACAGGGTAAGATGCTTCTGAAAAATTTTCTGCCTCTGAAAATGGTCTGTCAGTTATTCTAGGCCTTAGCCAAAGTTGATTGCTTCAACATTTCAAATGAGACTTTGGGTGATTGCTCAGGCAGCCAGTTGTCTCTGTCATCTACTACACATTTTGGAAGTTGCTTGATTACACTTCCTGCCTACTCAAGTAGTATTATTTTTCTTCTCAGGCCTTCGATAGGGTTGAAGATTAGATAATTATAGTTACTGTCTTCTTATGATCTAACCAAACCATTTCCAATATAAAACGTAGACTCCTTAGGCTAGAATGTTTATTAAAACATTTAGCAAATGTTCCTTGCTTACTATTGTTTATACTGGTTGTAATTCTAATCTTATATTTGGTATATGGTCCTAGTGTCCATAGTTTTGTATTGGGTTTGGAACTCTCTTATTGAAACAAAAAGGGGAGGTGCTGTATGCTCCTTCAGCCAATCGCCTTTAAGATATCAACGCACTTGGGCATGGTCTCTTATACAATAAATTCATCAGCAAAGCCTGTACTTGCTCTCTTGCTTTTGGCTCTTACTTCTTGCTGCTAGACTCTGTTCCCATTCCCCGTTCATGCAGGGAACTATGATCTAGGACAGTGATCTGCAAGGCTCCCCTAAATAAATAACTCTTTATTATATGTAATTCTGAACTAGTGTGGGATTATTTTGTAACTTCTGCCATTAAGTTCAATGTCAGCCTGGTCTACAAAAGCTAGTTCCAGGACAGGCTCCAAAGCTACAGAGAAACTCTGTCTTGAAAAACCAAAATAATAAAAATAATAATAGTTTCAAAAAAATTGCTGTCTAGGTCTATGCTTATGGCTATGATCCTTGCTGCCTTGGATTGCCACTAGGGACCATGTTTACATCCTTGGTCTGTGCTGCTGCCTGAGACCATGTTGCTGGTATATGTTACTCCCAGAACTTAAGAATGTCTGTGGTCTTTGTTCCTACTGGAGGCCATTTTGAAGTCTGTGCTTCATGCTTCCATAAGGGACCCTGTTGACATCCATGTTCCACGTGCTCCCACCAGAGGCCCATATGTTCCCACCAGAGGACTGTGCTCCCACCTGAAGTCCATGATCTGCACTGCCACTGTTTGTGTAGATAACTGCAGACACATTATTGAGAAAGAGAGACAGTCAAGGCTTCCGTGACAACCCTCACTCCCCTCACCCACCAAAGAAAAAGTCCAGACAAAAAAAACCATTGAAGAGTCCTTAAAATTTGTGATGAAGATGTTGAGTTGTAGTTATTCACAGTTGTTGGCTTCTGACTCGGGGGTTGAGAAAGGTGTCTTTAAACGGGCTAACTACTGGGAATCTGATCATTCTCCAGTGAATATATTGGCAAAACAAATTGGACTTGGTGTATTTTTTCTTTTGTGTGGGAGGGAATAGGAGTGGAAGAACGGACCTAGAAAGAATGGGAAGCAAAAGCAATCAGGGTGCATTATATAAAATTGCCAAATAATCAATAAAGAATATTATGTTGGGGAAAGAAAAGAATTCAAAGACCTAAATTTTAAACTATTTCCATGAGAAATACTTAATTCTCATAAAATTGGAACACTTCATACATAATCCATCACATTAGAAAACACCCCTCCACACAAAATTCTGTGCGTTTATGACAGCTGCCACTTAAAAAGTAGAGTATGCAAAAAGTGACTAACCATTAAGAAGAGAATAATACCCTGGATACTGTAAACTGCAAAGGTAGTCAGAAACACAGGACACCATTACATAAAGTATTGTAGTAAAAGTAATCTTCTGCATAAAAAGGCTGTGCAGAGGAGTACTAATCTGCATATCACCTTGTGTAGTTCTATTCATCAGGATCTCTGTGCCTATTCTCCTAATTTGTCTTTCTCCTAATTTCTACACTTTCTATCAGTTCTTGACTCTGATTTCTCCTCTTTAAGTTCTATATCCTCCTGTCAATCACTGTTTACTCCTCCATCATGTCTGGCCCACTCAAATCTCAACAAGGACATTTATTTTTTTTCATGGAAACCAGTAGCATCAGGGTTCTCCCCTTCCTCATTTATTTCTCTCTACCCTGTCTTAGGCCTCAGTGAATGGGAAGAAAAATGGAATTTGTATTTCAGGCTAACATGATTGGAATTTAAGTCTTGAACATTTGTTGAGCTATTTCCATCATTGTCTAGTTCTATACTCATATTACATGTCTGTCTGCTCTTCTCTTCCATAGCCACACCCTATCACCTCCAATTTTAGTTCATTTTTGTCTCCTACCCTGTCCCTCATTGACATTAATTCTCATAGCCTTAAATTATTTCCCCAACAAAGCATCAAATCACCTTAACCAGAATTGTTCTTCTTTTTGGGGGAAATTCTAGTTCTGGATATTCAGAAAATATCCTTTTACTATTTAATGTCATTTGGTATATTGAGAATACTTTTATAGTTTAGGAAAAGAAAGGACCAAATGGCTAGCACCAGCATGATGATAAGGAAGAACTTGAAACAGCATGTAGACTCGGTGTTAAAGACAGGCTACAAACATGGTGATAAAAAGGAAAGATTGGACTTTAGAACATTCCATATGAAAAGAAAGAAAGCGTATCTTATAATATTATTTATCAAAATTAATAAGCATACCTAAGCACTCTAAAAGGCTTTCTTATTTTAACTATAGCTTTGTTTCTCTGATGTCAACCTTGAAGATGTTCTATGAAGGAATCAGCTTGTGAGATTACATTCTTCACATATTTTCTTCTATGACCAGTTTAAAAGATACTCATCAAAATCATAGCGAGAAAGAAGAGGCCATTTCATAAAATTAAATTTGAATATCAGATATTTTTATAGGTATGCGTTAGGAATGTCGAGTGCAAAAGCAATTCACTCAATAGGAGTATGGAACTATTTGAGCAGTTTAGACAATTGACACTTGTATTGAACACCAGAAGCAAGGTAGCCCTGAAGTGCGTAAGTGTATGCTTCCCTCGGAGATCTGCATTCTTTTTGCTCTTGTATTCGCAGGCCAACTTAAATCGCTGTGTCGTAACTACTTAGCAGCTGGAAATTTGTTTCCCCCTTTCTTAGTCATACAAGGCTTTCATAGAACAGCACATGTGGCCTCTGTGATGCACCTTATTCCTTGTAAAGACAAAATAGGTAAGAACATTGCCTACGGAACTAAGCTTCAAGTCCTGGCTCTAATATTTACTATCTCTATTTCTTTAGGGAAGTCATTCTCTTCAAGGGCTTCAATGTTTTTCATGAAAGCAGTTTTCTTGATAGTGGGGTGCAGGAAGAATGAGCCTTTACTGCAAATTAGGAAACTCTTTAAATGCACAAACTACATATTGGCTATATATTTTACTGCAGACCTGCATATATATGTAAAATCACATGTACATACATGAATGTGATACACATATGATTATCACATATTCAAAAAGGTGTACTCCATGATCAACTTTATCCTGACTTTTAAAATTTTTATAATCTTTACTTACATTTTGTCCAAAAAAGATACTGAAAGGTTTTGCTTTCTGTTATTTCTAAAGTGTTATTTTGTCCAATTGCTCTAAATTATTTTCTAATTAAAGATTAATATTTTTCAGGTCTTTGACTAATTTAGGAAATAATTCTTAGACTTTAGAATATATAAGGATCGCTCAATTTGTAAATTAAAAAATTCAGATTTTTGATATTTATCAGAATAAAGGAGTATAATCAAGATCTCAGAAACATGTACTCAGAGCTGATTCTGAAAAAGCTGGTTCCTAAGATATTCTTTTTTTTTTATTTAAGATTTCTGCCTCCTCCCCGCCACCGCCTCCCATATTCCTCCCCCTCTCCCAATCAAGTCCCCCTCCCTCATCAGCCTGAAGAGCAGTTCGGGTTCCCTGCCTTGTGGGAAGTCCAAGGACCTCCCCTCCTTCCAGGTCTAGTAAGGTGAGCATCCAAACTGCCTAGGCTCCTACAAAGCCAGTATGTGCAGTAGAATCAAAACCCAGTGTCCTTGTTCCTGACTTCTCAGCAGTCCTCATTGTCCGCTATGTTCAGCAAGTCCGGTTTTATCCCATGCTTTTTCAGACCCCGTCCAGCTGGCCTTGTTGAGTTCCAGATAGAACATCCCCATTGTCTCAGTGTGTGGGTGCACCCCTCGCGGTCCTGAGTTCCTTGCTCATGCTCTCTCTCCTTCTGCTCCTGATTTGGACCTTGAAATTTCAGTCCGGTGTTCCAATTTGGGTCTCAGTCTGCTTTCATAGCCCGATGAAAGTTAATATTCAGGAGGATGCCTATATGTCTTCTCTAGAGAAGCTAAATAAGAAGGTGAACCCAAAGAAAGACATATTCGACAAAATTCAACACCCATAAGGTATTCTTTTTTTTTTTTTTTTTTTTTTTGGTTTTTCGAGACAGGGTTTCTCTTTAGCTCTGGTTGTCCTGGAACTAGCTCTGTAGACCAGGCTGGTCTCGAACTCACAGAGATCCACCTGCCTCTGCCTCCCGAGTGCTGGGATTAAAGGCGTGCGCCACCACTGCCCGGCATAAGGTATTCTTAATGGGAGCTCGTCAAGTACAGCAGGACCAGGACTGAATAAGCATGCGATCAAACCAGACTCTCTGAATCTGGCTGAAAATGGGGGCTGACTGGGAGGCCATTGATAAAGGCACTGGGACTTGTTTCTACTGCATATACTGGATTTTTGGGACCCTAGTCTATTTGTATGCAAAGTTTCCTGGGCCTGAATATGGGTGGGGGGGGGCTTGGACTTCCCAAAGGGCAGAGTTCCCTGCCCTCTCTTAAGGAGGGAGGGGGAGGTAGGAGGGGGAGTGGGGGAGCAGGAGCAGAATGGGAGGAGGGAGGAAGTGTAAATTTTTTAATAGAAAAATAAATAAATTTTTAAAAAATCAAAAAAAAAATCTTTGATAACAGTGGATTACTCCTCACCAGTAAGAATTGCTTTCCATGTTGATGTGAGAGTTCTGTGCTGCCACTGGGGGCCATGGTGACATTCTGGCCCAATTGGCTGCTGCTGGCCATGTCTGATTTCGTGGTCCTGCTGCAGCGGTACTGACCGTGTTACTACAGGGCCCCATGCAAACCATGTGTTGAACTATGTTTGAGCCAAGTGTAGAAGTATGAGAGCCATGTTGAACTGACCCCCTCACTGGCCTGGAGACAATAGCCTTCCTGAAGATGGAGAGCTGACCCTGCCCTTAGCCTTCCCTGCAATAGCGGACCCCACTGACCCCCAGCGTGGGAGAGCTGGTCGTGCCCCTCATAGAAGAACTGGCCCCAGGACACTGGAAAGTTGACCCTATCCCCCACCACAGATGTGGGAGTGCTGGCTCCACCCCTCACCAAAAAGGGTGGTCCCACTGACCAGGACTGAATAACTTAGCTACACACAGGTACACATCCGGGATTTTCAGTTGACTCTCCCCAGCATCTACTTCTCCTATGACCTGATGGAGTGTATGAAGGGATTAGTCCTGGGGAACCACAGCAGCAGTATCTCCATGACTTGGGTCAGCAGCAAGATATAGAAAAAGGGTTTCTGTAAGGGTACAGTATTAATGGTGTTCCAGAAGCCAGAGACCTTGAACTTGACCAACAATGCATTCCACAATGAACTTTTGCTATTGGGACAAAAGAGAATACTGCACAACAAACAGCAGCTCCCTAAGTCGAATTGCCACTAAGACGAATGAAGAGGCAATGGAGAGGAAGGAAAGACAGAGGAGCAGTGTGTTGTTGTTAATTTGACTGGGCTTTGTCTTTGCTTTTGTTTGTTTTAATATTCTTAGTTATATCTTTAAATGTTTTATTTTATATTTTTATCATTTCTTTTTTAGTTCTTCTTAGAAGGGGGTAAATCGACAAGGTTGAAGAGCAGCTACTGAGGGACTGGGAAGTGAATGGGACTGGGACACATGATGTGAAATTTCCAAAGAATCAATTAAAAAAATGTTAAAAAAGAATTTCTTTTGTTTGTTCTTCAGGTTAAAAATAGTTCACGGTTATTTCTTCAGAAAATAATGACGCTCAGTGGAAAATTTTTCAAAGTGTTGCTTAAGTATAGGAATAAAAAGAACCAAGAGACATGGATGTTTAAAGCAAAACAACAATGCTGTATAGGAGTTCTTTTAATCTGTTTGCTGCTAATGAATCTGTGTGCATATCAGTATTTGTGTGTACCAGTGTGTAAAGTAGAAATGTGTGTGTATGTGCATTGTTATGGGTTTCGTCTTTTTAAGAGACAAGCCACGCCCACTCCCTGCAACACCTGCCCTCCTCTTAAATTCTCACTGTCTCCTCTTGGCATGTGTGTTCTCTCTCTCTCGGGTCCTTCTCTGTCTCTCTCCTCTTCTCTTTCTTCCTCTCTCCTCTAAGTAATAAATATCCAATTCTATTCTGTGAGATGTGTCTGTCTATGTGCCTTTTACCTGCCACCTGCTCACACCTGCCCTCCTCACTGGGACCAGCCCACCTGCCATACACCAGCCAGGGACAAGCCACCACTCCGGGGTCGGGGTCAGCAGCCTTCTCTGTTGGGACTAGCTGCTCTGCGGGCCTGCAGCATTTTTAACATGCATATGTGTTTGAAGGTCAGAGTACAACCACAGATGTTTTCCTTTAGGTGTTGTCCTACTTTAAGTAATGAATATTTAGCACCTATGTCCTCCACAATATGAACACAAATTCTTATTACATAAGGGGTATCTAGATGGGACTGGTGTCTAACATATCACAGGCCTTAATACATGTGTGAACACTAAATTCAACAATAATCATCTATAGAAACAAAGCTATCCTTAGAACCTAGAAACTTTTTTGAGAATTGACCCCTGTAAGACATTTTACAAGTGAAGAGAACAAAGATAAATGGGAAATATGAAAAGAGAAACCAAGTAGTATGGTATTTAAAATTATGTTGTCTTCTCAGTGTTAGGGAAGAAAAAAAATAAAAGTTCCACAGTTTTTACTATAAGATATGATCATATTCTCTGTAAAATATTTTTATTACCAGCCAGAAAAAAATTACTGAATTTTGTCTAAGACATTTTGATTTCCAATTATCTAGACTCTTCTGGGAAAACTCAGATTAAAGTGAGTTTCTACTCTCTCTCTCTCTCTCTCTCTTTCTCTCTCTCTCTCTCTCTGTCTGTCTCTCTCTCTCAGCTTGTACTCTCAATGTATTCTTTGTCAAAATCTGGTGTCACTCATCATTGGGCGAAGCTCCAAGGGCATAAACCATTGTGTTCTCTCTTGAGCTCATGAAATTTTAAGTGTGTTATAGCAGAGGTCTCATGAAAAATATCTCACTTTCTTAAGAAGTAAAAATCTATGGGACAGAAATTTTACACTCTGGAAAAGCTATCTGACTCTCATATCATTTTGAGTTATGAAATTTGTTTATGAAGTAACCAGTTGGGAATCTAAGATATCTCTCTGCTAGATACCACACTATACCTGGATAGATTAAATAGGACCACTTACAAACATCAGCAAACCACTAAAAGACACAGCAGATGATGCATGTGGCTGGATTTTATATTTTGATTATGCTGCATGTTGTGAATGAAGCCATTTGTTCCTCTGACCTTTTGGAGTCTTAATGAGACTACAAAAGCAGGCATGAAAGCAGAGTTCCACTTTGGAAGCTTTGGAAAAGCAATGCATTTTGGCTAAAAGTACTTGTGACATTCAGATCCAAAATCATATACAATATCATATAATCTTTAGATTGGCACAGACTATTAAGTAACAGTTGTTTTCCCTAAGATCAATCATAAAAGAAATAAACACACACATACACACACAAAAAAAATCACATAGGAAAACATAAAACTGGGTCACTGGGGACCACAATAACAATACTGACCCCTGTAAGACATTTTAATGAATGCAACTCTGGCAAATTCATTTTGCAGGATGTCAAACAGTGGGAACTTTTGTGTTCATTAAAAATTTTGGCTCAGGAAACATAAATTACAATTAAAATTTCAACAACAAAAGGAGAAACAGAAAACACTGGTAATTATTCATGTAAAAGTACTGTTGTCTGTTTTATAAAGATTTATATTTGGGACAAGCTTTAAAAAATAATTGACCATTAAGATAAAAAGTAAATTCAACCTTAAAAAGTAGTATTCATCTCCTAAATTATAACATGGGGAATATATATCTCTGAGAAATAAAAAGCTTGTTTCATCGGAAACAATGCCCTTGGTTTTAAAGCAGCTGTTTGGAGGATATAATTAGATATATTTTTCTTGCATGACACAATCCAACAGAGTTCAGCAAGCCACAGAAGTTCAGTAGTTCAACTCACAAAGTCCAAGTTCTGAATGCGAACAATTCCAAGATAAGAGCAACCAGATACAACTTAGAAGTTTGAGTCCAACTCAGATATAAATTAATTTTTTAAACCAGGAAGTTATATTTTAAAAGTGGTTATTTTTAAACATTTTATAGTAATAAGAGCACAAAATGAGATGCACAAATTTTAAGTGTACAATATAGTATTGCTGGCTGCTGATAAGTCGTGCAACAGATCTGTAGACTCTATTAATTTTGTTCAAGTGAAACTTTCCACTCACTGATTATTACCCCATTTCTTCAGGACCTAGTCGCTACAAACCACCAATTCACACTCTGATTTTATGGGTTTGACCATTTTAGGTACTGTATGTAAGTGGAACCATACTCTATTTGACTCTCTATTGTGCTACTTTCCTTACCACAACCTCTTGCAATAAAGGGCAGAAATGTTATTTCATTATATTCATAAACTTCATCCCCTAAAATGTGACTAAGCAATGACAGCAACTTTATCTAGTGGAAAAAATCAAAATTGTAAGGGAGGAAAGGGCCAAACTGCCACCTTGAATGGTGATATTGTCTAATTGGAGCATCTGTTCAGAGTACTGTTAGGTACAAATTTGTCAATACAGAGTCTTTATTGGGTAGAGTTACATTCCTATATATTTAATTTGTTGATTGTTCTTGTAAAACGTTTTAAATTCTGTTAAGTTCTTTTTCTTCATCTATAGATTACATGTTTTCTGTCTTCACTTTGCCTATTGCATAATCTGCTGATTTATGGATTTGGGGTCATGTTTGAATTTTAGGTTTAAACCTCTCTTGATCATGGAGAGTCATTCTTTTAATGTACCATATAATTTAGTTTGTTAATGTTTTGCTAGGAGTTTTAAATTCATGTTCCATATAATTTAGTTTGTTAATGTTTTGCTGGGAGTTTTAAATTCTTGTTCACCAAATACCTGATCTTTAATTTTCTTCTTTTATTGTGTCCTTGCTTAACTTTGGTATGCCTGGGTAGTATGAGTCTCCTAAGACAGTTTGAGGATATCCCTTAAACTTCCAGTTTTGTATTCGTGTATTTGGAATTTTCTTTTATTTTATAGTGTCTTTTTTATTTTTATTACTTTATTAATACTAGGAATCATAATTTCTGTCCATATAATCTGTCCATTGTTGAAAGTTAGGTTGGGAGTTTCTTACTGTTACTGGATTGGACTCTGTCTCTTCCATTTGACCACTTAATAACAGATTTACGAATTTAGATGTTAGAATGCGTGGTGAAATTTTCTGGTAAAAACAAGACACTGAAGCTTTGAAAAGTGTTTTGTGTTTAAAATTTGATGAGTTTAGAACTAATAAAATTGCTACTTGTTAGAATCACTTATAAATTCTATGCATTCACAAAAATCAAATGAAAACAAGAAGAGAGATATGTTGAACCTTTGCCTGTCTTATAAATATACAGGAAGGCTGTTGTGTTTGTCTATGGCCTTCTGTTTCTTATTGTACTTTTTATAGCACATGAGTGATGCAATCTACCTAGATACATAATGATCGATGATAGAGATGATAATCATAGACAACAAACATGGTAAAGAAAATATGGTATACATCACATACATTTGTTACATACATTACAAATTTTGTATGGTCATAAATAAGGATAAAATCATGTGTGAGAAAAATGGGTAGAATTTTATGTCGTCATGTCAAGTACAGTTTTACCTCATTTTTAAAACCTATCAGAGAAAAAAAAAGACATGACAATAAAATAGAAACATGAGGAATGGGATGAGAAATGTAACAAAGGGGATAGATATGATTAATTTAGTTTATATGCATGCATAGAAGCTTAATAATTAAACTGCAATAAGCAAGGGCTTCACTAAGGTACTGTGATTATCCTAAGTGTCTTCAGCCAATAATAACTACATACCCCGACTCATGAAATCTGAATCAAAATCTCATGTTTATCTTCCCTCATGCCAAACAGTTTCATTGTGATATTGAATTTTTGGAGTATTACAACTAACTTCCACTCTTGTTAATATAATGAATATTCTGTAATCAGAGCTAATGTAATATAAGCAAATTCCTAGTTTAAAGACTCTATATCTCAAATCAATTAAAATGAAATAGAAATGAAATCAGTTCAATTACTTTATCCAAACGTTTCTGTCTAAGGAACCAGGAGCCTATATAATTAAGAAATATATCAAAAAAGTGGGGATATTGATCAATATAAATGCTTGTTATTATATTTCTTGAGATGTTTGCTTTTTATGAGATTTTATAGAACTACTAATAAATGATGATGGACTCGAGGGAAGCAATTAGAGGTAAATACATGTAAGTGACAAGAAACTTTTATAGGAAATGAACGCAAAAGATGAATTAAACATGGTAAATGGAAAAGAGAGTTTCCAGGTATTAACAAGTAAACAAAGGTAAATCTTAGGGACACTGTAGGCCATTTTCTCATTGTTTATCTAAAAATAAAGGATTAATTAGTGAAAAATGCTTAGAAGAAAAAATTTATTCAAGATTGGATGTTAAAGTCTGTGTTTTAAGGAGCACTGAGTAATGGAATATGTGATCAGACAAGGGAAGACAATCCTATAATAAAACCTTCAAGTTAGGTTAATGGATGGATTAATACTAGTCACGTTAATCCTGCAAATGTAGGAAAATGGTGGATTAACCTGCTCTCTGAGGAACATTACTGATTAAATTATGTTTATCTCCTTGGAAGTAATAGCTTGTAAAAATTTGGGTAGCTAGAGATATTTTAAGTTTACTATCTCAAGTCATTAGTAATAAATGAATATTTGGAGATCTCAACAAGTCAACCAATAAATAAATTTAGAAAATGTTTTAACTTCTTTTAGCTATAATCTTATGAATGGTAAAGGGTGATTTTCATGCTTCCTAATGATTTTTTATCCCTCAACTCTTTCTCCTGTGATTTTTCTGGAGGCATGAGATCTGTGATTTATGTATATATCTGATAAGGGGTTAATATTCAAAATACATTGGAAACATAAGCAAGTAAGTTGCAAGCGCAAGCAAAAGATCTGATTTTAATATGGTTAAAGGAACTGAATGGATGTTTTTCAGCTCTAACAGGTACATAAAAATGTTCAAAATCACTGATGTTTATAGAAATGCAAATCAAAAGTACAATTAGATATCTCCTAACACCTGCTGAAACGGCTCATATCAAAAAAATCTGCTGATGGTGAGCAGAGCAGACGGCCCGCACACTGGGAATGTGAAGTAGCATAGCTGTGATAAAAAGTGATGTGGAGATTTCTCAGAAAATGAAACACCAAATTGTAAAATGACCACATAGTCCCACCCCAGGATATATGTCTAAACAAACTGAACTCAGTATACCAAGAATATATACATCTTCCATGTATCCATATTCATTGATGCATTATTTATAACAGTTTAGATATGTAATAAGCCTAAGTGTCTACCATAAATGAATGAATAAAGAAAATGTCACACATATATTATAACACTATACTGACATGAAAAGGAAGTAAAGAATGCCAATTGCAATACATGGACCATCTTGAATGACCTATAATAAGTAAAATAAATCAATAACAAAAAGAGGAATACCACATAATCACATTTATATGTAAAATCTGAGAATGTTGAATTGAAAAAAAGCAGAAAATGAAATGTAGTTATTAAGGACTGAAGACTGTGAGGCTGGGAAGATTTTGATAAATAGTTCAGCTAAGACTTTTTTCCCAATCTTTAGGCTGCCATTTTTTTAATATAATTT
The DNA here is from genome assembly GCF_014885135.2 of Alexandromys fortis. NCBI lineage: Eukaryota > Metazoa > Chordata > Mammalia > Rodentia > Cricetidae > Alexandromys > Alexandromys fortis. The sequence continues at coordinate 1,123,180 of NW_026067933.1, forward strand.
TTTTTATTGAGAATAGGAAAAAAAAAGAGTTTCCGCCTCCTCCCAGCCTCCCATTTCCCTCCCCCTCCCCCCACTCTTCTCCCCCTCCCCCCACTCTTCTCCCCCTCCCCCCACTTCTCTCCCCCTCCCTCTCCAATCCAAAGAGCAGTCAGGGTTCCCTGCCCGGTGGAAAGTCCAAGGACCTCCCCTCTCCGTCCATGTCTAGGAAGGTGAACATCCAAACTGGCTAGGCTCCCACCAAGCCGGAACATGAAGTAGGATCAAAACCCCTTGCCATTGACCTTGGCTTCTCATCAGTCCTCATTGTTCGCCATGTTCAGAGAGTCCGGTTTTATCCCATGCTTTTTCAGTCACAGTCCAGCTGGCCTTGGTGAGCTCCCAATAGATCAGCCCCACTGTCTCAGTGGGTGGGTGCACCCCTCGTGGTCCTGACATCCTTGCTCGTGTTCTCCCTCCATCTGCTCCTCACTGGGACCTTGGGAGCTCAGTCCAGTGCTCCAGTCCCTTGGGAAGCTGAGGATAGGGAACCTGAAATGACCCTATCCTATAGCAATACTGACGAATATCTTTCATATCACCATAGAACCTTCATCTGGTGATGGATGGAGATAGAGATAGGCTGCCATTTTGTCATGTTGACTGGATCCTTTGCTTTGCAGAAGTTTCTCAGTTTCAGGAGGTCCCATTTGCTAAGTGTTGCTCTCAGCTTCTGTGCCACTGGGGTTGTATTTAGAAAGTGGTCTCCTGTGCTAATGCATTCAAGTGTACTTCCCACTTTCTCTTCTATGGGGTTCAGTGTGGCTGGTTTTATGTTGAGGTCTTTAATCCATTTCGATTTGAGCTTTATGCATGGTGATAGATATGGGTCTATTTTCATTCTTTTACGTGTTGATATCCAGTTATACTATCACCATTTGTTGAATACACCTTTTATTTTTATTTTTCCATTAAAAAATGTATACTTCTTCCCCTTCTCCCATTCCTCTCCTGCTCCCCCACTCACCCTCCACTTTCCCCCTCCCTCCTTAAGAGAAGGCAGAGAACCCTGCCCTGTGGGAAGTCCAAGGCCCTCCCCCCTACATCCAGGCATAGGAAACTGTGCATCCAAAATAGACTAGAGTTCCCAAAAGCCAGTACATGCAGTAGAGACAAGTCCCAGTGCCTTTATCAATGGCTTCTCAGTCAGCCCCCATGTGCCTGTTTTAATGGGTACACTTTTTTTCCCATTTGATATTTTTAGCTTCTTTGCCAAAAATCAGGTGTTAGAAGGTGTGTGAATTGATATTCGTGTTTTCTATTTGATTCCATTGGTCCTCCTGTCTGTTTAGTGCCTATACCAGCCTCTTTTCATTACTGTAGTTCTATAGTAGAGATTGAAGTTAGGGACTGAGATGTCTTCAGAAGTCCTTTCCTTATAAAGTATTGTTTTGGCTATCCTGGTTTTTTTTTTTTTCCATATGAAGTTGAGTATTGTGTTTTCAAAAAGACAACCTACAGATTGGGCAAAAATCTTAACCAACTCCACATTGGACAGAGAACTGATCTCCAAAATATACAAAGAAATCAAGAAACTTGACATCAAAAGAACAAACAATCCAATAAAAAATGTGGTACAGACCTAAAGAGAGAACTCTCAAGAGACAAATCTCAAAAGGCTGAAAGACACTAAGGAAATGCTAAACCTCCTTAGCCATCAGAGAAATGCAAATCAAAACAACTCTGGGATTCCATCTTATACCTGTCCAAATGGTCAAGATCAAAAACACTGATGACAGCTTATGAAGGAAAGGATGTGGGGTAAAGGAAGTGCTCCTCCATTTCTGGTGGGGGTGCAAACTTGTATAGCCACTTTGAAAATCAGTATTGCTATTTCTCAGAAAGTTAGGAAACAATCTACCTCAAGACCCAGCAATATCGCTGTTGGGAATATACCCAAAGAATGCTCAATATTACCTCAAGAACATTTGCTCAACTATGTTTGTATTAGCAGCATTACTCATAATAGCCAGAACCTGGAAACAACCTGGATGCCCCTCAACTAAACAATGGATAAAGAAACTTACATTTACACAATGGAGTACTACACAGCAGTAAAATATAACAAAATCTTGAAATTTCCAGGCAAATGGATGGATCTAGAAAAAAATCATATTGAGTGTGGTAACCCAGACCCAGAAAGACAAATATAATATGTACTCACTTATAAGTGGCTTTCAGACATAAAGCAAAAAAAAAAATACAGTCTATAGTCCACAACCCCAGAGAACCTAGAGAACAAAGCAACAAAGTGGACCCTAAGTGAGACATACATGGATCTAGATAGGAAGGTGAAAAAGACAAGATCTCCTGAGTAAATTGGAAGCATGGGGTTCATGGGAGAGGGTAGTAAGGGAGAAAGCAGGAAGGGAGTGGAGTGGAGAAAAATGTATAGCTCAATAAAAACAGTAAAAAATATACTTCAGCTAAATAGGAGAAAACAACTGAGTTGTATTCTATAAGGTACAACACAATGAATACATTTAATGGATCATGTTCTTGCAAGTTGTTAAGGTATATTTTTGTATTTTCAGCACAAAACAGCTGTATGATGTGATGTAATAACATTTCTGTCAGCTTTCTTTAGCCATTTGTAATTATATCTGTATGTCAGAATATTTTACACATGAAAAAAATTATAAAATTTTTAATTGTGACATAAACAAATAACTGGGGGAAGGGTCAGAAATATGATTTTTAAAATTGGAACATACAATTTAACTCAAGACAAGAAAGATTATGCATAGACTCAGTTGCTGATCAAAAATGGCTTCTTGACTAGTAAATCATCTACTTTCCACCTATACTACTTATCCTAAGAAGATTAAAATGGAATTTGTACTTTGTATAATTTAAATTAAAGCCATATTATGTCCAGCAATGGAAATGTAGATTCTTCAAAGAACCAGTCTATCACATGTGAAATAAAAAGTCAAACAACAAAATACTGGCAAAATTATCTTGAAGTTCAGCCATGTACCTTTCACCCAAAGATCCAGTTCAGATTAATCCCTGGAATCATATCTGTTATACAAGAAGAGTAGGAGTCATGTGGTTACACTTGGCTTTTATATATTTTCAGACTCTTCACTTATGGAGTAACTTTATTATTTGCCCATTTATTTTCTTGATTTTAACCAAGTTTTATGATTGCTGTTAAGTTTAATGTTTGCTTCCCTTATTTTCATTTGCCTCACTAATGTTTCCTCAGAAGACACACTTTTCATATTTTTGGTTAAGATGATCCTGTGTCCCATTGCAACTTTCTTGCCTGCCTCGGGTTGTTACTGCTATTTTGTGGTTTAGATCAAATTTGTCTGACAAATTTTCCACCATGAAACCATTTCTTTTCCCCTTTGTACCTCCTAAGCCTTTTTATTGGAGAAGATATTCGATAGTGAAGGAAAACTGTTTGTTTTGTTGTTGTGTTTTCCACTTTGAGTCTTTAGTCTTAACACCAATTGATTCCCTACTTATAAATGATTGTTGTTATGATGCCATTCGCCATTTTCTGGTTTTGCCATTCTTTCTACTTTGCTTTTCAACTGACTACTGTAAAATAAATCAAACAGGAAATTATCTTCTCATTATTTGGATATTTATTGGTTTTTAGAAGCATGGGTTAGCATATTTGCATTTTCCAACACTTTATCTGTGACAAAATTACAAAATCAAATAAAATTTGAATAGAACAATTGAAAATAGAAAATAAAACAAAATACATGCATGGAGTTAGCTGTATATGCAATGGTAGAATAGCCACATAAATGAGATCTAATCTAGTTGGACTTTAAAATGGAAACCCCAAATTCCTAGTAGTAGTATGTCTTATTGTGAAAAAGAACATATAAAGCATCATGCTTTAGAATTTATATCATTAGCAGTGATATTGGTTGCTGTGTTGGCTAACAGTGTGTGTGTAATAACACACACACACACACACACACACACACACATATATATATATATATTTATAGCCTTCTCCAGTGAAAAGAACAGTTAGAAAGATAATATGAAAACCTTAGATCCTCAGACTCTGTGAGTAATTATCAATTACAAGTCTGGGACAGGAAATGTGCATATGATATTTGGGAAAATTGTCATGTGAGAAGATCAGACATACTGCCAGGATCCTATCCAATGCAGTCAGGACCACTGGGATATTGACTACAGTGAGGGAAAGTGCCACAGGGTGCTGTGAGAAGTGAATTCTACGTGTGTACCTGTCATTGACAAAGACATCAGAATAAAATTGGAAACATTATGACAAAAGTATACATAAGGAGGGATGGCAAGAGTGGATAAAGTTATTTTCTATTAAATCTAAAGATTTGAGTTTGATCCTGGAACCCCTATGATTGAAGGAGTGAAATGACTCAGGAGAGTATCCTCTGACACAAACACTATGACACATGCATACACACACTATTGACTATTTAGAATAGGAAATGACCACACCAAAACCCTGTGGATAAAAAGCAAACTGATACACAAAAAAATGCATGAGAATAAGTGTTATGCATCACATACATCAGAGAGGACGAAATTGTGTTTCTGAGGCACTTCATGATGGAAGCAAAACAGGGAACTCAAGCGATAATGTATTTTGCATTGTTAACAACATAAAAGCATGCCAGGCAGTCAGCAAAGCCCTGAGAAACTTTTCTTTAATGAACCCTCACAGGAGTGAAGGGTGCTGGAAGCTAGAGCTTTAAAACAAAAACATGAGAAAATTCAAGGCTTTTTTCCATGTGTGCTCTACAAAAACTGATGGGCAAATATAAAACTCATTACAGTATTATTAGTATACAAGTTTTAACATAAATATAATAATGGTACTAATAATTTGTTGGTACTGATATGTTTGATATTTGAGTGGGTGAACCATACATTTTTAACACTGGGTCTTCTTTTCCACAAATGAGCAACTGATTCAGGACTGGTAAATCTGCCTTGGATTTCATCCAAAGCATTTTATTATTGCAAGTACCACAAGGAACTCATTATGACCCTTGTCACTTGTTTGAAGTCAGTTTAAGGCCGTGTCATGAGCCAAATTCTTTGTGGACACAATCTCATATTTGTCCAAATTTTGTAGATATCAAAACAAAGCGAGTTTTACTAGCAAGCACTCCTTAAATATTTCATTGACTAATTGAATTGCTGATTGATGTTCATTTCCATTGCTTTCCGCCCTGTGGTTGCTGTGTTCCTCTCTTTTCATGTCCTAGAATTTATTATAGGCTTAAAGTCTGAAATCTATCCTCTATAAGCTCTACTGTTAAGTGTAAGTATGCCTTGTTGACCTAGTACCTCCTGACTGAGAGTTATGCTTAGATTTTATTTCCCCCGAGATGATAGCCTTTGCCAAGGCAACATATACACCTCTAAAGCACTTATTGAAGAATGCACTCAGTGCTAATTGAGCTCCATGCTGACATGGGTTTTTATATCTTAAATGATTCTTGATTAGGGAAAGTCCATTAGGTTGAAAAGGATAAAGGATAATGAGTATCACCTTCCCAATTTTTGCAGGTCAGTAGGACCAGTCACAAGGATGGTGAAAGCCCTAGAAATCTTGTTATATTTATGGCCCTAACTAAAATGTCCATATCCTGGAACTTTGAAATTGTTTTGCAATGAGTTTTGCAGTCTTGTTTAATTGCTAACTTACTTAGGAACTTAGGAGAACAGTAGTTCAGAATGGCTAAGTATTTTATTGGGGATTAAATGGTGATTCAATTATTTTACAGGAATTGCATCTCTAAGAAGATGAAGACTGTAGCTCAGTGCAATCAATTGCTTTAAAAATGTGCTAAAGCTACTTGTGGAATGAGGTTATCTCTAATTTGAACTACTTAACAGGCAGCTTTTCCTTAACATGAGTGGGATTTTATAGAACACTATTTTTCAGAGTTCTTCTAGAAATGAAAGGCAATGTTGAATGTTTCCAACAACAAAAAGTGATCTGACTGGGGAACTGGAAAAGGGAAAGTTCAAATTAAAGAGTGGGCGGGAGATAAATCAGAAGGGGTAGGGGGAGGAAAAAGAACCAGTAAGGATGTCTGACAATCATACTGAATCATTGTATTAACTATCTACCTAAAAGGAAACCTATCATATACATAAGTTTGTGTATATATACTTGTATAGTTAAATGGAATTTTCTCATCGGGACTGACGACACACATCCCTGATACTGCAAAACAATCCCACACCAGTTAAGAATTAGGGATAATAAAAAGGGTTATTTATTTGCGGGGGGAAAAACTTACAGATTACTGTCCCAAACAACAGTCCTCTCATCGCAAACAGGAAACAAAGAGTCTAGCCGACTGAATGGGAGCAAGATGTAAGAGAGCACGCACTGGTTTTCGCTGCTTTTTAAAAGTATAAAGAGACCACGCCCCAGTGGACTGGTATCTTAAAGGCTATTGGCTGAAAGAGAGGAAGAAGCTTCTGCAGAACCTCTCAAGAGTCATAGTCTAACAAAATTTCCAACACCAGGCATGGAAAGCCCTCTTTTTATTCGTTGGTAAAGGTTGTTCAATAGACTCCCAAAACATTGTTAGTTATTGCTTTTGCTATTGGTTGCTCCACAAAGGTAGAATGTATATCTCCGTTGCTGAAGACATTCTACCCTTCAGACACAGGGCTCAAAGGTCACTGAGCTGGAACTGGGCTGAAAACCTTCTCCCTGAAGAATAACTTCCATTGTAGCAGAAGATGCCATGCAAGTTCCAAAGGATAAAAGAAATCAACAGTGCTACTCAGCTATGACGGCTCTAAATCACAACAATGGCCAACATGTCACAATAACTCTAAGGGTTAATAAAGGCATGGATGCAGTGACAATAACTAATATGTCTGTAGTAAGACTTAAGACCCATTTAACAAGAGGGAAATCATTCCTGATAAAGAAAACCTAACCAACTATCCAGAGCTAGTGACGCCATGAATTTTTTTTTTTTTTTTTTTTTGAGACAGGGTTTCTCTGTAGCTTTTTGGTTCCTGTCCTGGAACTAGCTCTTGTAGACTAGGCTGGCTTCGAACTCACAGAGATCTGCCTGCCTCTGCCTCCCGAGTGCTGGGATTAAAGGCATGTGCCACCACCGCCCGGCAATGCCATGAATCTTGAAGGGGAATGTACTAACCACTTTACTAATATAACATAATTCCTAACAACGTTCTCAGTATTTGTCTTTATAGCCACAGATAATTGAAGTCTTCACCCTTTATCAAGGAAACATCTCTTTCAGAAGACAGTCTAATACAGAAAACCACAACCAATCAAAATAGGTGGTTGTGGAGCACAGTCCCAATGAATACTTCTAAAAAACAAATTCTGAACATAAGGTTCAGGGAACAAGGCGGAGAGACGGATGTAAATATTCTAAGAGACAGACTATCAGAAAGTTTGCTGTGAGATTGTGCTTCCTAGGAATATCAGAAGTAAGACCAATAAAATCTCACAAACATTACAGTCTATACATGAGCTGAACATGCACAACAATAGACGTAGTAATGTGGGCAGGGAAAAAGCATACAAAGTCTCAAACCTGCACAAAAAACTAGACAAAACTAGGCCTGCTAAACACACCAATTAGTTACACAATACCAAATGGTGAGCCCTGAAAACATACATACAAGCATTTTATAGACTGAGCAAGTTGTATTTACACATTTAGGAATGTGTGTGTGTGTGTGTGTGTGTGTGTACCAATGATTAATGAAAAAAGAGTCCATAAATTTCAAAGAAAAAAGGAAGGGTATACTGGAAGGTTATGATGAAGTAAAGGGAGGGGGAAATGATGTATTATATCAAAAATAGAAAAAAAATTAAATTCTGCCCCCTTTTGAGATTATAACTTAATTACAAGAAGTATCCCTTCCCTCTCCTCCATTCAAGTCATCCCATATACCCATTCCATCTCTCCTTCAAAGTCATGGCCTTTTTATTATACACTATATATATGTATGTATATATATATGTGTGTGTGTATACAATATATGTGCACACACATATATGTATGTGTATACGTATATACACATATTTCTAATTATAACCTGTCCAACCTGTGTTATGTTTGTGTGTATATATATTTTGAGGGCTGACTCTTTGGCACTGGACAACCAATTTGATGTACTCCTCTCTGGGAAAGACCAACTCTTCACCTCCCAGCAAAACTTAAAATTCTTTACAAAATAATACAACATAAGCATAACAAAACTATACAATTTCTGTTTGGCAATAAGAGTATGAAACTACATTCAAATACAGGGTAAACTACATGGCCAAACTTAGAAAACTATTTCTGACTGTTGTTTAATTTGAAATTCATTTATACTTGAAACTTGAGAATCCATTGTTCCTAAATGCCAAAAGAGTTGAATACAAGTTTTAGTATGCATTTGTGATTATTTGAAACATGAGAGAATACATTTTAAATATTAGGTGTTAAATGAATTTTAAATATTCTCCATTGTAATAATGATGCTGCCTAATAGAAACAATAAAAATGGGCTATACTAAATAAATAATAAAAAATACTGCTGGCAGTGACTGTACCAATGGATGCTTCTTACAGCAAGTTACTGCAATCTACTTTCCCTAACTTTTAAATCATTTCTGTAGGTGGGTGTGTTGAGAATAACTAAGCTCGAGAGGTCTCCCTCAGGACTTAGTTCTGGACTCCTATGACCTGTCCTATGTTGGACTATTGGAGCAGAACTTTGTTTGATGCTGGTCCTATGACAGATGACTTTTTCACCTGAAGCCACAGTGAGGTAGAAGAAGGGCATTTCAACAAGTCTGCCATTGAATCCTGTACTGGACTAAGCCCCTGCCTCTTTCCACAAATACCAAAGTTCAGGATGTCATAAAAATGTTGTGTCTTTCAAAGAAATGGACAATTGTTATATGTCACCAACTATGTCCTAGTCATGAAAGCTGATCTCTCGTTGTTCATTGTCTTCCTTTGGTGCCCTGCTTTATTTACAGCCATATGACATAAGAACTGCCAACATGGAAAGACCAAGCAAGGTAAACATGTCTCAATAGATTCTGGCAGATTTGTCTGTGATTTCCCAAATTTTTCTATTTTATTTTGTGAGCTCCAACTGTCTGCTGCTTTGTCTCCGCAAGATAAGTAACTTCCTTGAGTTAACAGGAAAAAAAAATCTCGGATTAAAAAGCCTCACAATACTCTTCTTGAATCTATTCTCTACATTCTGACATTGCAAGAGAGAATGTGTGGCCTTCACTTGTATCATATCTTACCTAATATGATGGATTTTATGAGCAGTGAAAGTTAACAACTTCTGATTCTATAAAAATTGAAATGTTACATTTCTATTGTTTTAAATTTGTCCCACACTTCCAGGCCTGTCTTCTTCCTAGGGCTATAAAAGCCCACATGGGGTGATGTGAATAAAAATATTTTATAAGTGAAAAAGTATCAAACAAGTTCATAAAGATTGCTAAGGAAACAATGCATCTGTAGTATATTTAGTGAGAGTTACGGCATAAAATGAAGCAGATATGATGAGGGTGGTATCAGAGTTTAGTCAGAATGGAGAAATGACAACTAAAAGTCAAGGCACCTGCTATTGTGATAAGAATTTACCCAATTCTTGCAAATTTATAGCTTTAGCCAGAAAGATAGCTGCAATGAGATTCAAAGGTCAAGGTTAGAGGTGGAAGCATCATGCCCACTGTAAAGACAGCTCAGAATATGCCTTACCTCCTGTTGCCCTAAAGTTTTATTTTCTATTTTATGATCAACATAATATCCATCACAGTAAAACAAGAAGCTTCAAGCAAGGGAGCCAAGAATTCTATGTTTCAGTGTGTATGAAAGTTATCCAAGTTATGCTAAGAATTGTCAAATAGTCTTGTAACCTGAAACTGAGTATCAGCTTGCAATTGAAAGATATGCCTAGGGTGAATTAACACAAATAAAGCAAGTAAGAGTTAGGATGAAGTTTTTTCTCCACCTTATTTTGATGATTTCATACATGTATACAATGGCTTCTGGTCATATTTATGACCATCTCTGATCTTCTTCCTACCCTCAGAAGAGAGATATACACACAGACAGACAGATGTTTGTATATCCTCTTGATTCTGGGGGCCTTTGACAATGAACACCACACACAAGCCTAAAATTAATGGTATTTGTCCTTATATAATTTGTGAGGAACAGTTTTCATACTATATAAAAACTATTCAAACCTTCATAGGGAATGTCAATCGAACACAGGACTGTTTCAAACTGTTTTTGTGATGGTCCATGAATATAGGACCACTTAAATAGCAAGAAAATTTAAGCTAGCTCACTTAATTTTCTATCACTAACTTGTAAACATTTGTTTGGTTGAGGTACAAATAAGTTTGATAAGGTCCTGAAGGATTGACTGTTTTCTGTGTCACTCTGCATTTTAAAAAAAAATTGACAAAATAGCCTGGTGGTGGTGGTGCATTCTTTTAATCCTAGCACTCAGGAGGCAGAGGCAGGAAGATCTCTATGAGTTAGAGACCATACTGGTCTACAAGAGCTAGTTATAGGACAGGCTCCAAAGCTACAGAGAAACCCTCTCTCTTGAAAAAACAAATAAAAGGAAATGACAAAATTTGATTCACTTGATAGAATTTCTGGCTAAATGAATTTCTTTGCTCTTATAAGTGCCTCATTAATAAACATAAATAGGTAAGCATATCAATAGTAGGATGTGGAGTTCTTTGGGTATATGTTATGTAGTGGAATAGCTAAGTCATAAGGTAGTTCTATTTTTAATGTTTAGAGAACCCCTTCCTTAAAATGGATAATGAAAATATGGAAATATATACAATATAATTTTATTCAGTTTTTAAAAAATGAAAGTATAAAAATTTCAAGGACCTGGGCTGACCTGGAAAGCACTATTAAATGAGGTGACCCAGATTCAGAAAGAAAATGCATATGTAGTTTTTCATATGTAGACCCTAACTTTCAATGTTTATGTGCATTTACATAAGCAGGTGTGAGATTGGGCACAGACTAATAGGGAGAAGGCAACAGAAGGCAATGGGAAGAAGTGAGAGCAAGAGGTCACGTGTGACGTGAAAGCACAAAGGATCTTCTAGGGACGGGAGCACTTACCATAATACAAAGGGAGAGGAGAGGGCATGGAGGGAAGAAATGAATAAAACAATCGTTGCTTCAAAAATGCCATAATAAAGCCTAAGTTTTGCATGTCAGTAAAAAGTAAACAAATTTTAAAAATTGCTTCATTAACACACAACTACCAAGAACTAAAAAGTCACTTGTGCAAAAATACATTAACATGACAATAAAATTACACTCATATACATATGAATATGTCAAAACCAGGAAAAGGATGAAGTTAAAGTGTAGGGACATATATCCTTTGTGCATTTCAAGTCACACAGCTACAGCTGTCTCGTTGCAGGTTCTGCTCTAGATCAAGAGGGTGGAGATTCATCTTCCAGGTGAACTCAGAACAGATCACAGCATTCCGCTTCAGGCTGACCCCTGCCTCCACTTAAGTTGTTTCTTCGTATCATGGTTCCGCCAGGTCATTTTTTCTCAAACACTTAAACAGAGATTAGTGTATAGAAATCATCTCTTATGCTTTGAAATCTGCGACAAATCCATCCAACAGACAACAGCAGAGTAGCGTTGCTGTTCCAAGCTTTTTCCTTCAGACCAGAAGTATCGTTGTCCAAGTGACACATCCGCTAGAAAATTGTGGCTAGCTAACTTATTTAATTAAAGTCAATGGGTTTGTTGGTACTGTCCTTTATGCAGGCTGTGTTTAGGAATACCCCGGTGTAAATGGACATTCTTGAAGCAAACGCTCATTTGGCTAAAATATTGACAGGGAGCCCCTGAAAGACATCCTCGTATCCACATTTAGAAACATGTGATAGGAAGAACATGGTGAGAGACAGAGAAAGTGATTGGACAAAGATTATAGGCATCCTCCTGAATATTAACCATCATCAGGCGATGAAAGGAGACAGAGACAGAGACCCACAATGGAGCACCGGACTGAAATCTCAAGGTCCAAATCAGGGGCAGAAGGAGAGAGAGCACAAGCAAGGAACTCAGGACCGCGAGGGGTGCACCCATACAATGAGACAATGGGGATGTTCTATCGGGAACTCACCAAGGCCAGCGGGTCTGGGTCTGAAAAAGCCTGGGTTAAAAC